>NC_061067.1:6708457-7058207 GCF_021917145.1 Hypomesus transpacificus
TGCCTGTGTGCAAACTCATGCACACACACACACACACACACACTGTCTGAAGGCACATATACACACAAGTGCGCGCACACACACACACACACACACACACACACACACACACACACACACACACACACACATGGAAAGCACATACACGTACACTGAAGACACAAAATCAAACATTTACTCTGCAGCGTATTTGGAGATCAAAGGAGCACATACCTTTGTATTATTCTACAGCTGGGGCATGTGCTAAAAATGTACCAGTTAGAGAGACACAATTTGATAAAGCAGACAACCAGACAAGAGATTCCATTTCCCCTAGTGCTGTATTCAGTCATTGCCATCAAACCAGACTTGAGAGACATAGGGAGCACAAGAAAAACGAACCCATATCCCAAATTCAACTTTGCCTTTGAATTTGATCCAATAATAGGTATTTTTCATGTAACTGGAACGAATTCAAAAGACACCAACAACTTTTCAAATAGAAAGCTGTGCCACTAAAGTGCATTTTTACATGAAAACATTTTTTTTTTTCAAATGAAGCTGGTACATTGCACCACTTGAGATCGTCAAATGCTCATCGCTCTCCAAATCTTCAGGAAGAATTTCAGCATCAATAGCAGTTTAGTTCTTGGAAACTAGTCGGGTGGCACACCAAGGAGACACAGACACAAAGGTATGAGATAGGACTGGGCTAATTCCACTCGTTTTTACTCATCCATGTGTCATAGATCTCTTTTTAATCAAGGTTGGTAAGCCATTCTTCCATGGGGGATTACACAATCCATCTAACCCAATAGAAACCTCATCTGTGTGCAGTAACAGGCATATCTATTGCTTTGACATTTATCTTTTGCTCTTTCAAATTTTGAAGAAAATACCAGATGTTGATGCTGTTAGATTATGCAAACTTTGCTGTAACATTTTATTCTTACTGTCATACTTCATAGCGCCAATATAGCATTCAGAAATACTCAGAACACAACAGTACAGTGTGTCAGGGAATGAATGGTTATGATTCCATGAGTCTACATATTACAGTAGTTGGGCCATGGGGTGAGTAGATGGGTGTTTGAGTTCTGCTGAGTTTACAGTAAAAAGTTAAGTACTGACAAGACATAAAATGTTAAAAAGCTAAAGTCATGAACTGCAATCAAGTCCTAATATGAAATACCAACACATGACACATCATTGCAGCATTTTAGGATGCTTCCTTCAAATATCTGCTAATAGTGGGAGAGAGATTAAATGGATCTGCTCAGAGGATGAAGGGAAGCATATGTTGTGACCATGTACCAGTAGGACTACTCTGACAGGTCAAACAAGCCCTGGGCATATTTATCCATTTTGCTAAGTGACCATATGGCCTTTTAAATGAAACCTCAGGCTTGGTGAGAGTATTCAGTACAGTGTGTAGCCAAGGCACTTAGGAAAGTTCTTATACAGCACTTCACTCCATAATGGATCACATCCATGCTGAAAACTAATATTAGACGATATAAATAATAATCTCTGAGCAGGACTGCTGGATCATGGAGCACACATTGCAGAAGCTAAAACTGGGAAAGCTAGCGATTTCGGCTGAATCTGGCATTGAAGTCATGAATATGCTGTTCTGTCCAATTACTGTCTAAAACCGGTTGCTGTACACCCCTGTCTGCATCCTGGAGGCATGTCAGTCACCCACTGTCCCTCTAAACTCACTCACAGTTACAATCACCCACATTTCCTTGTATTCGAAGACATTTGTTCCCTTTACACATTTCAGGTGTCAAACAACATGATGAATATTCCACCAACGCAAAATGACCTCTAATCTTTTTGCTGTTGCTAATTCACCTATCTAGACACTGCACTGATAACGACCCCTAGTGCACCACTCAGAGCTAGGATTAATTACTTAGGAGATCCTACCTTCTTGAGAATTATGATCCCTTCCTGGTTGTGTTCATTAGTGGTGATGTCAAACATGGCTCCACCGTCGCCAGGTACGATGTTGTACTCCACTTCTGCATTCTTGCCGATGTCCAAGTCATGAGCTTTTATTCTTCCGACTGTCGAGCTGATCGATGACGACTCTGGAACTTTTAGGTGATAGAAACCTGGCACAAAACCACACACACTTAGTTCATCGTCAAAGTATATCAACTTTTTCTAGGGGGCATTGTATGTTTGGTATCACAGAATACTGTACATTAATCACGGAACTGTTCATTAGTTTGAACACACAAAGGGAAAGGGGAGAATGTGTATGTGCGTGGGAGTGATAGAAAGAGAGCTGAGGGAGAGTTGCAAAGAGTGTAGGGAACCTGAATGGTAGAGGGCGGACATTTGAAGCGACAGGGAGAAGACACCATCCTTGGCCTAGACCCCTGTGCTGTGACAGCATTATGGAAATATCATTTCTCGCTGCTTGACTGCCTGTATTTACATTCTAAGCAGGGATCCCTCAATGGCATCCCAATAGCTTATAAGAGAACGAGCAATGATCTAGAACTATTGCTTTTGCCACTGCTGTTGAATAACTTGAATATATTTTCCCTCTTGAATGTCATGTCACTGTGGAAATGTCTCTCATTCTCAAAGAATGTCCTAACATATTGATAAAGATATTTGCAGTAGTGAAATAACATCTTGAGGTCTAATAATGCTGACACAGGGGATTTCCATGAATCAATACAATACTACTCACTTTCTTCTCTGGCATTAACAAATAAATAATAGACTGTACTGCACATACTACTTCTGTTGGGTCAGCCCCCACTACCAAACCAGAAAAGCCAGCTACATCATTGTATCCATTTCAATAGGGCCAGAGCATTACACAATTGACCTCCCACAGTTTGGAATGGCTTGTTTACATTTGTTTGTTTACTTGAAGCAAATAACTATCATTCACATAAACAGGTCTGTGCAAATAACAATGGATAATGCAAGTAATCAGAGCCAATTATATTCTGGCCATGATGAATCCATCCTGCCCTCCTCTAATTGTGTAACGGTTGTTTGCTAACATAAGATTGCACAATGCACTCATTTATTTCACAAGGGTACCATGCGGTGCAATCGAAAGCAATAATCTCTCAACATCTTCCCTGCACACAATCATGGTCTGTTGGCGAGGAGTATAAACATAAAAAACAATGCAATGAGGTCTTACTTTTGGAAAACCGTGGTGGGTTGTCGTTGACGTCGCTGAGGGTGATGTTGATGGTGGCGGTCCCAGCCAGACCCCCCAGTTGCCCCCCCATGTCCTTGGCTTGAATGAGAACCTGGTACTGCTCCTTCACCTCTCGGTCCATGTTGGGCAAGGCTGTCCTTATTACTCCTATAGGTGGCCCAGTTCAACCAGGTATGGGAGAACAAGATAATAGACCAGGTAAAAGGTGAGCGTTAATGTCCTGGTCGATTCGCCACTTCCTGCTAGGGAGTTCAAATGTACAGATTACCTGCCTGTTAGAAGCCCACTTAGAAAGACCCTGCTCTAAGACGCACATTAATGGAACTCAAGCCAAGTCTGAAATAGGGGTCATTTCACAAACTGGAAACACTTGACATTCAATACCTAACTTTAGTGCAGGCTGTGTAATGATTCACCTGAGGATCTGAGACCTTGAGATCCGAGTCAAGATAGAGGGGAGTAATAGTAGGGTCAACGAGGAGCTTGGCGATTTTATAAAAAGGGCCCAGAGTTTCAGTACATTCACTCCTCGCTTGTACACTATTATTTGTAAAGAATGTCATATTTGATCCCTGCCACCCAAAATGCTCACATCTGGGAGTATGCAATCAAACATGTTATTTTGCTGTGTCTCATCTTGCCTTATGATGCGTTCCTAACGGATACAATGCTGTGAAGAGCAGGTTGGTTAAGACTTGCATTCCCCCATCTCATTCGTCCCCTTCTTATCTCCCCAAAGTGTTTGTTTGCCTCGATGATGTGTGTCTGTTACGCAGGAGTGCCAGGCACCAGCAGGGCAAACATTTGTTTTAACAGTTTGATTTTTCCTCTCATCAGTCTGAAATACAGTCTCAGTGTGTGTTTGGTGAATCTCTGGGTGGTGGAGCATAATCTGTGATGGATTCTACTGTTTGTCTCCATGTGATAGAGATGAACCTATTTTTACACACTTTGAACTGTGTTTTCATCGTAGGCATTGAGCCCCCCAGCGTGAGTGCATCTAACTTGTCTGTGGTCCGCTCTTTTTGACCATCTAAGAGGACCTTCAGAGTTTTTATCAGCTTAAGAAACATATCTACTGGATTTGAACCACAGTAGTGATTCTGTCCTCCCATTATGCAGCAGCCAGATACCAGGACTGCACAAAGTCAGCATAAACGGCTTATGATTTACAATTTACATTTTCACAGTTGACAAAGCAATGTGTACTACTGCACCCATATTGGATTTGATTAGACTACTACATAAGCAATATCATTACGCGCTGCTGTGCAGAAACCGACCTTGGCCCAATTACATGCAGCAATTTGATATTCCTTATCCCAGTCTTTGGAAAATGGAGCCTTCCGTTATCTGTTGCATTCACTCGTTTATTTTGGGCCAGTCTATGATGTGTTTTGTTTTCACAAAAATGTACCTGTTTTGAATCCATTGCCCTAGGTAGCCTGTGATCACATCAAGATATCTCTTCATCGTTGCAGGATTGACAGTATTAAACAATTGAGGTTTGCCATGTTAATACATTGGGATGCAACACATACAGTAAAAAATATATCTAATGGGATTCTCTACAGCACATTTGATACTCATCCAAAGGTCTAAAAACACTGTTGTGAATGTTTATTCAAATGAAAACTTCAATCATCACGACAATAAAACAATGTGTAGACACGGAGGTATCTCTGTTACCTGACTTGGGGTCTACAGAGAAGTATGGCTGGCCATGGAGGATGCTATAAACAACTCTTGCGCTGTTCCCATAGGTGGGGTCATCTGCATCCGTGGCTGTCACTTGTGTCACATAGGACCCTGTAGAACAGAAACAGGGCTCATGACTTGAATTTAGGATTCCTAACATCAGTCAGCTTGATTTGGTGGTCTGTGCATGAGAGGATGGGAGGAGTGAGAGAGCGAGGGAGAGAGAGAGAGGGATGTGTTTGGACCAGGGAAGTGTTTGGAATGATATTGAGCTGCTACAAAATGTGAAGTACGCATTGGTAGTTTTACTAAGTGGATGTTTAGGGGAAACATAAATCAAAGGTGAAACGCCTCCTTGGGTAGTAATTCAGAGAATTCTGCTACCATTAGACAAATAAAAACCCACAGTAGGAATGGAAACAAGATGGCACACTTCCAGAAATTTTACAACAGGAACTTCGTAATTATTGGGCTTGTTGGAAGAAAGGCTCATCCTCCTTAAAGTAGCTTGAATCCAAGAAGACCTTTGTCTTAATCCACCCCCCATGAAACGTCTATGGTGTAGTCCAATTTAGCAAGCAAACTTCTTGTGCTTTAGTTAAGTAAAAGCCATTTGAGCCAGATTACAAAAGGTTAACCCATTCGTTACACTGTGTATGCGCTGGCATTATGAATACAGTAGGACAAGGAAAACCTACTGTACAGTACAAACTAATTGCCATTGTAGAATCATGATAATCCCCTTGTTGACTCTAACAATGTGGGCAGATGGTAACAATTGTATTAAAACGGTAGGTGAGAGAGATTACAGTGTTAATCCTGTTTAACAAAGCACAAACCCCAGTTGGGTATAATCAAGCTCATTTGACCAACCTGGTCTTTTGGTTATCACTGTGGTTTCATTAAATCAATCTTATTTGAACAAAGATGGCTGGTTAAATATTTGTAAAGATTGTATTTGGGTGATTTTGATTCTGTAACAAAATAATTCAAAATGATTAATCAAAGTTCCTAGGTATAGAGTTCTGAACCATATTTCAAATTGTATGAATTTGTTTTATGTTAAAGGGACAGCTCATCCCTAATTGCTTTGGCGTGAGTTGCCAAGTTTTGGAGATCAGTTTTAGAGATGTCTGCCTTCTCTTGAATATATATATATATATAATGGAAATAGATGAATGAACAGTCCGGTAGACTATTGAATTAATCTGAGTGTCTGGTCAAGTTTTGTGCATATTTCTGGGAAGGAAGTGTTTAACTTGTATTCATTTTATAACTGTAACTTGCTGAGATTCTTTATTTTTAATCACATCTTCTATCAGAGCACCACTGAACCATTTATCAACACAAAACACTCCTCTATTGAGGTTTGAATCATAAGGCACAAAATCTCAATCTCTCTTTTGCAGGAGTCAGTTTTTCTATTTCAAATTACGCTGTAGCTGTACACCCATCAATCTCTATTTGAAACATAAAGATGGAGACACAGTTCCTTTGTCAGTTCAGGAACCCAATTCAGACTATAGACTGTCATGTTTAAATTCCGACATAAAGGGACCGTGCAGATTGTTAAAACCCAGAGTCATGGACTGCAGTGCCCATGCAGCTTACCAGGTTTTGTTCATGTTTTTTTTAGCATTCTTTTGTACCAGCTCACTGAGGAGCTCTGATTTGCTCTCCACTATGCAGGGGTTTCTCTGCCATTGAGATCAAGGGGAGCCAATCTCCCACTGAATTACCTTGATCTATTATCCCTGGGGGAGTTCGCATAAAGACAAGCTGCTGCAATGCATTCTGGCACACAAGGTACATCGGCTAGCTCCAATGTCAAAATCTCCTTGTTTTACCAAGGGTAGCTGGGACTGCATTTTTCTACCGTCTTGTTTTATTCTACCTTAACAAGTAGCCCCCCCCCCACACACACACACACATACACACACACACGCGCCTACAGAACTACGGGAGACGCACATTGATTTCCTCAAGCGCGCACATGCAAACAAAGCCTTGGACTGTACAATATCTTCCTCACCAACTGGTGACATCTCCGGGACGCTTGCCGTGTATGGACCCTCCAGGAACTTTGGCTCATTGTCGTTGATGTCTTGGACCTTGATTACGAACTCCGACTCAGGCTCCAGGGGCCTGTTTGTGTCGATATCGACAGCTTGGGCGCGGAGGGTGTAGTAAGGCTTCTCCTCCCTGTCAAGACTCCTTAAGGCATGGATGTCCCCAGTTGTTTGGTCAATGGAGAAAATTGAGCCAGCCCCATCTCCCGAGAGAGTGTACTTCACCACGCTTTCACCCTTATCCATGTCAGTGTGTAGCTATGAGACAGGAAAGAGAAGAGACAGGCTCAGTCTAAACAATGACACATCTAATGATTCAATGAGCACACCAGTAAAGATCTCTCCAACAGCACTTCATCAGGAAAGCAGATGGTACTGAATGATAAGCACCTACACAGAAAACCAAAATAGCTAGTGTCAAGGAAAAAATCTCTTCTATGTATTAATCATGCTACATATTGGTCAGAACAATCAGTTTGTCATTTAACAGACCTTGTTTTAATCATATATACTCTACTGACAAAAGACCAACCATATTCATCACACATTGTACTATACTGTCTTCAAAAGCCCCACACCCCCAAAGACACTTCAGTGCTACAGTGTCTATTTTCTAAGCCACACTTTTTAACACCTTCCTTAGCCAGAGAAAACGCTTCCTTGATCTTGTTCAATCTCTATCAACCCTCGCCTTTAAGAAACAGTTTCTAGAGGAACACTTCCTCGTCATCAGGCAAAACACCTGTTGACATGGAAGCAACGTTCTCAGAGACCGCCCAAATGTCACTGTTCAGGTTCAAATTTGCAACAGAGTTAATGAAACTTGATAGTGCTCAGGGATGAGATGTCTTATGCTGTCTCAAGAGCTTTTGGTCTGACAGACAGACCAACCAAGAGGTGTACACATTCAAGCTGTCAATGGATATATAGTTAAAGTGCCCCTTAAGTAAAAAATAAAGATAGCTGCGGTTTTCAAATTGAATGTGTTCTTACGCAGTGTCTCTTTATAATTAAAGATACTTCAAGGACATGTCATGGTGTAAAACATCCATAATATCCATGTATGTATTACAAAGGAATGTAAAAGGCTTGCTACATGAAACCCTTGTCAACTGTGTGGAGTTCACTCAAACCCAGAAAGACACATTGATTCATCCACTGTACACCATTGATCAGTGTTTCATTGAGTGAAGCATGGCCGCCGCAGTTCAATATGTCCTTTTCAACAAAACACTATAAAGTTGTTATGACACAGTTTATCACTGAATGAAAAGTAGAGGAGGGAAATGGAATGAGAAAATACAGTTGGAGACTATTTTATGCAATTCCAGATACACTGGGCTCCTTATCTGCCAGAAATCAATTCACAACATTACTGCACAATTAAAGATGAAAAAGAAAAACAAACCAAGAAAGAATAGGCACATTACCTCATTAATTAGAAGTGAAAAGTTCTGTGATACTAATTAAAAATTCCATTAGGTTAACAATGGTAATCAATTATACAAAGAGATTCATTAATGGGAAGGGCAGACGAATACCTTTTCTTAAACTGTGCCACATAACCCGCTGGGCCCTGTAGACTAGAGGCAAAATTACTTCATGTACATGTATTCCAAGTCTGTTTCTGGTACAGTGTTTTAGATGAAAATAATACAATTTTCTTTTTGGGGAAGACTCATTCAGAACAAAGCTACCAGAGGCTTGCCTCCAACCATTTGTTACTAGGTTTAAACATTAATCAACCAAACTAAGACTGTGCATGCTGCATCCAAATGACGGCATTAGCGTTATCATTATGTAAATATAAAATAGCAAACAGAAATGTGGTTTGCAGAATGAAAGACACAAAGAGTTGCGAGACCGGAGAGAGACAGATGTCACAAATTGCATATGCTCATGGGCTAAATTTAAAATACTCAGGTTCAGGTTTCAGAGTTCAGGTTTCTGAAAAGCCTAAACAAAGGAAAGTACATAGACCAACACAATCCTAACATCTCTGATGCATGAACAAGGTCCAACACACCTGTTCAATTACTGTTGGGATGGATGAGCACTGTGAACTGATATTTTGTTATAAACATGATCTCAAACCCTGAACTACAGCTTGACCACAGATTGATTGTGATGATGTATAAAGCAAAACATCTTTAAAAAATAGACAACTAAAAGACAAAGTGCATTATAAAAGACAAGCATTTCTCCATCAATACTATTTTACTTTTGTGTTAGCCAACATAGAATTTTACCCCTCTGTGCTAACACTCTGTGTGGCCACATCAAAGGAATACGAGTCTCTTCTCCTGTGTGGAGCTGTTCACAGGGGGACTAAAAGCCAATAGGATTTCCAGGGGCTGATCTCTCATTGGTCATGCAGTAGACCCGTCCATTGATTAATTTGAGTGATTAAAGAGGTAAATGTAACCAACCTCTGTAGAAAACGCTATAATTGGAATCCTGAAACTTGGATTAAAGGGGGTTTCATGTGGATATTGCATTTGGGACAGAATGTCATGTGACAGATGTTGGTGGAGGAATGGGAGCACAGCTAAAGAGTTATACACTGAACAATAGCTAAACAAATATATGCAACTGTGTGTGAATGACAGGATGTGCCCCATGTCCATTATGTGAGTGCGTGCATGTTTCGGGTGGTGATGGTTTGTGTTTTGCGAGGGAGTCAAAAGATGTGTCTGCGTGCAGCTGTGCATGAGAAAAAGGGTTTCTGGTAGAAAGTGTGTGCTTGAGAAAATGAGAGATATTTATATAGTGGGAGTGAATGCATCATGATAGGTTTTATGACATCAAATTGGACATTGTATTGTATTCTGACAAGTATTGTATGCTACCCATTCATTAACTTGCAGACCACACAATGACGCCTCCTATCCTCATAGAGAAGTGCAAAACAAATGTTCATGTAGGTCTTATTTTGGGAATGGTTACTGCAGTTTAAGTAAGTAGTATGTTTTGTATTTAATTGCATTCCATTATCAACAGATTGTCATTTGCAGTAGGTTTTAAGGTAATTCTGTGTAATCTGCCTATTATCAAGTTTTAGGTGTTATTGGTAGTTCACTCAGTTGTGGTTTCCTACCTTGAATAAGGGCTATTGATCTCAGATGCTGATGCAATAACAAGATCCACTTTTCTCATATCACAGTTGATTAAACAGTATGGTTAAAACTACACAGTTTTTACAGCATGTAATTATCTGCCCTGGATCCAAGTTACAATGTCCATCATAGGGGGACAAAGTCTAAAATGTTGAGTCACTCAGTAAGTGATACTGATGTGGACATTAACAATGTGGAAATATGTTTCGGGGGCCAACTCAAGTGAAAAGTCCATTATCAAGGTAGACAAAAAATATATCTACATATGAACAAGTATTACAATGGCAGGGCAGATAAATGACATCATTATCTTTCATTTCATCTCCCATTTTCACAGCATTGTGCCATATTCATCATCAACATACATTACAATTGTAAATCCCTCCAGCTCCTTAAAACGTACTAATGAGCGAAGGAATTACTGGCAAACCGATGCATAATTTTAGGTACAGTAATCCATTTAAATTATTTCACATCTGCAACCATGACTTACTTTGGCATGGGGTTTTTTTGCCAATAACTGGAATGATATGAAATACTTTTTTTGATGACTGTTATATGAATATACTATTATACAATTTGGACTCTAATGAACATTATTATGGCAACTCAGCCTGCCTCCAAACATATTTCTATGATTCAGAACCTAGCACCGTTGTTAAATATAATTAACACTCATGGACATAAAGACATGATGATCATACTGTCCATACATGCATCTGGCATGCATGGTAATGTGTTGACTGTTCGCAACAGCCATTACGTGTGCAGCATTGTACCATCAGACTCTGTTAGGTATGCTTCACTGGTAGATCAACAGGATAATTGTCAGACACTTTGCTGAGAGTCTACATGTGGTAACCTTGATTAGCTTGTAGGTCAATGGCCAGTACTCTCTGTGGAACTGACAAGGGCAGTTTAAAGCTATGGAGCCTGTGATTCTGCAGAAACTGCCAACTATCAAGAGCTCTGATGAGGTGTTTTACTAGGGTGACCATTACTATAGCGGCTAAAGGGTAGGCAGAACATTCAACCAAACACAGGATGAGAGGTTCCTCACTATAGCTATTGCTATTCTGCTACACCAATGCCATGGACATTGTGGGTGAGTGTGGTTAGATAACCCAAGTAAGGCCTGAGTTCACTCGGGTCAGACATTGAGATTTCTCTTTGTTGGGGCGTGGTGATCAATCAGGACATAAGTCTTGCTGAAAATCTTTTTACGATCTAATGAAAGGTTCTCACCCAGAGATTAAATTGCAGACCCAACGCTGGTAATAAATCTGGACCCAATGTTGGAGGGAACTCTGTGGAGGAGCCATCAATAAAAAGAGGAATGGTCGTCGCCTGTCAGCCACAGGAAGCATCTGGGTAAACAAGTTGTTCCAGAAACAAGGCTGCCCTTTCCCACAAAATACTTTATTGACTTTTATTCAAATGAGCAACCTTTTCTATAGACGTTGGGGGATGGTGGTAGAATTGGACTGCAGTGTTACTTAAAATCACAGGTATTGTACACGGCACATTCCTTCTCGTGGAAGGCATTGATTTACTGCAACATCCACACTCTGAGTTAGTACACTGTTCTCTGGAGAATGTCCTCTGGCCAAGATACATATGCAGGAGAATTGGTGTTTAGTGAATAATGTTGTTGAATAATATTATTGTTGTTGTACAAACACAGAAGATAGTTTGGCATTTGTAATAGACTGAATTTTACATTTAGGCATTTTAGCAGATGCTTTTATTCAAAGCGACTTACAGTAAGTACAGGGACATTCCCCTCGAGGCAAGTAGTGTGAAGTGCCCAAGGACACAACATCATTTTGTTTATTTATTTTTTGCCAGGGCTAAGAATCGATCCGGCAACCTTCTGATTACTTGCCCGACTCCCTCACCGCTCAGCCATCCGACTCCCTTCAATTTCAATATACTTTTTTTAAGTGATCACATTTGAACACCTCATAGATGCTCCTCAAACAACTGATAAGGAACACTTAGAGGACATGACCGTCTGTGTTGTTGACACTACCAACTGAAGAACCCTTAACTGTCTTCCTGTTTCCCCCCCCCCAAAATGCCCCTGTGCCCCCCTCTAGCTCACTCACTCACACATGCAAAAACAAAGACGTTTCATTTAAAAGAGAGGGAATATTTTATTCTTTGTGTACATTTAAACTACATTGTTCAAACTACATGAGTATACCCTCATCGAAAGACAGAATATTGAAAATATTGTGTGCTCTGCATTGCAGCTCATGTTGTATAGTTTATCTACCACACCAAGATGGATAAAAAGCTCTTTACTGAAATATGTTTTCAAGAGGGCTGTTTTGAGAATATCCAAGCAGCAAATGTATTTAGCAACAAAAATGTATTAATCCCATCCAAGGACACTTCCACTTTTACCACAAAACAGCCACATTGATACCAACAGTAGGAACCAAATACTTCCTGATAAGCTTCAGTCAAGCCTCATTACCTGGAGTGGGTCAAAATGTTAGTATCAAAGCAATTCTCAACTTTTGTCTCAGACAGTCATTTATCATTATTATTATTAGTAGTAGTATTATTATTATTATCTGTGGTGCGTTCCATGGTGGAACAGGCAGAGACCAATGGTGGAGAGTAAATGCTGAACTCCGCTGGGATTTAATAGCGATTGAGAGGAAGGAGCTAGGTTTTATTTATTGGTGCACAAACTGATGGCAGTTTTTCTTGCAGATAACCATCGCTCGGCAAGGGAACCAGTAGGATATATGTGTGAAGGCAAGTTGCACTCTCACCCAAATGTTCCTTGAACTTTAATTTCCTTGTAATACATGGTAAATGGCGGATTTTCTGTAGTGCATTTCTTTTGTTATTGAAAAATTTGGGAAAGGTTTTTGCGAGAGGTTTGTACCTAGTGTAAACCGAAGGTGTTGAAGACAGTTATTTTTGAATCATTAAACATTCATTATTGAACACTTTCTGTGCAGAGTGCATACATACAGCATAATGGAGTCTTTGTAAGGTGCTGTAAAGGACACAGTTCTCAAACTTTTATTTGAGTAAAAAAACTGTAAAAACAATGTCATGCCCCAAATGATATGTATTTATACTTACCAAAGACTAAATGAAATATTTTTCTTGTGTGTTTATTCCTGACACATGGATAAGCAAAAATGCAGACAAAGCCTTTTCCTCCTCTGGTGAGTCACAGAACAAAACAAACACTGCTTTGCTTGCATTCATTAAGCCAAAACAGACAAGCAGTCCATGAGGGAGCCTAAATAAGTGCTTCCCAAACTCACATTATTCCTTTCATCATGCCTCTGTATATTTAACATGTTGTCATTGATTAATATACTATTTTGATGCAGCAGATCCAACCCTTTAAGTCAAAAAAGGGGACCCCACGTAATCTATGTTCTAGACGAGATTCAATATGGATACTGAAAGTATGGCTAATATAGTACATGATTTTGGATTCTCATGCTTGTACAAGGGCTATTTCCTGTCATTTGTGGGCATCTTAGAGTATTCCTTCGCCCCTCCTTTTAAAGAGCATGCTCACAACATGCAATTATTGCTAACACAGCAGGGATCTAAGCCAGCGGCCTTTAAAAATACTAAACTGATTTGACCCAACAAACTTCTAATCATTAACATGAAACAGCTTTTCCAGACTGTTTGTTGACCCTGTCAACTGCTGGTAGACAGAGAAGAAAGCACAGTGAAGACCTGGTCGATAGTTCTCACTATTCTGGACACAGTAATGTACCAACTCCTAGCATTCCTCTTTAAACTGCTCGCTAATGAGGGGAAACAATTATTATCCATTGTGTGATTTTCAGTCTAATAATGTGAGGGCTATATTGGGGTTGTATTTTCTGTAGGTTACAGTGTACTGTCTGGAGAGCAACTGAGAATAAAATGTGCCCTATTTACTATTTGCATTTATAAAAGACCCCCATTGTCTGTCACACACAACACTATTCTCCAATTAATGAAGGATAATTATGTTGATGCTCTGTTGTGAATGAATTGCTTCTATTACATGTTGATGTATTGAAGGCATTCATTCCACAAAACAGCTCCTCATTACAGTTTCTTCCAGCACATTGGAAACCAAACTGCTATCATTTACAGATGACCATGACTGAGCCTGGTTGGAGTAGCTGGATTAACATAAAGCCATTCCATAACAGTCCAACTATTACTGTAGCTGTTTAACTTTTGTTGTGTCAGACTGCATTTATTTTAAGCATCAGTATACTGTACTTCTCATTGTCTCAAATAAGGGCCATGGATCTTCAAATGCCTTTATATGGTCGAGAATCAGTCAATTACTTTGAAGCAGTAGAGCAGCCTGGGGATTAAGTGACTTTGCAGTAATGCAAACTGTACCTCTCTGTCTATGTGCTTTTAGCCTTTGAAGCTTCTGCAAACAGTTGCATCGTGTCAGGGCTGATTTAAGCCCTAAAACCCTACAGTTTTGTCAACAATGTCTTCAACCCAGACCAGAAGTAATGTGGAGTTAGTATAGATAAAATAAAGGTGCTCTGATGGCTTACTGGTTAACAGTGAGTACCACATATTCTAAGGCCTTACCATAGGGGCCTGGTTTCTATTTCATTCCGAGGAATTTTCTGCATGTCTTCCTCTATACATTACCTGTCATTATACTATACACGTTGTGTATCCCAATGAATCAGAAATGCCCTAAACATTTATATTTAAAAGAAAAAAGAAAAAGAAAATGCATTTCTTTGATAGGACGTGCTAGCATTTTTCATTCAAAATGATGTCATTCGTGTTATTGTTGTCAGCATTCCGTTGCTCTCATAAATGAGTTGTCCTGACAGCTTTACAAGATGCATTTTCAATGTATTCCGACCAGGTCATTGATCCTTTTACCACACCACTAGAAAGTCATGCGTGGTTGCCAATGAATATGTAAGTCTAACATCCACACGATGGCAATGGTCCAAAAAATATGTGGATCTTTTATTCCTCTAACAACTCCAACCACTAATATCCCAGTGATAACAGTGATGAAGTGCAGTATTTAACAATCCCAGACCATTAAGAGATTAAAATGGCAAGACCTACCTTGAGGGGTAAAATTGATTGTATAGCTGCATGTTGATTTAAACACACTGCTCCTTCTATTACTAACCCTCCTTTTTCTTTCCTCCCCTCCACACTCTCTTTCTCACTACACCTGCTAGCTGGTTATTTTCCTCCATGTTTACAATGTGATTTATAACCCCCCACTGCACTATAAACATTCAAGAGCAGTTTGACTCCTCACCTTGCCCACGTACTGTGGGTCCGACCCCATGTACTCCTCCAGCACAAAGAACTGGTTCCACACCCAGCCCCTCTTGACACGTTGAAACCCAGCAGCCCCATTCCTCATGGGGGGGCCCAGCAGGCTCCTGGGATGCTCCCTCCCCAGCCTGCTCCTGGTCAGAGGTGGGGTAGGTGGGCGCACCGGAGACAGGGACCCTTTGTCGATGAGAAACCAGAGGAACAGCAGCAGGCAGTTCCTTGTAAGCATTGGCGGTCTGTGGGGTGGAGGTCTCCAAGTTAAAGTCCCAAAGACACGAGCCAAGCCACACTGGAAGGCCAAAGGGAGGGATGCGTGCCAGGGGACAGGAGGAGGCAGGATATGATGAGACGAAACAGAGATGCCAATGCCACTTGGGTCTATTGTCGTTTTCTCTCAATGATTAACTGCACACATCACCTGCAGGATAGAATCATAGAAGTAAATCATCAGTTAAAACTGCATAGTACTTTGCCCTTTAAATAAATATTTAAAAGATCAAAACCACTGGAACTGTTACAAACATGCCAAAATGAGGACCCCAAACATCCCCAAGGATCACTGTTGGAGATTTACCAAGGCTCTGTCTGGAAACTAAAACTGGGTCATGCCAACAATTGTGGCACACGTGGTTTTGGTAAAGAATGATTAGTCTTTTTCAAAACGAATGTTCTTCAATTAAAGGATGGATTGTAAAAAAAGATTCCATATGCAATGTGGCTTATGTACCAAAAGGTGAATTTTGTATAACCTTTTTTAATCTTCTTTACCATGGGTGCCAATAATTGTGGAGGGCACTGTACATGGTGGAATGATGATGTACATGACTTTGACATGCTCAAAGCAAAAGTCCTCTTGTTATTGTGTCTTTGTGTGTGTGTGTAAGAGCGCTGTAGTGCAAATGTCCCCTCGCACTGTCTGTAACTTCGAATAAAGAGTACCTGACATATTATTTTGTAATGTAAGACAGAATTATCTGCTTTATGTTTCCAAGACGTGGCACTTCATTTTCAACAATGGATTGTTGAAGTTTGAGTCAAAATCCAATCCAAGGACACAACAGAGACATATTAAACCTGAGAAAGGTATGTCAATACAAAGCATTTTGATTCAAATGATCCTTCCACTCCACTTATTCAGAGTTATCTCACCAAAGCAGCACCTGAGCGTTGACAGCAAGCTGCCAGAGTAGATTGGTAGTTACCCTCACTCAAAATGTTGTCATGTTGACAGCAGTAGATTCCTTCAAACTGGAACTCCAGATAAGACTCCCAACTCAAACTACACAATAATACAAATATAATTTGAACTTCTTTCTCTAATGTGTTTTTTTTCTCAGACGTACTTTTACTTACCAGTATTACTAGTTACTAGTATTGTGAAGGTAAGGAACACAGAATATATTAACCCCATTTTGTGAACTCGGTTTGAAGTTTTGTTTCACTCGCTGCTTTGAGCTAGTGCTTGTGCACCTGTCGGATTTGCTTTGCACGTCGTCCGCTGGTCCATACCTATCCATTAAAGATGGTTCACTGGACAAAAACACATTTGAACATTGCCCTGCCCAGCTCTGTCTTAGTTTATTCAGCAAAAACAACAGCAGCATACTGCAAAGTAAAATTAACTGCCAAACTGAATTAGGTTTGTCTCTGCCTAACTTCCAATCTAAAAAGAATAAATCATAATTCAACGTATTTCATTTAAAGAAGGGGAAGGAGTGACAGTGCTCTTAAAAACACTTATGTAATGCTATACAGTTTGGAGTGTACAATTTGCCACTTATTGGTGCATTAGATTGGTGGGAAATTAACCATTGCCTTAATTGTAACCCTAACCATGCCAGTGGTTTGACCAATCCTAACCTGACCAACAAATATATTGTGCATGGTTTTAATGCTTTCATAAAATGGGTTATAGTTTATGGCTTGGCTTTTGAAAAACATAGTGGCAAATCGTCCAGTTCTAACACTTAATAATGATACAGTGTTGCTTGTTATGGGCCTGTCTATCAGGTACTGACAGATCCTGTCTGTTGGTTAGTACTTGGGCTGACAGGGTTTAATACAAGCTGAATGCTCATTCCATCTTTTGTATACACATTTTTCAAAAAGTTCTTTTTAAGACAAGACATAGCAGGTGGCAATCATCTGATATTGTATAGAAAATTGTGGCTTTCATATCAGAATTGAAGGGTGAGATACCATAATTATTCAGTCAAACCTATTGCCGTAGAAATAAAGACAGGTGACAGTTGAAAAGGATGAGGTTTGTGGAGTACGGTAGTTAGTCTTAAATCCTTTGTGTGAACATAATATCTTAATGATTTAATAAAGGTTATGCAGAGGGTTTTACTTGTCCCATTACCATTACACTCCAATGCAGTATGAGTAGGAATGAAATAGTTGGATTGAATTGAATCGTCTAACCTCAATCAAACACTTTTGAATTTAAGTACCCGAAGCCATTTTGACTAATGGGGTTAAACTGCAATCATTAATGTAAAGAAGGACATTTATTTTGTTATACACATATTTGCTGCACTATTGAGTCAAGAGTTAGGCCAGCTCTCTCTGTAATCCCCTAAATATAGCAATTAGTTATTTCAAATACCAGTTGCTGTGTTTCGTTTGCAAGTCTTTTATGACCAATGCAATCTGAGCCATGACCTTGTTACAAGAGATGCGATTAAACTGGTATGCCATTGCACTATAATGGGACAATTACACTTAACTTAAATGGATTTGATTGTTTGAGAGACTTTCTACTTTTCAACATGTGCATGTCTGCAAAAGCAAACAGAAAAAATAGAAAAGGATAGGAGAGAAATTAATTGTCCTAATGAATGTCTGCAATCTTATAAGCCAGAATGACTCCAATTTGAGAACCAGGCTCTCTTTGACATCATGATCTTGGATTAATTATATAAACCTCCAGATCCAGCAACTGAGAGACCCGGCAACTTCACCAAGGTGAACCATCCGAATACCTAGGTTCATTTATACCTACTGTCGCTACAGTATCTTAAAAAAGTCAAAACCCATCTGCCAAGTTCTCCCTCTAAAAGCGAGGGGAACTATCTTGACACAAGGTCAGCTGCCCGCTCCCGCAGGTCACCGATCATTTGCGTACACATAATAGAAAATGACTGTTCCCATAATTCCTGAAAATTTCGCCTCCGCCTCTGCGTGCTCCAGGAGGGGCTCGATGCATATTTTATGAGATAAGTTCATTAGCATGTGTCGGCTCTCAGTAGCAAGCCTTGACCCGCGTGTCTGCTTCAGATAACAGGACGCAGTGGGCTGACAGCATTCTCACACATCACCTCCAATAATTAAAGAACATATGGCTGACCGAGCTGCCGGTGTAAATTTCAGACGGTAACAGACTCCCTCTGAAAGTTATTAGATGTCAAGGCTGTCGTAAACATGACAAACAGATAAACGGCACTGACTCTGGGAATATGGGACAGGGAAAACATCATCTGGATTTGTTCTTCTTTTGCATACATTTTAGTTTTTATGATAGATATGTGGAGGGGGATATTTTCATTGTATCACGATCACAGGTGTTTCTTGTTGTGACAGATATGTCACTTGAGGTCCTAATGGGTCAAAGTAGTATTAATGAGAACCCGTCAGGACCCAATTCAATGTGATGAGACACTGATGTATTTTCAGATAAAGTTGTTTAACTCTATACTTTAGTATAATACCATGAAGTTGTCATACATTCCCAGATCATCTCTGCACGGGAAGAATAGACTATTATTGAGGAAATCAAAACACTATTTTGTTGATGCTGAAATGCAAATGTAGCTTGTTTTTGATTCACCGTAGAACTAAAATGCCAATTATATTAGAAAAGAAATTTATGTATATGCACTTTCCAAGTAAAGTGACTTGAAACATGAATGTCAACATCAACCTATTTTGTTAGTTTTTTGTTTGAGCACTTTATGTTTGACATGCATTATCTTATTGGTGCAGAACACAATGTTGTTTCAGGGTCGATTTAAAGGCTTCGTCTGCAGTCTGTGAAAACTCATCTCATAATGACAGCAGATGTTCTGAGGATCGTCACTCAGCCTGTTGTCGCTTTCCTCTAGTTCCCTATTCCCTGACGGGGAAGTGGTAGGGAAACTGTGCCACACCGCACTGAGTAAATATGTAATCTGCAGACACAGAGAAAAAAATCTTAGGAGCGGCGTAGAGTAAGCTTAAAACGAGATCTTGGTGTTAGCTTCTTTTGTTGTTGGCTAGACCAAAGCAGGCCCTAATATGCCCACAAGCCTTAAGAAGAAGAGTGGTGGGAGTAGAAGTGAATGGAGAGACGTGTGAAGATAGTCAGAGAGAGGAAAGACCTGAGAAGGTAGTCAGAGAGAGGAGAGACCTGAGGAGGTAGTCAGAGAGAGGGGAGACCTGAGAAGGTAGGCAGAGAGAGGAGAGACCTGAGAAGGTAGGCAGAGAGAGGAGAGACCTGAGAAGGTAGGCAGAGAGAGGAGAGACCTGAGAAGGTAGTCAGAGAGGAGAGACCTGAGAAGGTAGGCAGAGAGAGGAGAGACCTGAGAAGGTAGGGAGAGAGAGGAGAGACCTGAGAAGGCAGGCAGAGGGAAGAGAGACCTGAGAAGGTCGTCAGAAAGAGGAGAAGAGTGTCAGAAGAGGACAAACTAACTGGAGGGCTGGAGGAGGAATAAGGTAATGAAAAGGGACAAACATGCCTGGCCAGGATAAATAAATAATCCGAGAGCAGCTAATGAATAAGTGATGGTAAATCTAAAGTTGCTGATATCAATATAGCCATATAGGACTCCAGCAAGCAAGCGTTGCACATTGACAACTCTCAGCCCATTGCAGGGCCCTGACCATGCAGATATTCTCTTCTCCCCCTGATACAAACCAGTTATTTATTACTATTTATTTGGCCTGCTCATTAAAGGAGATAGACAAAGCTCAGGGCAAGCTTGTTTTGCTTTGATCGTAGAACACAAGTTCAAATACATTTTTCTGTCTAGGTCTAGATATCGAAAAACAGAAAAGGGGCTTTGACTCACATGTAGAGTATTTATACTTATTTTAACACACAGAAGCAGCAAGTGCCTCTATTAAAAGGAGTGCTATTAATAGTGCAAAATGGCAGTTTTTACATTGCAGCAGCTATTTTTGTGATAATTGCTATTTGATGTGCATCAAATGCCACGTCTGCAGAACAGGGTGCTTACAACTGGTTTAAAAAGCGCTTGGTTGAGTCTGTTGGGTATTGATTCATAGCTACGCAATTAAACAGCAATCAAATTGCTATGTCGACTCCTGGTTGCAGAACACCAATCACAAAACTGAAGGGGGAAGAGAGAATTGCGAGACCCTAAGCTGTCTGGATCATACCACTGTGTCATGTTCACCTATCTTTTATCATGTTTCTGACATCTTAAATCGTGACAGATACAGCTATTTTGTGAGCCTGTAGACATGGCTGATCTCATTCTGATGCAGTGCTAGACAGACAGCAGCAGATATTCTGCGAGTCAGCTTCTTTGCCCCAGGGCAGCCGAAAGCCATGAGTGAGCATTGCATGCAACTGTTGTCGTCCAGACGGGGAGATCCGGGAGCGTATGGAGCGGCATCTCGTATTTGACCCTGAACCAAGAACTGGACCATATGGGACTGTAGACTGAGGCAGGGAGCTGGTGGCCCCTTTCTGGATGAGAGTTCCCTGCTAAAGCTGTCTTAACAGAGGGAGGAGTGTGGAAGGCTGAGCCCATGAATGGCTCTTAAACCCTGAGGCCATGAGGTTGACAGGATTAAATGCCAATCATGTTGGTTATTGCTGGGACTAGTTAATCTTTGAATTTTCCTTAGGGCTCTGTCCCATAGCTGTGTCCCAAAGCTTTTTTGTCTTCTTTTTCATTTCTCCAGTCATTTGCCAGTACCTGGAATGAAGGTAAAAGATGGTCCATTTCCTAAATTCCTCCATCTTCTCCAGTCAACAAACTGACTTGACAAAACGTTTTCCTAAGACGGCATCAGAACCAAAGGCTTATCAAGCAAGAGACGGAGACTAAATGAGATGCGTGTCCTACTGAACGAAGGTTGCCTCTTTGCGAGGGAGACTGAACTTCTACCCCCTGCGGATATTCAAGGCTCGTCTGCTCAGACAGATATGGCCAGAGGCGAAAGAAAGGAACACACTGACTCAGCTCTCCCCGGTGTGATTGTGTCTGGATGCCGTGCCAACCAGGTCTATGATGCAACAGATGTAGTTCTAATGAAAGCTTGTGATTAAAAGGGAAGGCTCTATGACAAGTCATATGGCTCCGGGGTTCTTCTGAATTATGTATTCGGTTCCCATCTCTCAGACATCAACCCTACAGTGACATACTGTACAAAGACTATAAAAAGACTTACTTGATCATATCAGGGATATCCTGTATCTTTCAAATTTGTCTCAGGCAGTGCAAGTACGGGTCAGACATGCTGTTAAGACTTAGATCTGATGGACAGGATTTATTTGGACACAAAATGCCTAAGATGGTGAGGGATGTCAGGACACTGCTGGACTGTGAAATACAGGCCGAACTGACAGTAAAGAAAAGCTTGACTATGCACCACTAAGACTTGAATTTCACTCGAGGCTTTGACTGTTTCTTAAGTTTCTTCGTGTTTGAAAGCAGACAGATGAACAAAAACAATTTTAGGTCTCACCCTTGAATCTTTGACTGCTTTGCATGCATCATTAAATTACGCTGTCAGGGATGCTAAGCATAGATAGAGAAAGGGTATAGCAGAGCATTCAGATTATAATAGAAATTGCAGTGTGTCGATACTCATGCACCATTCATGTAGGTATGCATGATAGATGAGCGGAACTAGAGTGTTGAGTCATACCAAACCTGAAATGACCAAAAAATAAGAAAAATATTATATGACCAGTATCATAATATTTCAACATTCCTGAAATTATAGTACTGGGAACATCTGAACCTGCAACATCTTGATCTGTAGTCAAATGCTGTACCACTGACCTATACCCACCCATTTGTGAACAAATGAAAGAAAATTACATTCTGAACTATGATTCTGACAATCATAGTCTGATTCTGACCAAATACCTCTAATAAAATGTAAGCACAATGCATCCTTGACTAAAGATTTCACTGGCAAAATAATCGTTAATAAAGACTGGTCTATTTTTAACCCATAGGGTGTGAATTATGTGAATTATCACAACCTCACAACCACATCACAATATGCAGAAACTAAATGTCCTGTACTGGGAATTCAGTCCCAACTCATTACTTTAACATCGTAGACTGATGCCATTCATTGCTGCAAATAACTTCACTACAGTTTTAATGAATTGGTAGCATATCTGATTCTTTCAATAGCAACAAATGCTCCCTCAGAAATAAAATGCTTGAATAATCAGTTTAAAAACCAAAGTTCGCATGAGCTTTCTCAGATGATTTTTCACATCGTTAATAATTGCTCTTATATGCGTTGGTTTGTTTGATAAGGGCGCAGTCCAGTACATGGCTCATGTTCCACAGCTTCAAGAACAAACATAGACCAGGCTGTTATTCAGAGTAAATGTTATTCAAGACATGCACCAAAGACCAGTCAGCTTATTTTCTGGTCTCAGGTCTTAGTTAAGGTCAGGGTATGGGTTAAGCATCTGCTTCTGAGTAGTGGTTGGTTAGCAAGCATTTTTTTGTCCACCTTTGGAAGTATATGTGAGATATACGAGTTTGTATTATATGAGTTTCATGGATAAGGTCAGTGTTATTTGCCCTATCCCCAACCTGTCATATCTTTTTTATCTGTTTTAACTTATTATTTATGTCCACAGTATAATCTGATATGAACACAATTTCCAGATGTCTGTATTAGACCAGAACGCAGACATCTTTAATAACCATGTCTGTCATAGAGTTATTTATTAGGATTCATTTATTTGGATGTGTGACCTTCCTTGTCCTCTACACCCCTCTTTTCTGAGGAACTTTAGAGCAAGACGATGATCCCTATTTAATCACGGCTGAATAGCTTTGGCCATTACAGCTGTTGTCTTTCACTAATTACCCTGATCTAATAAGTTCATTTGCATAGTGTGACAGACACACATCTCAAAATATTATGACTGTCATTAACAGAATGCTGTATTTTTTCCAGCCAATTCATCCCAGTTTTCACATAATTAGACATTGCCAAATGTTAACACAGAAAGCTTGGGTGAGCAAGTCAGTCCACGTTCAGATTTACACTCCAGCACAACAGATGGCAATTAATTAAATAGCAGAGGGGAGTGGAAGAGCCACAACAATGAAAGCAGAGTCAGTGGTCCAGACACAATTCCCCTTTCAATGGTGGCCACAAAAGGGCCCTGCCATGTTCGCTTTGGGTGTTGTTTTTGAAGATGCCAGTCTTCGTTCTAATCAACAGTGGGTCGAATGGATTTCTGGAAAATATCCTGCTGGCAATGTTTTTACACAGCAGTTTATTTATCAGGTAAACCTGATTATTTATAAATGCAGTCCCTTTAAGGATACAGATTCAAAGAACGTTGCTTATTTATAAGGCCTTAAATCCTCAAGGACTGATACAATATCCAAACTGTCCCTCTGTACTTGCCTTGTTTATTCAACAATCTGATAAATACCTAATCTCCCCCTACAGTAATGTCTCACTGTGTCTCCTCTATGAAATAGATTGCATTTTTACCTAACATGCTCCCGGTGAAAAGAGTCGCCCATGCTTTCATTCTGAACAGTTAGAGACTCTCAAATATGAATGGTGAGTATCTCAGTGTTGTTCTCCTCTGAAGCTTAAGTAGGGGCAACATCTTCATCTCCGCAGTCAACTGAATACTGATGGCGTGTGGCAGTTCAGTGATTGCCATTTACAGGCTCTCTGTAGCGCAACAGGTCTGCCTTCCATGTCCCGCAGAGAAATTAATCACTCCATCGCCCTGATTCTCTTTGCAAACACCCGCAAACAGGCGACGCCGCGCTGCTTAGTGTTAGCTCAGCGCAACTCGGCAGGCAGAGAACAACAGTTCTCATCAGTGATGGATGTTCCTCCAACTTCTCAGCACTGGTATTCCCCATTTTTCTTTTTGTTTTTGTTTTCTTGTCATTTGTTTAGTGACTAAAGCCTTGGACAATTAAAAGCTTTATCAGCCAAGGGTTCTTTTGAAATTAGATTTAAAAAGATCTCTACGTGGTTGGTGTCTGTGTAGAGACTTAATGAAGTACTTCTGATGCTGAGGAGCTAGCACTTGGGGATTGCAGATTGGGGAAGAGGGAAGAATTAAAACTAAGTAGGGCCTCCTAGTATGAGCATACTGTTGACAAACAATTGAGCACTCATAAATATGAAAATTAGCACTTGTACACTGTGGCATATTGAAAATGTTTATGTGGCTAGATTGATTTGGTTTGATTTTTTCATGTTAGAATGTAAGGTAAGGTTAAACACGGTATCCATTGAGGGTCATCTTCAGAGAAAAAAGTTCCATAGCCACTCAATTCTGGATTTTTTTTTTTTTTGTGAATCATAAATGAGCTCAGTGCATCCCCAAGTCATCCCTCCACCTATTAAATTATATGATATGTTAGTTGAAAAGAGACAACATAAAAAACACTGTAGCTGCACCTGTGTCTCTGGTAAAACTTCATTCAGTGTTTGTTTCCTCGCACTATTGCACATAATCATGTTTCGAAGGACCTTATTGCTCAAACTGCTAAGTGTCCAATGTTTTCTAATACATAGCCTCTTTGCCTAGTTATGAACTGATTTGATTGATTGATCATGATGACTCTATTTCTAAATCCATTCATAAGGATTCTCCTTAAGTGTTTAACTTTAACATTTTCATTCGGAATACAAGCACATTAGTCACTTTTCCAGAGCAAGATTCATCGCCATGGTTTTCTATTACCACAGTAATCTAAATGCAAATTTTAACTGTCCTTTTTTCTGTCAGGATGATGCTCCTGGCATCGGATATGCACCAGAATTGAGATGTGTTTTCGCCTCCCATTCTCTGTGTTTCATGGGAAATTAATCAAGAATGAGGAGGGGCCTATTGAGTTAACGTGATGTAAGAAGATGCGCCAAGAAATGTCGGGATTTTTAGTCGGCTACCATGTCTCAGTGAAAAAACATATTGGATTAACCAAAACTAACCAAGATGACTAACATGTAGTGTTTAGTCAGGGTACTGGTACGCTTTGTTGTTTCCCATACAGGGATTACTTGACATCATAAGGAACCATTTATTTCAAAGAATCTAAGAGTATATTGTGTAAAAGACATTCTACTACTACACTGACAATCAATTGAGAAGTCATGGTTCATGGCGCCAATAAGCTGAAAGGCTTGGTCTTAAAATGTTTATCTCAAAAGCAAACTAAAGCACTTCTTTCTCAGATCTTATTAATCTGTGAAAAGCCTGCACAGTTTCTGTAAACTGTGTTGGATTTACAGCAGTAGTCGTCTGGACATTAAAAAGGGTCTTTGGCCCGTCATTCCCCCATTGAAGAGTCAGGCTGGTTAGTTTCTGCTCTGCAGAGGAAAGGAAAATATGCCTTAGATGCTGTAGCTATCCTGGGTCCACCTATATGGATTGGTAACAGTGAAAGGCTTCATCATTTCTGCCTTCCCTCCTGCTCCAGTCATCAGTCTCCCCTTGCAAGGATCTAGCCCTGAGTGACACAGGCCTGAGTTGCTTCCCCCTATCTCCCTTTCCCGTTGACTGTAAACACATCCATAACACAGCATGGGCACACCTGTCTGTCCGTAGCTGAATCTTTTTCAGGTGGGCTCAAACCAATAATCTTCCTCAACACATTGTCGCTTCTGCTTTGCTGCACAATTTCACTGCAGGTATCACTGCAGTGAATGATTACAAGAGTGTGAACCCGGGGACACCTTCCATAGTCTCCTATCACCTCACAGTCATTGAAGTGCTGGGACCTGTACAACTGGATCCATGTAAGTTGTTGTGTTGGTCAGTAAGCTACTTCTTGTGTTGACAAGGAAGACAAAGACCAGATGCAAGAGGCAATTCTCTCAAGTTTACGTGGTACCCACCAGCCTCAAATTTGGTCAACATCGCTTTTTGCTGTGACTTTGTTTAATTGTTCCTCAAACAAAGGGCAGCTTGATTTAAAAATGCTGTTTGCCCCATTGCTCACTCTGATCAAGTGATTACATTAAACATCCCCTGCTCTTCAAATAGTGTCTCTAGTGTCTGTTTGGAGCATACATGTGAAATGGTTTGTCTGAGAATGATAACATGAGTTGTCAGTCTGGTAACAGCTCCTCCAACTTCTGAGCACTAGTATTCCCCATTTTTATTTTTGTCAGTCTGGTAACAGCTTAGTGGTAGTACTGTAACTTCAATGCTTCAGTCTTATATACTGTGGCCTACTACTGTCTGTATGGCTCTTGACTGAAAACCTCCTGTAGATCATTGTTAGGATCTTGTATTTCGAAATATACTCAAATACAGGCAACATCGATTTGTTACTATTGCAAAAGTGCTGCTTTACCTAGGGTTACAAAAATTGTGGATGGGGGCTGATCTGATATGGTCCAACAAGCATTTTGAATAAATAATGACAGGACCTTAATTTGGAGAAAGGTCTTCTTAATCTATTAAATCCCACAAGTGGGTTGACCATTTTACTTCAAATGCACAATTGCCTAACGTTTGGAAGGATGAGAAAATGAGAAGGCTAAAACAGCACAATTTGAATTTTCAGGTACAATATATGGTTAAATACACCAGTATATTGACTCATACCCTTCATGAAATGTGATTTTAGCTAAAATACTGCACCTAAATGTGAAAATGTTTTCTTTCATTTCAAATTCAATAATGAACAATGTTCAGATCCATAATCAATTTTGTATTGAATGCTTAACCGCCCCTCCATGACTGAGTGCTTCCCTCTCATGTGTGATTGCATTTTTGTTACTGAGACTCACCCACACACTTATCTCACAAGACTAGCATCACATGCAAGCACACATTGCCAATCATTTTACTGTGAATAATGAATTACACTGAGTGCATGTTTAGTTTTGTTCCCAATATGTAGACAATAATGGAGAGTGTAATGAAAATGTGTTCCAAGGAAGAAAACTGAGAAAATGTCAAGTAAACCTCGACTAACTGTAGTTTGCTTACAAGAGCAACTTCAGTATTTCAGTATTTACAGAATAGCCAAAGGTTGGTTGAATAGTAACACACATGGAACATGGAAATCACAGAGAACCATCAAACGGTTGTCCCAACACAAGGTTCAGTGGTATTGAATTTGAAATAGGGCCAAGACTTCCACTTTTCTGACCTGTTCTGGAGCTTTGACAAGATAAATCATTGTCACCAAGGATGAACACGGACAGAGTAGAAAAACAAGCTGGCTGACATGTCACCCTATGATAAGGAGACTCTCTTGAACTATCATTTGCCTGTTCACGATGGCATGTCACTTGTGATTTGTGGCAAAAGCTAATGTAACATGGAGGACAGTCGAGGGTGGCTGAGATGTCGTATGATTAATTGGTCACTGAGAACTCTTATCTCTGTGGCCTCTAGAAATGGTCATTTTAACGTATGATGATCCATCTGACCTACGTTTTATTATGTATAGTGGAAATTACATTGATTTGAGATTATGTCCCAAAGGGACATGTAGTGTAATTAAATAACTCTTGACTGTATTAATCAACAGACCAGTGGCTTGGATGATCAAACTGTCAACTCTGCATTCAGTAGATGTCCTACTGTAGGTACTGTATAGCATGCAAAGTACAGTATAAACAGTAGGATTGGTCATATCTTTTAATACGAAATTAACACATTCATACCACCTGCATATAATTCACATATTAACAACCTGAAATACATAAAACTACAAAGAATATGCAAAAACATATATTTATGTACCCGGTAATGTTATTTTAGGAATTAAATGTAAAATGTCAGTATTGGCCAAATTAATTATACCCAACACTACCATATCTCTATAATGGTTACTGTTTCAGTAGACCCACTTCTGGGAAAGAGTGGCTGTGAAGCAACATATTATCTGATTTTATTTCAATGGTAGCTACATGCTTGTAAAAAAGCAACTCAGTGCCTATTGAGTTAAGTAATAAAGAAGATCATGATAGATGGTCCCTTCCTTTTTGTTTTGTTTCCTCCCCCTCCACACTTAATCTTATCCTTATTAAACATCTTATCTACAATTCTAATGAGACCAAAAGGTCTGCTTAAGTGACATAATCTACCCTTGTTTACGTATTCATTGGTTGGAAGCTATATCTGTAATCTAGAAGGCCCAGGTAATTCCCTTTATTATTTATTTATGGCCCTGCCTGCAGACGTGATAGTGTCGTATACGAGGGTAATAACGACAGTATTGCTCTAGACTGCATGGCACATATTGCATACTAGAGGTAGGCAAAATAGGAGGTGTTTCCAGTTTTACACAAGTTAGAGCTCCAATGTGACTACGCCCTTGAAATAGAATCACCCGAGGAAGCAACTCTGCACCTAATTTCTTTAAACAGTGGATTTTGCCAAGTCAGTGAACCTAAAATGATGTAGTTGACCTTAGTGTCTGTGGGGGGTTCAGAAAGAGTGAATCAGCCCTTTTCACTGTATCAGGAACTGATACAAACGAACCGTTGCTTCTTTTTAGTCACAAACCGGAGGGAATGCACCTGACATGGATTACTAGACTTTGTCTGCTTCAGCTTTCTCTGCTCTCTCTTTCCTCAACTCCAACTCTTATTTTCTGTGGCAGCATTTTCATCTTTACTTTTGTTTTTAGGTGCAATAGCTAATATTTGTTTGTCGCGTCACACGTCATTAGTCACACTGAGCCTCATTATGAGGGGTGAGACGAAGAGGAGCCGCTGTGTGATCCTACTGTTTATGCTAATGAATCACAGTTGCGTTCGCACATTTGTGTGCACGTGTGTGAGCGTGTGAAGTCTTGAATCTGCTACTTCCATGATGAGAGCATTTCAGCGTGTTTACAACCTAGAGGGACAGGCTAAACTGTTAACACTCCGTTATAGCTGATCACTGACTCAGTTGAAGTTGGAGGCTCGGTCATCCGATCTCAACACCATGAGCTAATGGGGCCTTGCACACATTACACACATAGGACATCATCCTGATAATGATCTAATTGAATTAATGGAAGAAAATCAAAGGAACGCGAGCTGAGGTTAATTTGGTTGGGGAAGTTGTCTGGCCATGTTGAGTGTTTTAAAGCACATCTCACTTCATGCCCCTTCCAGAATATCTCAGTACAAGGGTCATAAACTCTTCTGTTGTGCTCGCAAACATGTGCAGAGGGCTGTATTTCATCAGGGTTCCATGGCTTGTGACATACGTTTTGTCCTCCTGCTTGACCTCTTCCACACCTCAGTCTAAAGTCTGTAACAGGGTAGAGGTGATCTTTTACAGGGTCTACATTTGAAATGGAGAAGGTCTGTGTTTGTGAACGGCTGCTACAGTTGGCATCTGGCTTTGAATACAGAACACAATGGTTAGAACAGAGGTGACAGACATCATTAGGCCTGCAGAGGATGATGTGCCTTCAATTTAAGCGGACGTCTTTTTATGTTCCGCACGTTAAACCTACCCCCCTCAAAGTGACTTGCTGGAAGGGTCTAGAACCCTTAATATTCAGATGGAATCGAAAAAGGATTCCATAAGAAAGAAAACATGTAAATGCTTTGCTACCACAGACCTCCTTATAGCACCGATAGTCCCTTTGAGAATTTCCCTGTGCTTGCCTTGCGCATACTCACAACTGCGGCTTTCCCCTCTCTAAATTGTCCTCTTAAGTTGTGAAGTCCCAGTCTCAATTCGCCGATAACCTAATGAACACTCAACTGGGCTTCTCTATTACATCAGAGAGGCCTGGCCCCCGAAGGCATTTGTAAAGACATTTAAACACGTGCGCGTTTAACACTTACACGAAATGGCATGTTGTACTCTCAGTATTTCATGGAAGTATTCTTGAAAAGCGGACTCTTTATAAAGATGACACACCCTTGTAATTTTCCCTACATATGTTAAGCCTGTTTGCTTTAAATTGGCAATAGCAGTAGATGAATGTACAAGGGGAATGGTACATAGGCAGCTGCCACAATGACTGTTTTAATGAGTCACAGTGCTGCTTTCTACAGACTGCTTTTGTATTCAACAGACACAGCTCAAACACAGTCAGTGACTAATGTTTAGAAGGTCCTGGACACTAGACATATTGTGAGGTATTTGGGTTAATTAATTTTCAGCCTTTATTGAATAAATAACTTTGGGATCTCAGAGGTCCTCTTTGCCACTGAGAGCCCCTTAGCATTAGTAATCAAGCATCACAGTTCAACAAATTAGCCTTCTGCTAGCTATGCCAGCTAAGTCACCCTCCCAGATATTAAAGGTAAACTATTTTGGGCACTCAAGTTATGTCTTAATCACAGCATTATTATATGGAGGCTTTGTAAAGCTACCACCCATTGTTGATCCATAATTACTTTGCCGATGTTGATGGTGAGAATGATATACAGGTGGATACACATGTTGGTGCATATTGATATGACAATAACTCATCCCCATTATTAAGCGCAAATCTAGGTCAAGCTTTTCTCCTCTTTAATATAAATAACCTGCTTCCATTACTGCAACACAAATACCTTTATTTTGTCTTGTCTGTACTGTCTATGACATCAATGTAATATCGATGCTTATAAAGACGTTTAATCGAGTTAAAAAGAGTTGAGCTGTTAGCAGATAACATTTCTTGTTATGATCTGAATGACAGGACAAAAATGTGTTGTGGCATGATACAACTATGATATGTTTATGAGTGAGACAGAATTGTTCTGGGATGCAATGACTGTCTCAGGGATGTCTGGGCCCAATATTGGCCTTAAAAGCCCCCAAAGGGAGGTACATTTTTCATTTTCTCACCCTCCTACTTTTTTCTATCTCACTCTCAAGTCCTTTTGAAATATTGAATAGCTAGAGTCTAATGCTGACAATAGCCATAAAAGGCTGATGAATAACTTTATATACAACATTTTCCTCCCTTTCTCAACTGTAGTTTTCTATCCACTATATATTTCAGATTCAGTCCAAGGATCAGCTCTTGGTTCTTATCAAGATTTTTTTCCCCAAGAGTTTTTGAAAGGGGTCTGCACTACAGGTCAATGTGAATTCCTATTTTAAAAAAAGGTGATGAAAAATGTATTTAATTAGAAGATATTGCAAAGTTGGATCAGTAAGGATTCCAACATAGCAATATTGTAACATAATAATTGATTACATCTGATTCAAGTATGGAAACTTAATCTGACTGCACAGGTAATGTAACATGATAACCCCTCATATTTAAAAAATCTAACATTATTTATCATGGAATAAGAATTGATTACTACTCATACACTGTGAAAGAACACAGAGTGTAATCAATCAGGTGACACACATTTAGGAGTTACATGCATGAGTCACTTACTTGGTCAGTACGACCAAGTGAAGAAATTAATCTCCAGGCTCAGATTAAAATGAGAAAGTATTGATTTCTGGGTGATGAGGTGATGAGGAGCCAAAGTGAAGCATTGCTTCTCTAATCTGAAGGTACTAAGACACAAGACGCACACACATGCACACCCAACACACACTCAAGCTTCAGGGCTCAACCATGATTTCCCTGGTGTAATTATTAATTATGTAAAATATGTTACTTAAAAGATAGCATTCCCATCCATGTTACTTCAGTGAGTGAAATGTTCCAGATTTTGTCTGTTGGGATTCATGCATCTTAATGCTGTAATAATATATTTCCAGGTTTCTCTTTGTAGTGCCATCTTACTGAATATAAAGAATGGTCGACTATAATGAACTTTTTATGACTTCATAATGTCTAATAGTGTTTCATTTAGGTCATGGATTTGCATCTATGTCATACCACAACTACAAGTAATGTTTTACAAATTTGGAATTGTGCCAAATTTGAATTTTGTTCTCTTGAAAATACTGTGGTGGCGTAGTTATGCATAATGAAATGCAAGACTCAACCACAATCTGAGGCATTGACAACAGAGAACCAAACAAGAAACGTAGTTCAATGCTAACTGGCCATTTTCAATGTAGCACCTTGAACATTTGTACACGTTCTACAATTGACCTTCTCATAAAGTCCCACCTTATATATCAGAATCTAATTCATTAGGTCAATCAATTAGGTAGACAACAGTAAGGGCATCAAATAGACATATTTTAACATGTCATACAAAGCCTTCCATCTTTTCATCTGGCAGATATCTACAAATGAGCAGTTCCTTAGTTTTTGTGTCTAGCACAACAACATAAAAACATGTAATTTTAGTACACTTACTTGAGTATCATTATGCAAATATACTATATGAACTGATTAATTAATGTTGAATATTCAACAGACTGATTACGCGGTCAGGCTGGCAACGACTGCATATACCAAGTGTTCATTATATTCGAGGTAGCCTCATTCTCTGCTGAAAACATAATAAATCCGGCAGACCTCTTCCTAGGTACGTATGTCCACTGTTTGCTGCATGGAATATTATCAAAAGTTTGTGTTTGTTTGTACATGACCCAAATGATTTATGGGTCCATACAAAAATATGAAAGGTTTGTGGGGGGACTTGACGGTGGGGGTATATACCAAGCCAGCCCTAGAAGGGCCATGCTGCCAGCTGCGTGAACCGGCTATCTGATTTCTTTCACTTTCCCTCAACAATGGGGTCGAAGGACCCCTGCTTGTCAAGTAAACTCTACAGACTGGGCAGTTACTGTCAGAACGAAACCTTTTGTTTTGAACCTGGCCGATTTTATTTTGTATGTTTTTCTTCCATCCGTCCTTCAGACTTGGCAGAACAAACAGTGAAAACTCCACATGTGGGAGCTGGCTATAGGTAATCACACTACTGTAGCTACTCCTGCTATTATCCAGAAGTCAGTTGTCTTCATTCAGCCATGACAATGTAAAACCTTTAAATGTGTGTGTGTGTGTGGATGGATGGGTGGGGGATGCAATATGACACACAGTACGCTCTAACACAGCTGAGGCTACTCCAGAGCTGTTTATTTGCTGGTTCTGTTTCATGAGCACAAGCAATGTCACTCATTAGATTTCCCAACACAGGATTATCTGTTTTATTTGTCCATTGAACGGAGTGTGATAAAGAATTAGCAGGCCTCCCTCTCTCGCTGGCTCTTTAATCTCTCTCACAGCTGTGATGCAGCAACTCTGTTCTAGCCTCCACTTACAGATGAACACAATGCATTAACCTCCATGGATCTTCTCTCCCCAGTCCTGACTGCTACCCAAACCCACTTCACCCAACCACCCCTCATTCCCCAATTCATCACAGTGTATGCTGAAAAAAGTATGACCAGTATTGTGACCTTGAGGAAGTCTCGTTCGCAAGTAGACACTCTCGGGCCAAGATGTAGGGTCTGTCAAGATGATTTCTTATTCCATTTAATGGAAGAATGCAATGCTTTATCACTCCAGGGGTTCATGGTTTATAGAAAGAATAGGGGCCAACCCTTTTTGAAATGGTAAGCTGTTTAGTCAAAGCACTGAACACCAAAAGATGTCCTTCCCAGTCAGAGTGATTTAGGGGCAGGAGGGGTGGGATGGGTAATTTTATGTTAAACCGACACTCTTCTGAATGGTAAAGTAAGAAACAGATGACAATAGCTTTATCTTCTCAATGACATTTTTCTAGTAAGACTTGTGCCGTAGATAAGCATGAGTGGAAGTAAAGAGAAAACAAACTCTTGTCCTCATGTTCTCAGATTGCAGCCATGGAGTCACATCATTTTGCTCTGCAGGCTTAATTATACTTAATTGTACGATTGCAGTACACTTGCGGATAGTTAGAAAATCATTTTCAATGAGTCACAATGAATCTTTCAAGGAGTTATGATACTGCAGGCATTAGGGTTATGATCAACTTTGAAGGCCCAATAGAGACATGCAATGACATTTGTGAATATGTATGCACTTTAATACAATAATAATGGCACTAAGGAGGACTGACATTTGTTGCTGTGTCATGGACCTCTTTTAGGTTAACTTTGTCCTAACCTAACATCACAGTACAGTTCTGCTGCATTACTGAAGTATTGCTTGCTTGAGGATACTGCCTCTGTGCTTCTCTTCTTTTATAGTTTGGTTTAATTCAACAGAAACATGATAAAACATTAGAGGAAGATACATAATTTACAGCCAGAAAACAGCACATCCTCACAGACTACACCTTTAATGCCAACACCTAAACATAAAGTTTTGTTGTCAAGTCCTACCTTGAATAGGTCCAGCCAAATGTGAGTTATATCGATTACCACCCATATTACAAATGCAATCTCTTGACAAAGCTCCTTGTTTGGTGTGAAGGGTCATTAGTAATGGATTAGTTATGGAGTATACCTTCCTTATTATTGTGTGACTGTAAAAGTCTGAGAGGTCAGTGGTGCAGGTGATTTTGGTTGCATTCTTTATTTATTTTTCTTCCTTTTACACAATTGCCAGATAAGAGCAACCAGGGTGGAGTGTCCAGTAAAGGAGTAATAGTTTTACCTTTTCCATGGCAAACTATGACATTCCCAGTGTGTGAGGTAGTTTTCAGGAAATTGGTGTCCAGAGCACTGGGAAATAATGAATTTAGAAGGAACATGTTCCTCTTTAATGAAATGAAGATGAATTTTGGCATGGATGAATACAAATCCAAATTCTATGTGACATACGGTTGGGGATGAAATATTAATTGCTGAGAAGTGAGGCAGGGATTGGGAAGAAAAGCTGTCTTGGACAGAAATAGGTTGAGATTCTTCACATATGGCTGGCACAAAATTGTACTCAAGCCCTTATCTTTCTCCCATTAGATAGCCCTGCCACTTTGCTAAGTAGACTTTCTCAATAAAAAGCAATGGATTTGCATGGATTTTGTTTTCATGTGGAAGTAATGGAATACATCTTTTCATACTGCCCTGTCATGTAAAGCATAACTACGGTACTCATTTAGGTGTGCTATCATAAAACTCCTAGAGACCCCCCCCCAAAAAAAAAACCTAAAGAAAATAAACAAAATAATGTTCACTGTTCTTTTTGAGAGATCGTTTGATTTCTTAACACGTTCATTAAGTAACACCTAAACACATTATAATGAATGACAGGACAGTATTAATTATATACATTTTGGACTCAGAGCTACATTACACTATCATCTTTGAAGGATTTGTTTATGCATTCAAGTCAGTGGGAGAGATTATATAAATTAACCAGAACAAGGGTTCATTCAACTTCAGTTTTTGCCTCCCGTCTATCTTCCTTTAGCAGTTGTTTAGCAAAGCAATACAGACCCCAATAAATGAAACCCCTGCAGCGCCTTCTCCAGAAATCATTACAATCTCCCAATACCTCTAGGGTCAGTAAACTAATAGTCATTCACCTGTGTGACAGCCAGTGAGGGTTATGCAGTCTGGGCTGGAGATCAGACACACACTCAATTTCTTTCTTCTCCATCAATTTTCAAACACGGGTCAGGCATGTGATGCAAGGGCACTTATGTAACTGAATAATGACACACACACATACCATACCTGTCTATCTAAATAATGATTGCTGTGAAGATGTTGAACCTGCCATGAAATGAACCCACTCAAATCCGAAGATGCAGGACTCTCGCTGACAGCACTGACGCAGCATTGATCATAAACCATTTTCATCCCTCTAGTTTTAGCCTTTGGTGAGTTTCTGGTCAACACCACTTCTGCTTACAGATAACTGTGATTGTGTGGTGAGCTTCTTGGTGGTATGGAACAACTGTATCCAAAGACACACAAGGCCTTGGGGTTTTTACTGTGCCTACTATTCTAAGTTTTTGCTTTGCAGAACCATATACCCACAAGAATAAACAAGTATATAATCCCATTTAAAGATACAAAGATGTATTTTGTTAATGACCAGTAGTTTCCTCTCCTTTTGAACTATTATAATATCTGAAGGTTGTGTTTTTCTTATAGAAACATGTTTACAAGTGATGAATGGAGCCGGATTTAATTGAAGCTATAAAAAACGGATATCCACAACAATATAAATATTCATACCAGAATTTTGACTGTGTTGAGGGTGTCATATTATATGGCAAAAGTCTGAATCCAGGAATTACAGTCTTGGTGTAAGCCTAACTTTGACCACATGAGCTCAAAATGCTAAACTTTAATCCTGGCCATGCCCAGACAAGTGTAATCCATCCCATACTATGTGTAATTTAATCTAAATAAGGAACAAATGCGTAGAGCAGATGGATTTTAGGATGACAACTGTTTGGTGCATGGTTAGGTTAGGTTTATAAATCAGGAAAACCATACAAGTTACCCTAAATGTTGTCACATGGTGCTTTATGGGAAACAAAATCCAATTAAGGTAAAAAACGTTATACTGTACGTGACATGCCCTCCTTGACATGTCACTTGTTGTACACCATACTCTACATTAGCTACAAACACATTAAGTGCCAATTCTATCATCACTGAGTAACATTAAACATTTGCCATACTCAGTTTTTTCCGCTGGCCCATTGACCGCTTTTTGAGATCAACATTAAATATATTAATTGGCATATGTACCATGCACTGTGCCTGTTCCCCTGTTGGTTCATCTCTCTAGACTCTAGCCACACACCTCCCTTCTGTCACGCCCAGGAGCATTGACTGTGTTCGCTTATCTGCTCATTAAAAAGCAAAATGAAGATCGGAGCCAACCCAAAGTCAGCTGCTAGTCATACTGTTTGTGAATGCAAAAATAGCTCCCCAACCCTCCCGCCCCTCTGCCCAAAGCGTCCTACTTGCCGAAGATGTACCACCTCCAAAAACCTGCCAAAGTAATGGAGACAAATCTATATAAATAATTGCAAAGTGCACTGGAGAGGAGTACCCATCATTCAGGGAAGGGAAACGGGTGCAATATCTCCTGGAGATAGAAACTCATCCATCACTAGAGGACTTTAATTTGAGATGTTTAGGACTCCTGCTGTTGATTGTTGGAGAGGTGGATAGAGTCTTGTCTTAAATGTCTGTGGGGGTCTTGGCAGAGTTTAGTCAGCCTGAGGCGCTAAGTGTTCCATGCTACTGTAAATCTGAATAGAATAGCAGAGAGACAAAACAGGCTCTCAAAGGAACAATCCATTATCCCTCACAACTACAGCAGTGGCCTTGAGTTTTGTGGGTGAATGTACTTGAAAGTAGATTCCTGCTTGCTTCACTAACACATGGATACCAAGAACTAAAGAACTGTTAAATGAATATTGTTAGAATCTCAGTGGAAAGTCATAGGTAATTTATGTATAAACAATACTCTTGTCTCTCTCTTTCTCACACACAGACACACACAAATGCTTCATTTCGGAACGATGTCATGATGAGTCCATCGTATAAGGTAGGAGATTGAAGAGCCCAAGGTAAGGAGAGTCAAGAGACTCCAAATAATCTCAAGTATCGATCCCATTTAAAGCCCCCAGGCTCCTGATGGACACATTCCGCAGATGGCGGTGATAGGTGCCATATCCGGATGAGTGATCGGCGGCGCTCTGCTTACGATAATGGATGCACAGACATCCATAAATACCCCCTATCCCCTTGCCCGGTCAGACCGGACTGCAGATTAGTTGATATGGGGAATGTCATTGCGATGAACGTGCTCTTGTTGTGAACCACTCAATCTTGACATTAAAATTACATGGGGCACAGAGAGGGAAAAGGGAGATATGGAGAGAGAGGGAGATACGGAGAGAGGGAGAGAAAGAGGGAGCGAGAGAGAGAGAGATGGGGGCGCATGGGTGTAAGTCAAGAAGTGTGGTTGACTTTGCATTAAGGGTTCATATTGGATGTCATAACTGGGCTAAATGTCTTTCTGCTGTTGTGCCAGACATCTGACTGTTAGGCAGCTCGTAGCCCATGGAAAGGGGATGTCAAATTGACGTTAGATATGTATGGGTGTACTGTTGACTAGATGGAAAAAAATAACACACGTCCCATCACAAAACTTGAAAGCTCTCATCTCCTGATTTATATATCAAAAGTTGGCTGATTAAAGGATTGTCTCATGGCCAGATACGGTGGTAGCATCACTATCATCAGTTATTATTTGCTTGCATGTCTCTATTATTCTCCTCTAACATGGTTATGATACCTGGCTGGCTGCATGCCTTGAATGCTTAGTCTTTATCCATAGCCTTACATTGAACTACTCAAAAGGGGCCATCGCCTTTTTGCTCTGGGAGTGGACAGCATAATTTGATTATTCCAAAGCAGGTGTTTCTATTTGAATGCTGATTAGAAAACCCTCTGAATATGAAGAGTTTTGCTTTAGCTTGCAGCTTCTTGGAGCTGTGCAGGCAAGGGTTTTTTACACACACAACCTGAAGGTGTATAACAGTGGAAGGAAATGTGTTTGCATACACGTCTGATTTAGCAGGATAGGTAAACATCACCTTGGTCACACAGAGATAATGCATACGAGTGTTACTGAGCAGGTTGAGCAAATGTGCATAATTATGGACAATGTAATACTGTTGATATTGGCTGTCTGTGTATAAGACTATGTGAGCTCCACTGTGTTATGACTGTTCACTCTGTAGGTGCTAGTCCCAGAACTGGGTATAATGTTTCTTTGAAAATTACAACCATAACGGTATTTGCTTTCCATGGGCTTTCTTTCCTGTCCCTTCAGTTTGATCTGCATGAATATACCACATAAGAACCTCCTTCAGAATACCAACAATCATATTAAACAACTCACTGCAGTGTATACCAAACAAAAAAAGAGTTCTAGAACTTCAAATAATTGTTCTCTAAAGCCCACAGTATGTGGACCCTTAAGTCCTCTCCAGCTCATCTGAATAAGCATATGCTACTGTTGTGCAGGGGCAAGGGGTGCCGGTGGAATCCCATAGTCCCCATGCAAATCAGATTGTGCCTGTTTGTTTGATATCCTCCCAGATAGTTTGCCCCCACCCCTAAAAAAAACACACACACGCACATACCCCAACCCGAAACTGTAGTACAAGAATTGTATGATCCACTGTAATTTCAGCATATATCTTTGTTTTTTCCTCTTTGTAAACGTATATTTTCCAGCCAGCGTTACTTGTACGCGTTTGCAATAAATACTATTATTAATTAATGTTGGTTGTTTAGTTTTCGGTTTCCCTCAGGCAGGCTCAGTAGCTGCAATCAGCTCATTGATGTTTCTCAAACCACTTGACACGCGCCAAGGTTTGATAACCAGCGTTTGAACACTTTCCAACGACAAGTTGAAAAGCAGTATTCCCTTTCAAATGCAAATTACTGATTTCGCCCAGTTTGACCTATAAACAGGGTCAAACAAACACTCTCCAAAAGGGAGTTATATATCAGGAGTCATAACAAAAATACGTGTTGTATCCTTAACCTGTATCTGTGACTTCATTATTTTACTACAGTATCCTGTAGGTTACACACCTGCATGGGGACATTTAATTGTTTATATCTTTCTTCGTTATGACAAAATCTTTCAAGGGGAGCCAAAGCATCAGATGAAGGGATATAGTTGTTGTCAAAATAACTCAGTTTGTTCAGTATTGATATAGACAAAATATTTTGGCATACGTTTGAGCACTTCTGTAAACTGCTCCCAAGTTAAAAGAGGGACTTACCTTGAAGAAAGCACATTTACAGAAGACAGCGTTAAATATGATTTAATCCAAACATTGATGGATTCAAACAATCCTCAAAGCTTCTTCCAGCGTAGGATACAAGGGGAGCCTCTCTTCTCTCCTCCTTTTCCTCCTCTTTAATTCCCTCTTTTCTCATTTACCCTCTCGTTCTCTTTGGTGCCTTTCTTACATTATCCTTTTACTGCTTAAAGAGGGAGCCCACCTCGGAGACAGTACCAAGACGCGTGCCGCACAAGGTACAAAAACAATACAATAGGGCGAGCGAGAGACTGTGAGCGTTAAAGTCTCCCAGTGCTGTTCGGATGACGAGCAGGGGAGCGAAATATATTGTGAGCAGCAGAATGAAAGGAAGCGAGCGTCTATGTGTGTGTGCATAAAAAAGAGTGTGTGAGAGAGAGGCAGAGAGAGAGAGAGAGAGAGAGAGAGAGGGGGGGGGGGGGGGGTGAGAGAGAGAGAGAGAGAGAGAGAGAGAGAGAGAGAGAGAGAGAGAGAGAGAGAGAGAGAGAGAGAGAGAGAGAGAAGGGATGAGAGCAGGGGGGAGAATGAGAGAGAAGGTTTGTTAGCCCCGGCTCACTGACTGGTTCCGTGGCGGGAGGCTTGTGTGTGAGCCAGGCGCTGGGGAAGTTGTGATTGGTGTGAGGCAGCCCCTTGTCAGGTCCCCTGAGCACTGGGGATCTTCATCAAGCAGATTAGAGGGAGTCAGAGAGCCCTCCCCTCCTGCCCAGAGCCAGTGATGTAGGCTGTGGTCACCAGAGGGATATTCTAATCGGAGAGACAGTGCCACTTGGGAATAGTGAGTCTCCCTCAAGCTAATGTGTTCGCATATTTTCAAGTGTGGGAGTAGTGGTGAGTAAAGAGTGTGTGTGCTTAATGTCAATGTTCATGTTTATATGCGTGAGCTTGTGTTCCGGACCAGGCGATAATGTGCATGGGGGGGGGGGGGGGGGGGGGGGGGGCTTGAACACTAATAGGAGTCCGGGGTGTCAGCTGGGCTCTACTAATGCGTATAGCCCCACATACAAAAACAACTCATAAAGAACCCCCTCCCCCACCATCTGCCTTACCCCTCAGAAACCACAGAGCATGTTGCCACATCAAAAACATCCAAACTTTCTCCTCTGATGTCTTTCTGTCGTAGTGGAAATTGACCTAAATTCGTGTATTTCCATGTCTTGCATGATTAAACGCATTGCTAGTTGCTTCTACTTTGCATTGCAGGACATACAACATTATCTGGACTCATCCGGGCAGATTGAAGACGCAACAAGAGATTTAACCTTTAAAAGTAAGCCTGAAATATGGTAGACAAAGGTGATCTGACACACATCACTCCTGGGAAAAGGTTACAGAGCTATTAGCATTTTATCATATCCAGGTATGATTGTCTTGAAGATGAGCAATATTCAAGTGTGTACTGTAGACATTTTCTGATATTACACTGCAGCCTTCTAATAGATTGAATGCTTTTTCCCTTCTTTTTTCCCCTAAAGACTCAGTTAAATAACCTCTTCTAGTCTACTTATCAAATCTTTATCTGGTTGAGAGACTTTCACAAGAGAACTCCCTCAACAGAATTATGTACTTTTCTGTATCTTCTTGGAACCAGAGTGCTTTATATATTAAGATATTAACTGTAAGCAAGTAATACAACAAATACAAAGTAATACCACTTAATCTGTGTTATGCTCAGACATAGTAACATCACACACTGGTTATTTGTTGAATAGTTATTAGTGTTGTATGTAGTCATTGATTGTAGACATTTCTGTTAGACAGCTATTTTACCTGCTTGCTTCAGTCAACATTTTTTACCTTTTAATTGTAACCCTTTAATTTTAAGCCTGACCTTCATGGTGAAACCTAGCTCTCAGATACATGGAGTGATCCAAACAAAAACATAGGATATGAGTCATATGGCATTCTCTAATATTAAAGCCTCATAGGACTGCAGTTACGAAGTACTGTATTTAGAACACTCAACTGCCATGGCCTCTCCACCCCTCTCTGTTTCTACCCCTGTCCAGATGGCATGTCATAGCCCTGGAGAACTCCAGATTTAATCCTCTTGGCACATGCTCTTCTTAGCTAGAGGTGGAACGTAGGCAGGGCAGATTTCCACGGGGCTATTTCAGAGCAGTCCGTTGCTTTAACAGAAGGAAAAAGTGAAGTTGTCAGTTTAAGTTTTACCATGCAACAAACTTGACCTTGTGCAAACGTGACATTGAGAGAATGTGTCAGATTGTAGTTTTCTCTGAGGCAGGTATCTGGTCTCACTCCCCATCCCACTGAAGTTGTACTGTATATCTTGCAGCAGAATCCCAACACAGTCATTTTGATCAGTCCTTTAAAAATATATACTTTAAGATATACTCATGACTCACCTTTTTTCAAATAGTTAAAAGCAACACACTGATGTTCTGTTCTGAATGATAGAAAGTACCACTTGAGGCATCTCCCTAACTGACACAATATAATTGAACTGGTACTGCTGCTCTGGATACATTCGCTTCTGGTAAACATAACTATTCTTGTAATCTTCAAGTAACCCATTGGGTTACTTGTAATCACTTTTGACCAAACATTGAGGCTTTAGGCTTTAGTTTGAACTAGTTTGAAACTTTGTCCAAGTTACAAAGTGACATTTTCAAATACTTATTACTGCATGCTTGATTTTATTCATTTAGATTTTTTTTCATTATTTTAGTTTTTCTTCCAAAAAGAAAATGTATGTGTGGAATAGAACTTTCAAATTTACATGTAAGCACGTGGGAGGTTAGTTCTAAATCACTTTATAATGTCGTTCATGTAAACTGCTATTTTTATATTGCCAACTACACGCAATACATCTGATGTTCGCATTAACGGTAACGTTACGAATACTGCACTCTGACTGTGACAATATGATTAATCCACATTTCTTGTAGTAAGAATGAAAACCACTTTTGGATCTTAGATATGATCTTTTAATAGTGAGGCTACTTTTCAAGTTAAGCTCAGGAAATGAAAAGAAGGTATCCATATGCATTACAATTTATTTAACATCAAGCTATTCTGCAATATTTCTTTTTGTAGTCACTAATCTTGATAGTGATTACTTGAAAGGTTCATTTTTTCATACTTTAGCTTATTTTGTTGATGAGAGTAAAGATGTCATGACACACTTTAATATTCATATAAGAAGCCTCAGTTTGCGTAAATTAAAGAAACTCAACTGACCCGAATGATTGAGAGTCTTTCATGAAGAAAACCGTCTGCTTTCCGGGCCCAATCTTGTTTTTCCATTTCTCATGCGACTTCTGTCCTTGTGTTTTTTTGGTTTGTATCCTCTGTTTCCCAGAGAGGCTGAGGGGGACAATGAGGACCCAGGTGTGCCTCTCATTAGTGGCTGAGCTAATCGAATGCCCTGTCGGCCTCTCTCCAGACCAGGGAGCTGGAGACAACAAGACCAGGCTGTCCTGGGGGAGGCAGGTCCAGCTGAGATGTCTGGGACTCTGTAACAGCAAACTCTAGGAAGGAAGTGTCAGGTATTAATTGCCAACACATCAGCCAAATGTGAGGATTACATGTCTTGGGTCTAACACCGTTTGGATCAAGGGCACATGGAGTTGATATATATGTGGTTCTTGTGTGTGATTTTGATTGGGCCCGAGGGGATAACCATAGTCCAAGGTATTGTAATGAGAGGAACACATTCAAACTGTTACACAATCTCAGGATTGTAGTGACAATAAACCCATGTGTTTTATTGTGAATTCATTACATATGTAATTGGAAACCAAGATAAAATATTTTGCACCAAAAATACATTTTATCATTGGAAATGTATTCACATAATGTACTATTCACATTTGTTTCACTATGCCAGACATTTGCTGACAACTAAATGTATGTCCTTGCAGTTGACACTACATTGTCATATGAGTCAATTAATTGCACGTTAAACAGCAGTTGCAGTTATACTTACCGATACTGTGTTACGGTAATAGTCATTAGTATAGCATTATGTATTATAGCTGTGTTTGTTTGGGTTAGGTAGCACAGGGTTAGGCTTGGTTGTTGAAGTCTGGCCCATTTAGAAGCACAGCACTTTCCTGCTCCTCCCTCTCCCCCACCACTTCCCACCAAAGCAGTTCCGATGTAACAAACAACAATATCTTTACTTTACGTATTGTTATCTAGTGACATGGTACTAATGTCATTTTAATATGAATGACATTTTCCTGTGCAATTTACGTGCATATCAACCAATTTTAAACCACGCAACAACATAATAACATGTGACCTTGTTCCGGAAAAAACAGAACCCACGCCTACATTTGATAGAAGGGTAACAGTGGTTGACAAAGCACCCCGTACTCGTCCTGACAGGTTTCGAAACCAAGTAACTGGACTATATTTGTCTAGGCCGCACTGATGCTGTGCAGCCTGCAGAGTGTTTTACTAGGGGAATATATTCCACTTTGGTACTCAGACCTCATTGATGTAGACATTATTATAGCCACGGCTGAAGAATCTCTGATTAAACCTCCTCACATAATCAAGTCTCTCACAATCAGGACCCGAGGAACCCAGGGAGAGGGAATGGGGGTTGGTCACAACACAAATAGGCACACTGATCAGTGAACACTCAGCATCGACTGAGGTGGAACTGTAATTAAAACAGGCGTGTGGTCTACTGTGCCACTAGTGCAGATGGACTCCGGGTACTAAGCCTTGACTATAGCCCAGCAATACAGGTTGCTATTAACGACAATCACTGAAGGCACTTGGAATGAGGCTTCTCGTCAGTCGGTCAGAGCTATAATGCAGACCTAATGAAAGGGATTAAATATGCTTGCTAGAGTGAGACTGGCCAGAAAGGCCTTCCCGTTTCCATCGTGATGTTTCTCTTTCCCCTTCAGAAGGATATAAAAGCTAGGTACTATTGAAAGAGGCGACCGGTAGGTGGGTTCAACAAAACAGATTTCATGCAGATGAATGAAGTGAAATTACATCTTAATTTAGGATCTCTTAAAAAACAAAAAGAAGAACTGAAAATTAGACAGTCAGCTGTTGTGTTACTGAATGGGGCAAATGGGATTTTTTGATGGGAAGATGGGGTAATGTCTCTCAAAGTCTGATATGATACTTGTTTCCTTATGTTACACTGATCTGTTCTGACAGCTACCAGCCCACTCTTTTTGGCACATCGGCCTTCTGCAAAATGAGTCCATAGATTGGTCGGCTGTGCTGTGAGGGTTTGGACCGGAGGGGGGGGGGGGGTATCTTGAATGATATTGGGCAAAGAGTGAGTGGGAGCTGGGGAGGGAGGGAGGCATTTAGACACTGGTGAGATGAAGTTACTGGTGTGAGCTCCAGCCTGTAGAGTAGGAGTACTGTATTGTTGAATGGACAGCTCCCAGTCGGAGCAGCAGTCGGTAGGACTGTGACATGTGGCGGTCTTATCTCCTGACAAGTGCTGAAATGTCCTCTGCAACTCTAGCATTTTTTATACTATTCACCTGCATAGCAACCATATACATTCCTATTCGTTTTGTTTCTTTTGATCTCAGTGTTGTTTTATTTCATTTTTTTTTCCTGGGGCTGGTAATATAACATCATTTACAACTATCTGCTGTAGGTAATAAAGAACTGTTAATTCATCCGATTCAAACATATTGTAACGATGGCGCTAGGGGTCTATATTGGAGTGGATGCGTAATAATCGGACGCAGAGAAGAAGACCTTTTTATCCTGTGTCCCATACACCGCTCGACTACAGGTTTTATTACTACACCACCAATCACATGTGAATGCCAACAACAAGTCATTAACTCACATACAATTCACAGTTATGGCAACAACGATAACTTATAGTTACTAATATCCATACATCATCCACTGACAAACCTAATTGACAGAACAACAACACTCAACTCAAACATGCATACAACATTAACCAAACATGAAACAAGTATGTGAATTGCGCCACCCACAATCCTTTGCGCCAACAGCGCGAGTTAACACGCGACCAATCCGTGGGTCGCTACATAGCCCCCACCTGAGGGGTCAGTCGTCCCCGACAACCCCATCACCCAACAGGTAGTCTCTTAAGTGTCCTGGCCGTAACCGCCGCCGAGTTGGCCTCCTGGGACTGGTAGAAGGTGCCATAGGGGGGGGGTTACATTGTCCAGTGGGAATGGTGCCGCTGGTGTCGTTCTCTGCTCCACCCGTCTCTGGAGCAAGCGGGCGATATGGTGATAGTCTGTCCTGGTGCAGCACCACCACACGCCCCCGACCAGGCATGCGCACCCGATACACCACCTCATAAACCCGTTCCATAACCTCACTGGGCCCCTGCCAGTGACTGCATAGCTTGGGTGACACCCCCTTCTTACGAGTAGGGCAATACACCCAGACCTTGTCACTGGGCTTGAAGGTCAGCTTCCGACACCGGGTGTCGTAGGCTCTTTTCTGCCGCACCCCAGAGTTAGCCTGGGCCTGACGAGCGTACTCATGGACTACTTGGAGGCGATCTATCAACCTCCGGTAGTAATCCATCTCCTTTCCTCCAGCAATTTCCGGCTCGGGCGGGGTCCCGAAAACCAAGTCCACCGGTGTCCGTAATTCCCGCCCAAACATGAGGGCAGCTGGTGTGCACTGGCTGGACTCTTGGACGGCCGTCCGGTACGACCACAGGACCAGGGGCAGGTGGCGATCCCAGTCCCGCTGATGTTGGCTGGTCAGGATGGCGAGCTGGGTAGCCAGGGTGCGGTTGAACCGCTCCACCAGCCCATCGCTCTGAGGGTGGAGAGGTGTCGTCCTCGTCTTGGATACTCCCAGCCGTCGGCAGACCTCGCTAAAGACCTGGGACTCGAAGTTCCGCCCCTGGTCACTATGGAGTTCCGCAGGGACCCCGAAGCGGGCAAACATCTCCTCTACCAGCCTTTCCGCAGTTGTGGTGGCACTCTGATCCGGCACCGCGTATGCCTCCGGCCATTTGGTGAAATAATCCATGGCCACGAGGACGTAGCGGTTGCCGGAATCAGTCGCTGGAAAGGGCCCAAGTATGTCCACCGCTACTCGCTCCATCGGAGCCCCCACCAGGTACTGCTGCAATGGGGCATGGGAGCGCTGCGTTGGCCCTTTCTTAGCAGTGCAAAGGTCACAGCAGTGCACATACAGCTCCACGTCCCGTCGACAACCTGGCCAATAGAATCGGCCCCTGAGGCGGCGGAGGGTCTTGGCGATGCCGTAGTGCCCCGCCCCCACCGAGCCATGGACGGTCTGAAGGACCTGTTGGCGGAGTTCACGGGGTACCAGCAGCTGTAGGAGGTCGCTTCCCCGGCCAGGAGCTTTCCACCTCCGGTGCACCAGCCCGTCATGGAGCTCCAAGTTGCCCCACTGTGATTGGTAAGCCTTAACCTCCGGTCCGTGGGCAGACACTTCTGTCCATTCGGGACGCCGCCCCGTCGCCAGCCAGTTGATTACCACCGCCAAGGTTGCATCGGCCTCCTGGCATTGTTGCAGCTGAGCGGAGGTCCATGGAGAACTCCCCTCGCAGTCAGCTGTCTGAATGGCTGCCACCGTCAGTGGTTGGTCCCGCTCCTCTTGTCGTTGGCAATACCGACATTCCAAGACTGCACAGGGGCGGCGGGAGAGGGCATCAGCATTAGCATGCAACCGCCCTGGTCGATGCTGGATCTCGAAGTCATACTCCTGTAGGGCCTCCAGCCAGCGAGCCACCTGGCCCTCCGGGTTCTTAAAGTTCAACAGCCAGGTAAGGGAAGCATGATCGGTGCGCACAAGGAAATGGCTGCCATGCAGGTACGGCCGGAATTGTCGCAGTGCCAGGACCACTGCCAGCAGCTCACGCCGGGTCACACAGTAGTTCCTTTCAGCTCGGTTCAGAGTGCGGCTAAAGTAGGCTACTGCGCGCTCCACCCCTCCAACACTCTGGGACAGTACGGCGCCAACTCCCACGTTGCTGGCATCAGTGTCCACGATGAAGGGCTGTTCCGCATCTGGGTAGGCCAAAATGGGAGCCTCGGTAAGGTCAGTTTTTAGCTGGGTGAAGGCTCCGGCACACACGTCGTCCCAGTCAAAGGGCTGTCCCTTGTCAGTCAGTAGATGGAGGGGTTTGGCAATCGTGGCGAAGCCCCGGACGAAACGCCGGTAATAGGACGCCAGGCCCAAGAAGCTCCGCAGTTCGGTGACGTTGGCAGGGGGTGGCCAATTCTGGACTGCGGCCACCTTAGCGGGGTCGGTAGCTACCCCGTGCGCGCTGACCACATGGCCCAAGAACTGCGTTTCTCTTGTCAGCAGGCGACACTTGGCAGGGTTCAACCGCAACCCAGCCTGACGAATGGCTTCAAAGACCTCTTGCAGGTTACCCAGGGCTCGGTCAAAGTCGCTGGCATGCACCAGCAGGTCATCCAGGTATACCACACAACGACTCCGTGGTATTTCAGCCAGTACCCTCTCCATCAGCCGTTCGAACGTCGCTGGTGCATTACAGAGTCCAAACGGCATAACACGAAACTGCCACAGTCCCTGTCCAATGGTAAAGGCAGTCTTTGGTCGTGCGTCAGGGGCCAACTCCACCTGCCAGTAGCCACTACGCAGATCAAGGGAACTGAACCAGCTGGAGCCTGTGATATGGTCGAGGGCGTCATCTATGCGAGGGAGGGGGTAAGAGTCCTTCTTGGTCACCGCGTTGAGACGTCGATAGTCCACGCAGAACCGCCAGCTGTCATTCTTTTTTCGAACCAGGACAGCTGGTGCGGCCCACGGACTGTCAGAGGGCTCAATTACCCCAGCAGCAGCCATCTCCCTAACTTTGTCTTCTGCCACCTGTCGCTTGCTGAGGGCCAGCCGGTGAGGCCGCAGGCGGATGGGTTGGGCGGTACCGGTGTCAATGGAATGCTGAACCAACCCCGTCCGCCTACAGTCCTCATCCTTTGCTGCAAAGATATCTGCATAGTCCTCTAGGAGGTGCCTCAACTGGCCGCACTGCTGTTGGTCAAGGCCATCACTGCTGCGGCGGCAGAGTTCCCTCACCGCCTCAGACGTCTCCGCCGATGTATGGTTGGTAGGCTGACCTGGCATGGAGTCGCTGGTGGCAGCTGTTTGGCAGCTGGCTTGCTGGTCTCTGACCTTTGTGTTCTTGTCCTGGCCGGCCTGGAGCGCCACAGTCTCCCCACCAAGGGTGATGGCTGCCCTCAGGACATCAACATAGGCACCCCAACGGGACAACAGGTCCAGGCCGATAATGCACGAGTCCTGAATATTGGCAAGCCAGAACTCGTGCTCCGCCTCCTGGTTCCCAGCCTGGATCCGCAGATGCTTCTTCCCCTTTGTAGCAGCCTTCTCCCCTGTCACCGTCACCAGGTTCGTGTCTGACTTTGCCCATGCGCCGGAGAGCGTCCCCATGGTTCCTGGAAGGACGCCAGGACGCACCAGTGAGACGGTAGACCCCGTGTCTACTAGAGCTTGGCAGGGTTGGCCATCAAGCCAGCAGTCCAAATACAGTCCCTTAGTGTTGCCTACACGACCAATCAACAGTTCTTGGCTTAAGGGAGGGGCCAACGATTGGGGTGGCGGGCCCCTCACTGCGCCACCCCCCCGTCGTTTCCCGTCTGCTGTGGTGCTCTGGAGACTGGTGCTGGTGCTGGGCAGTCACGGGCAATGTGACCAGGTTCGTCACAACGATAGCACCGAAGAGTGGATCGAGGTCGACGGTTCCCAGCTGGGGCTGGCCGCCGCTGAAACTGCACCTGACAAACTGGCTCGGCCTCCTCACCCTCACAGTCGATGGCCCGGACGTGTGGAAGGGACAGCCGTGGGGCAGCCTGAGTGCAGAGCACCGCCTCTGCCCGTACCGCTTCTTGAAGAGCCCCCTCCAGGGTTCTGGGCATGGTGAGACGCACATGCTGGCGTAGCTGCTCTGGCATAAGCCCCTTGAGGAATGCATGGAGAGCCAGCTCCCCTCTTGCAGCGGCGTCGAACATTGGATAGCCATGGCGAGCGTAGAGCTGGATATCTGCGGCGAAAGCGCCCAAACTCCCTCCCTCCTGGCGGCGACAGCTGGCTAGCCTGTCCCTACTCTGGTCAGGGAATGGTGGCTGCCCGAACCGCCTCACCAAGGCCCCGGTCAAGGTCTCCAGGTTCCGCTGTTCTCCCGGGGTCAGATCCAGGAGCACCTGCAGCGCATTTCCCTCCAGCGCCAGGGCAAGATGAGTGGCGGCTTCCTCGCTGCTCCAACCACCATGCCACACTGCCAACTGGAACTGGGCAAGATATGGCTCCAGGAGCGTCTCTCCATTGAACTTGGGCACCTTCGCTGGTGTTCTTGGCATGGCAGTGGAACGGGGCAGGATGGCCCCAACATCCACCTGTGGGGACGCCCCAGGTAGGTCAGGTTGGATGTCCACAGCTATGGCTGTGTGTTCTGTGGTTCCACTCCCGGCCTCTAGGGGGCGACAAGGCCGTGGCACACTGGACCCATCAGCATGGGACGACGTTCTTGCCCTGGAACGCTCCATCTTCAGCCTACGTTTCTCCAGGTGTAGCTGAGTCCTCTTAATGGTCTCTTCAAGATCTGCGATTTCTTCCTCCATCCTGCGTGGTTGCGCCATCCCACTTCTGACACCAATGAAACGATGGCGCTAGGGGTCTATATTGGAGTGGATGCGTAATAATCGGACGCAGAGAAGAAGACCTTTTTATCCTGTGTCCCATACACCGCTCGACTACAGGTTTTATTACTACACCACCAATCACATGTGAATGCCAACAACAAGTCATTAACTCACATACAATTCACAGTTATGGCAACAACGATAACTTATAGTTACTAATATCCATACATCATCCACTGACAAACCTAATTGACAGAACAACAACACTCAACTCAAACATGCATACAACATTAACCAAACATGAAACAAGTATGTGAATTGCGCCACCCACAATCCTTTGCGCCAACAGCGCGAGTTAACACGCGACCAATCCGTGGGTCGCTACAATATTACTGTTATAAATCATATTTGGCTTCCTGCAGTGTTTCCTTGTGCCCTCAGGACTCTGGAAACAGAGGACCACTGTGTATTTTGACACTGCAGGCATGCTACTGGAAAAGTATCATGATTTGTCCTATCTGTGGTGTGCATGGCCAGCTTGGATGTGTTGTAGCTGCTGAGTATAGGAACATGTAATCTCGGAGCCGGGGGCATGCCAAGGAAACAGCTTTCCCATTTGTCCCTGGGACGGATTTAGACCCTTCTGTCCCCGTGATTGGCTGCTGGCATCACAGGGTTATTATTCTGTGATTTCCCATGTTGTGGTCAATCAACAAATGCATTAAAACAGCATTTGCCCTGCCTCCCAACAAGCCTTTCTCACAGAAAAAAAATGAGGGTAACTGTCACATTGGACATGATTGCTCATGTATTTTAAGCACATTTCCTTCGCAACTGATTGATATAGTGAAAATATAGACTGCGTGTCCTTGTTGTGTAAAATAATCTGAATGATAAGTGTGGCTGGGTAAAATGATGTCCAGTTTATAGCACAGTGTATTAAACACTTGCATCCCAAAAAATTTTTTATCTTAAAAATAAGTTATCATTCATACCTCGTATCACCAGTCTGGAATGAATGATTTAGCTTACTGAGTTTGAAATGGGAAGTATTATATCATGTTCTACAACATGTCCTGTTCTGTGTTGACAGGGAAGGGTTCTTCCTATTAATGTGGTCTTGTATTGCTCAAACATAGTAATGCACCTAACCAGGAGTCCTTACTAACCTTAAGCGTTGCATGTACAGGGTAACTCTGCAATGAGTGTCTTTCAGAACATTATCTAGCAAGTAGCAGGATTTCAGCAATATTCCTTTAAATTGAGATCAATGATTTGGCATTAATTTGGCATTGTGTCAGTAAAGCCATATAATATGCTGCCATGCTTCATGAGTGTATTTTGGCAAGTATGGCCTAAATTAAGATTAGTCTCTGTACACACATGCACAATTTCCAAACTTTGCAATAATACAGATGAGTACCTTCAACTGGTGGTGACACCATGCAGTTTATAGATTCAAAACATCTCCCAGCAATTATTTACCCTCATTAATGTCTCTTTACAGAAGTACCGCCATTTTGTTCATGTAATCTACTAGTACAAACTTCTTTTGACACAGATATATTTTCTTAGTCGTAAAACCAAAATTGGGTTCACTCTAAAGAGCATTTTTTAATATATAATATATGCATTTACATGTACATTTATTCATTTAGCAGACACTTTTGTCCAAAGCGACTTCCAAGAGAGCTTTACAATAGTGCATAGGTCACTGATTATAACATATGCAAAGGAATATTGACATACAGATGTTGATATCTTCTCCAAAGCCTGACATTTTGGAAGATGTGTGGAGTGGGGATTGAGATCAACTCGTGCTAGCAAGTTCCAGGAAAATGCCATGTTCAGCTAAACTCTGCAGGGAAAAACAAATAATTAATTATTGTTTTCTTAGCCAAATTTTTAGTTTCTAAAAAGGCTGTCTATAATCTAAAACCAAGCGCAATTGGGATTGGTTAAAGTTTGACATGTAAACTAATGGTGCAATGCTTTTCAATGGACTAATTTGCATGTAATTCATTATCACCTTTGTAACAGGTATATGCTATTTTGTGGCTGCAAAAGGGGTAATGAGCTTGGCTTTTGCCTACCTGCGGAGGATAGGGCTCTTTTAAAAGCTTTCATTGTGATCTGATGACATCGTAGAGCATTTTCAATTTATTTTCCAACACCCAAAGGAAATCAAGTTTTCAGGTTTTGTTAGGTACAAAGGCAGTTCATATAGCACATGAACAAGTATAAGTAAATTACAAGTATAAGAGTGTAATTCCCTGTATACTGTAAAAAATAAAATACAACTGGTTTCACATTGTTAAGAATTAAGTCTATTTTACCTTCAAAAACTACAGTGCTTTTATGCTCCTTCCCCATGTCCAACTTATGGTACTTAGTCAAACACACTCCTCTTTTTGTCATTGTTTTGCCTTTGTTATGGCTCCAAATTCACACTCTACATTAATTTCACTCATATAGTGAATGCTTTAATGCAAATTTGTATCAGATCATAAAAGTGGGAACTGATTGTAGATGAGGTGTGTGTAAAGTGTTACAACAAACCCAAGTGTTTGTTGTAAGTTCACCATGTTGCCACACCATTCCTGAGAAATGTATAAATGTACTTTTTGGACATTAACAAATCTTTCACAGGAAATGGTAAAGTTCAAGTGTATTTGCCAAATGGTATAAGTACAAGTACAGGTACATTAAAATGATTTGGTCCTGCTCCCATTGACCATCACTAGTGGCCTATTGATGAAGAAAGTGTTTTGTCCGTCTCTTCATAAACGGAGTGACTAAGTTCAGTTGAGTTCTGGATTTTAATAAGTATTTATCAATCTGCAGAATGGGAGAGAAAACCAGACCTCTGACAATAAATGACACCACAACACCAGGCTTAGGTCTCAATGATGTCTCTCTCAGCTCTGATGACTGGAGGACCATCTTTTATAGGGCACAAGGATGTAAACATAGATAGTGACAGTCAGGCAGTAATGACGTTACAACAGTCTCAGAGAAAGAGATTCACTGCTCCCAACACATGACAACTCTCAGACTAGAGTTCAGCAGTACTTTCTCCTAATCCCGAACATCTATTAATCCTGACACATAGACACAATCTACTATTATTAATAGCAAGCTTACATGAGAACATACTAACCAGTATGTAATGACTAGTTCTATTGATTAGTGAATAAAGCACACAGGAAATCGCAATTTCTTCCACACTATCTAAACTTAGAATTACAATAATAATCTAAACCTATAATACAGTAAATAATGTTGGTCCTAACCTATATGTGAACACCAAACTGGATACATTTGGGTATAGCAGTCATTTTTGACACTCATGAAACAAAAGTCTATCTTGATATTGTGAACATGCTTGCATAAGTGTCAGAATTTGGTTGTACTTCTGATTTCTAAGAATAAAAAGAGTTGTATGGGTTGATCTTTCACAGATTTTCTCTAATAAGGGATGAAGAGGCGCTTTGGCAAGCTGGACCTCACACTGTTCAATGCAGGACTCACTAATTGCTCTCTGTCAGAAAGTCTAGGGTGCATCCTTTCATCTGTGTTCTAGAGTGACAGGAAAAGAAAGAGAAGAAAGATATGGAGAGGTGGAGGTGGAGTCAAGTCAGAACTACCAGCTGGGGCATGGTATCAACAATGACATACAGTAGGGGAACAGCTTTATGGTGTGTTTGTGTGGGAGGTTGACAGCACAGCAAATAAGAGCAAAGGACAGCAAAACCTGTGTGTGCATTGTTTTTGTCTATGGGTAAATGTATTTGTATGGGGTTGTGCCTTAAGAAACAACAAATGCAAAAATGTTGACGGTGATTTAAGAGTGAAGGCTGATGCCAGTGGAATGCTAATGTTTCTGTATAAAGGAGTTAAAGTTGTGGGTTGATGTTGCTGAAGACGCCGATAAATCACTCATACAAGACATTTCGCGAAAGCTTGCCTTTTTCTAGTCCATGACCATGAAGTAAGTGGTATGAGAACAAAAGCATTATTTTTACTCTGTTATCTTGAAGTGCTTTAAATAGAAAGTCAGCTTATGGTTTTTCAGGGCTTTTTTCTTGTTTTTTTTGCCCCCGTTTACACATAAAAGATTATGAAAAGAAACAATTCTGGAGTCTGTGACCCCCATTGATTATTAAATATAAAAGAAATCTCACATTATATTATTGATGACTGAAACGTCCGGTTTGGGATGTCAAATGCACTTAAAAAAAAACTATATATTTTCACCTTGTTGAAAGGCAGGGTCTGAGAATGAAAGACAGAGGGTGTACACAGACAGAGAATACAAAGTAGAGTGTGTTTACTTATTTATCTGTTGAATGCATTTTTTCTTTTAACGCACGGTTTTACAATAAGTGCGGAATGGTTCCAATCCTTTTTGAGAAAAGTATTCTTAACTAGTACTAAGCAAAACATTCCTTAGAGATAACAATAATATTGGTTGTTTCATGAAGTGTGTAACATACTATATTTTTATTATCATCGATCGTAGATTTGGCTAAATGATGGTGAGCTACTGGACAACTATGCTTTACAGTTTTTGCTACTATTGCAAAGTACATGTTTGAGTATACAAAGCAAAATTATGAGTATACTATGTATTTTCTATCCTAGATGCCCCTACAATACAGTGTTACACAACATGACTTATGTGGAGTGTACACTTATACCGCTACATGGACTTGGAATGAGCTTTCCCTTTGAGTTTCTCATTCAATTCAGGTTTGAAGGTCTCCAGCCAAGCTGCATTGGCAGTGGATTTACTTTGACCATGTGTTTGACTTGTTGACCCCAAAAATACAATTGACTGAGATCACCGCCTCAAGAAAGTAAGAGGACGTGAGGACGTGAGAACACAACAGTCACAAATAATTGATTTATTTGGATGAGATACCTTTTAAACATAAATGGACAAACACAAACATACTCTTATAAAAACATGGACACACCTACACAGTTGCTTGTGTCTCGGGAGGTGTTACATGTTACACTGATGTCTTCAGAGGATGTGTTTATACTTTGACCTTGATTGGGGATGAGAAAATCAGTTCTACAGACCACCTCTCAGTTTATTGTCCCAATATGCCATTTCGAACTTTCGTATATGAGCATTTTTTACACTTTATAAGCTCTCCTGCTGATAAATCCCATTACTTTCACCATTACTCATGGTGAAATAGTTCTGCATTCTTCACAGCAGATGGATTGGATCGACTGCTTTCAGGGAGAACCAGCAATGCGTAAATGAGAGAAAGCCAAAGTAGCAAATTACAGTCCCAGCTTCCTCAGGCAGGCTCTATTCATGTGGAGGCTGTCAGGGATTCATTGGTGAGTTGATTCCACTCAAGGAAGTGATAATTAAATAATGGAGACCCATGTCTTGGAAATTCCACTCCATGGATTTAGGAGTTCTCAGCAGTTTCATCGCATCTACTATACCACACAATCAATATTTGACTAAAGTCCAAGTCAACGGCTTTTTTGCCTTTAATTTCTTTTCATGATGTCCCTGGATAAAGTTAATTTGTATTTGCATGGAAGTCTTGCCAATATTTGATCATCTATGCCTTTTGAATTGTTCAACCACTATGCATGCTTTTTGAATTCTACATTCCGAAATGTAACTACCATGTACTTTTTATTTGCCACATTGTATGGAATGCATATAGTTTGAAAGTCAAATGGTGGGCATGCACAGTAGATATCTGTATTTTTTTTACAACTTAAATTCCAATCAAAGAACCTCTCCATTAGCTTTAATGGGACGTAAACTAAAAAGGAAGTCTCAGTATTTTTAAATGTTGGTTGGACAACCGTATCATCTCAGGTCATTCTCATGATCCTGTTTGCTTTGACTGTTGTCCCTTACGTAGTTTGTTGACTGTAACCTCTGAAGCAGTTTGTTTATTTGAGTGAAAATAAGTCAGGAAATACAGTAGCTAAGGTCAGTGTATTTTTGCCTAATGTAATACATAGAGAAGTGTGACGTAGACCACTTTGACATGTTTCTCAACACTCATTGAAGTGTAAAATATAACACCAATGTATATACAACATATCTTTAGTTTGGTTACACCCCAGAAACCACTTGTGCACATCCTGTCCTTTATGCAATTCAATAATATAGCCTAATGCCTAAATGGTTTTAAACAAAGTATAGCTGTACAATAGTTTCAACTTATTTTCTTGGTTGGAGTGAGTCATTTTGAAAATCTAAAAGTGTTAATGAATGGAGATTAAGTTATCAAGCATAAAGTATAAAACCTTGAAGACACACAGTGAAATGGGTAAAAATGTAGATCCAATTTGCATAGCAGTTTTCATAAAAGTTCACTAATGACTTTATTTATAGTACACTAAATTTAATTAAACAAATTACCCACCATGACCTTCCAGTGAGAAAAATAGAGATGCAACACTTTGCCTTTCAAAGTCATGCTGATGGTACAATTCAACAACTTTTTCTAGCTACATGATATGTCACACTAATCTCCTTGGAGAGTGCTTGACATATCTTAATTATACTAACATTTTTAAGCTGAACTGTTAACGGCTAGGCAATTAGGAGGCCTCATGTGGTAAATATTAATACAAAGTATAATAGGTATGAAATATGTATATGTATTGCTCTACGTGTTCTGGTTGATTCCTTTTTTGACTTCAAAGTGTGGGTCACTCAGGAATATTGAAGAGAAAATCCCCATTACTGTGCTTAATGTCTTTATTAAATGAAACAGAGAAGTCACAGAACTCCTTAAAGAAGCAAAGCTGTGCAAAACTGCAGTTTTCAGAGCCAAATTTGGTTAATACTGACTTACTGCTTGGTAAAAACCCCCAAATGAACTGGTTTAGTGAAAGGATCATTTTTGTGTTTAATTTGTATAACTCCTAGTCTGGAATAAAAATCCAGGTATGTTTAAAGCAAAGTCATGCGGGGGGGGGGGGGGGGGGGGGGGGGGTTATACATTTCTAAATATATTAAAATCACAGGCTGCATAGTTTTGCTTTGGATGTCCCCTCAATGAACCTGTACATTTTATTTTTACCTACAATACATGGAATGTCTACCCTCTACAATACATCATTCATTTATGGTTATACAAATACCTGTGTGTTAATGGATCAAATATGAATTTTTAAGCTGCCTTGTGCAAACTTCTTTGACTGCATTCTAAATTGAAAGTTTTTATATATAATAAAAAGAGAAGCAACAATGTCAATATTTATCATCTAATCCAGGGTCTTTTTGTACATCCTACATATAATTGTATTTTTAGGAGAAGAATCTAGGAGAAGACGTTCAGCAACGTTTATCTTGGTAGTACCATAAATTGGAAAAAAAGAGAAGATATGTCAGTTGGTTCTTGTCTGAACTCTGTTCCCAATTTGTATTACTAAGTAACTACAGTACTTGGGTTTTGAATAAAGTAACATTTAAAAAACTTGCATGCAGCACACATGATGCCATCTGGACTTCCTGTGCACTAGAATGCCCTACAATCCAGTGTGTCTGTGAATAATGTCCTCTTATCTCAGAATAGCAGCTAGATGAAATCTCTGGATCAATGAACGTAGCGTTATAATCAATAATGGAATGTTGTTTTTGGACCAGCTTTAGGGAGAAAAAAATAATAATTTAAGGTTGATAACTGTGAAAGCTGTGAAAGCTGAGCAGGTTTTTTCTATGCATTTGAAAAAAGGCTATGATTCCTAAGTTAACCCTTTCAGGTTTGTGTGGTTATCTTTGAAGTTTCATGAAGGTTAATGTACCTTACTATAGATATACAATGTAATCAGGGAATGAGCACAGATCTAATCTGATTTAATAGTTACAGTGTTATTCTCAAATTATAGTTCCACTTAATATTCCGTCAAATACTCTTCATGGTTTTTGATCTGAGGGACTTTTTTTGTGAGCTGCATAGCATTTCATGATATATTTTTCTGAATTTATTTATATATATATATATATATATAAACCTGTACTTTTGCATTTGAATTTGAGGGGTATTTTACAGGTTGCTGTTAAATGATGGGCAAAATACAAAGTTTTGAATAAGAACTACATAATGTACAATAAAGTAACCACTGACTGATCCCCCATTTAACTAAAACATTAGATGATAGACCAGTTCTTGGACATTTGTTAATTATGCATACATCAGACAATGAGACCCTAATATGGATGACACGTTTCTGTTTCTTCAAGTCAAAAACTGGTTTCGGCAAAAAACGGATTTTTTGAATTCACGTCACACAAGCGGACTAAAATAAAATGCCTTTTTTTGTGTTAGTGACATTGCACAGTAGGACCTACCTTTAAAGTTAAAACATTTAACTTCATTTTCCAGAGAAAGTTTGTTTTTGTCTTGATGAGGATGTCATAGGAATACACACTCATAAGGAAACAAATAGTGTAACCCTAACTCTAGCAATAATAAGCAGAATGGGAGTAGTATAGATGAATCACAGGCTTCCAGCACAAAGACATATTTAGCTGATTTACACTGCGGATTAAGACCACCTTCCAATGCAGCAATATATTGTAGACTCCTAGATATCAAATGTTAGTCATTAGCATAATAAAGAGATAGACCTCATAATAGAAATAATATCAGCTCAGATACCTATGCCGTGTCCCAGCTTTCACATTTCCATTTAGCAGTTTTTGACAGAGAGACGCTGAGAACTTTCAGGATCCCCTCAGGCTTTGGTTGATTTGCTATTATTAGTGACGCCTGCACGGGACAGTGTTTCACAGTGAGGTGAACACAAAACACAATGTTGATAATTTGACCACATGCTGAGCTTTCAAAAAGGGGAAAGAAGCCAAGAGCAATATCCTGTTCTATCAGACCTTGAACGCATTATTAGTCACACCCATTGTGTGTGTTTAAGCTTATAGGAAATGATGATGAATTTCAGCTAAAAGAAATGGAATAATACTACCTGATTTCTTGAGATTAACAGACACAGGACATATACCTTTTGCTATTTGTTACAACAAATTAGTCATGATAAAATAAATACTTGTGTCTAAAATATATACATTCTGCTGTTATATGACAAGAAGATATGGTCAGAAAAGGCGTGAGCAAAAAGCATGGAATTATGTAGATATGAGATATTGATATATGTAGAGCTTAATGGCAAAACAAACATATTTCTAAATATAAAATACAGTATAATTAATAAATATTTGTATGTATATATTGTTTTTTTTTATTAGGATCTTGAGTGGCTACATGTATTCACACTCCTTTTCTTGTGCCTTTACCCACCCTGTCTGCGTGAAATATCACAGCTGTACATTTACATTTGGGAAGATTCATAATTGAGTGGACGTGATGAATAACCAGTGAGTTCCATTTTGTCTGACTGGGAAGTAGAAGTAGGAATAGCAATGAGACATTGCAATATTTTACAACCATTTCCACATAAGTCCTAAGAAACGCATACAAAACTCAGTGTTAAAAACATGGCCAACTTGCGCATCCTAGAATTCCATTATTTGTAACTATGCTTGTATATTTTTACCTAATGTCTAACAATGTACAGTGTACAGTATGACCAGAAGTATGTTACTTCAATGGCAGAACCTTATGGAAGGGCTGTGAGAGAACCAACAGGTAGTGATTCAGAGGCACTGTCAGCCTTCAAACCTTGAGCCTTTGGAGGATACGACTTCACCATGAGGTTTCAACTCCCCCTTTAACCTTGGGTGTTACACAGAAAGGACCCTATTGTCATCGGCAGTTATGAAAACTTGCTCTCTAAAATGCCTGGTAAATAGTTCATCCATCAACCATCCTTCTCACTCATTGTCTGCAAGTTTCTCATATGAACCGTCTCAAGGTAAAAACATGAGAAAAGAAACAACTTTCTTATTGGAAATATGGCATGTGGAAAACCAGTATGGAAAATTGTACTTAATCAATATATTTTCACATATGGTGAAATTAAATAGATTCAGATTCATCTTAACTACAATCCTGTCCAATATTGCATCATTTAACATTTGTGTCAGTATAGTGTCCAGCCAGTCTCTATTTCCTGATCATTGTGATTGTCTTGCGCTGTGGAACTTATAACAGTGGTATTGATTTATCCCCCTCAATCTTACTGAATTGAAGTGGGGGCATATTCATAGGAATTTGTCCCCCCATTCCCATAAACTCTTCCATCTTAACATTGGGTGACCTGCTTTGTCTATTGTACAGTGTTTGAGTACTTCCACTTAAACCTTTTGATTTATCAATGTACGATCATGAGAAGAGTGCATAAATGACTGAATTATGAAGGATGCATTGCTGCCCAAGGTCATACACACTCAGCCATTTCCCAGCACAGTCGTTTACTAGGAGGGGACATACTAACGTGATTAAAAAATAATTTAGATGGACATCCAGGTTGCGAGACACTTTTGCTTGCATTGTTGTTTTCTTATGTCATACTGGTGAGAAGGAATACATTTAGAATGAAGCTGAGAAATATTATGTTTCGTACCTGCAACTGACTGCAGTTGTGTAATATTCTTGGAGGTCACTTCACTGGATAATAGACCACATGACAAAATTATATAAAATAAACAAAAAAAACTAACATAACAAAGCCCATTACAGCTTACAATTTACATTCACAAACATATTTGAGAATTGATTCTCAGCCAGTAGTACCAAGTGGAATCCAGCAAAGTTGACCCAGAATGTGTGGGTTATCACTAAATTAATTGCATACTCATTTTTACTGCGGAACCCACAAACGATGCATTCAAATCTTTTAAGTGTCAAGTTCCAAAAGGTTTAAAGTAAAAATACTGAAGCAGCAAGTAATACAAGTTAGTGGTTTGTTCAACATGGACTCTTTAAACACCAGTGGATTATTTTCTAGAAGGCGAAAGAGAGAAAGAGCGAGAGAGAGAGAGAGAACTCTTGGGGGCGCTTTGATCGTCAGCTCAAAATCCATTACTGTGGCTCAGTGGAGACCCAAAGTTCCAAGAGTATAAATTAACATCAAAGGCAGATCACCCTTTAAGTGTAATGGTGAAGGTTCTACGAGACTCATCCCTAGTAGAATACATAATGCTACTGACGGTAAAATTAATAACACTTAGTGTTGCCTGGAAATGTAGCAGAGGTGGTTTGGTACCAGAGTTTCTCTGCTAGAGTTAACAGGGCTGTTAAATATAGGAATGCATCACAAATAAGGCCTCTTGTCATGAACTATAACATCAAGGCATTAGAACATCTTGTAATTATAACTGGAGGAATGTAAATACTCAATGAGCAGTAGACGGATTAGTGATGACCCTGCCGCTCTACCAGACCAGGTCCGACACACTAAGAGAAGGTGTCGGTAATGGGAGTTGACTCAGACCATTTAGCGGTGTTTGCCAGGTCTCGAATGAGCCAGCCACCAATAATTAGATCCGTGGGTTTAGTTTCCAGATGGAGCACTTCCTGATCTGATAACGTGTCTTGGCAATAATGGAGCTGGAAGTTTACAGTTAGCCTGGCCATCTAGCTAGCTAACTGCATTCAGCCGAATGTGTCATTCCGGTGTATTGGTGGTAGGCTTATAACCTAATGTGGTGTCCTGCAGCTGATGTGTGAGCATTTTTCTTTAAAGGATACAAACTAAGATTCCTTTAATAGTTGAAAACAGAGATCCCCACATGGCATGACTGTTTACAATTAACACTCTTGCAGCGTGAGTGTTGACATGCTGAGAGACCCTGGTAGGTTAGGTGATACCAAAATGATAACCCCCATAGTGGTGTTTCATGGGAGTGCACCATGGCCTACAATCAAGTATGGTCTTTTTTTATTTATAGAAACCTTTCAGCCTAGTAAGGTGATGCCATACATATTTAACCAACCTATCCTGGTCTACTTAGCCTGTCTTGGCTTTTCACTCAAAGCTAATGAGTTACCATTGAACATAATTGTCTTATCAATCTCATTAACACAGGTTATTTATTTTTTCCTTTTAAGTGCACTTGCCTACTGAACTGTTGCACTTTACCATGCTGCTATAAACCAGGTGACAGAGCGCATGATTTAATTCTGTTTTGTATGAGTTAACCACCTCAGAGGGGCATGTTTGGATTCCCATTGAAGTCCATGGTTGGGTGATGCTAATAAAAGGGGTTATCAGTAATCTGGAGTAATGTAATTATCTGCAACAAAATAGTCTGAATTTTCTCTCTACCCAGCACCATTCCAGACCCCTTGGTCTCAGTGCAGCGCACCTTCCTACGTCATCTCTATCACAGCTGTAGCGTTGTCGCTCCCTTCCTGCAAAATGCTAATGAACACCGATAGCATAGGGGGATGAAATCATGTTCTGGTTGTGTCATGTCAGCGTGAGCATCTTCCTGGCTTTGACAGATCAGCCAATTAACCTTATTTACCACGTCTTCTCTCGTTGCCTAACGAGCTCCACTGGGCTTCTGCCTGATGACATGCTACAGAGAATGGGGACCATTGGTGCACTTGTTCCAATTGCATTTGCCCAGCAATTACTTTGGTGTCAAGACATAGCTCACGCTTGTATTGTACCAGCAGTTGTTACCTCCATGTTGTTACTGACATCATGAAATTTAAACACATTTTTAAGTGGCTTTACTGAGGATGAGTTCTGTAACCATAATTATTTGGTTGATCTGAATTTGAATTTGGTAGATGTCAGAGCAGAACAACTTTGGCCGACTTCAGTGTTTAAAAAGATAGTTAAGTTGTAGGCTTGATAGTTCGATTTTAAGTTCCATTTAGAGATATAATGGAACATAGATAATAAAAATTTCATACAATTGGGAATGTTAAATGTTCGGGATACATTTAAAGTATTTTGTTCCCTTGTAAACATTTTCCATGAAAGTGTGACACACGTGAAATTAAAATCAATAAATGGTTAGTTAACAGTATGTGAACTAAAATGCAAAGCACAGCTGTTTATCTTCATCTCGAGATAAATAGCATTACAAACATTTGAATATTCCAAGCATGCTCACTTGCAGGGAACTGAACTATTTTCTCATGGAGTTGGCGCCTTACCATGCCACCTACACACAATAAAACCCCTGGGATTGACAGTGTTTGATTAGCATGTGGGTTTTAATTACAGTACCAGTCTTCACGTCTCTAAGAAACCAAATAACTTTTACTTCAGTTTTTTTATAGATTCCACTTTTCTAAACCTATACTGTACATGACTGTAACCAGAGAAAATTCACCTCTATTTCTATATTTCTTTCTTTTCCACAATCTCAAAATACAGCATAATTCTTTCACAGCCCACTTGTGATTCATCTATTCTGCTCAGGTTGCCACTTGGTTTCCCCTCTGTGACCTTCATTGGAGAAACACTGGTAAGAGGAGTGTGGTTTCCAGGCTACACTTCCCTTTAGTGCAGCTGCCTGTGGAGATGGGAATACAGGAAAGGCCATGTTTGTTGTGTCACTTTAAAACTGCTATCTTAGCAGTTGGGCTCAGTGCCTCTATTTCAATTCTGGCCACACTTTGTACCAGGCACTTAAGCACCATTCATGTTGGCATATCTGTACATCAAAACGTTTTGGGTCTATCAACTAATATGAGAACATAACTCAAATAACAACACTGTGCCTCTCTTTGTACAGCATTGGTTTATTTTGGTTTATGACAAGACCCAGCTTGTCACTGCAGAGGGCAGTTCTATGCCAGGGTAATTTCCTTAAAAGATAAGGACAAGGTGATGGCAAGTTCTTACTTCAGGAAATGCTAGGAAGGCAAGCTGTCTAAAGATGACATTTCAAAAAAGCCGGGTTTGGTTAACCTCAGCTACTTGAATCCGTGCTTTGCTCCCCGTCTAGCCAGGGCATGTAACTTTAAAAAGCTAGTGCAAATGCTGTTAAAGTGCAATAACATGCATTTCAGCCGATCTTCTTGTTGAGCTTACTAAGATACATTACTGTATATTACAGAATGCTGAAGAAAAAAAAAAACTACTACTAACATCTAAGCTGCTACATTTCCTCACACACAGTCCTTAAGGAAATAGAGAAACAGCACCCAGACCATCTGATAATTAAGCAAGCCTGCAATGTTCATTTTTATTTGAACAGTAAAATGTGATGAATCAGACTTGGCTGCAAACTTAAGACCCCCTCGATCCTCCTCTCTTTTGTCAGTTGCTTGGCCAAGATTTGTGTTCTGCATGTTTCCCATTAGGGAATTGTGCCTTTTGCTCGGCTATTCTTCCAAATGCATAAGGTAGAATCAATTATTTCCCATCTGAATCACAAAGGCTGGAAATTGCCTGAGTCTTGTCTGAGTCGTTATGGCGCAGATGCTGCTTGGTGTGATAGGGCAGCTGTAAGGTCTGAACATGCCGCTTTGCCTTTCTCAGATCCATCATGAATCACATTTGCAATGCAAACTCTCTGTTTGAAATGTAATGTTTTAATTTTGTTCACGCAATGATTATACAGAGCTAGTGTACTCATATCCTGCTGTTAACTTGGGAAAAATAAACTTGTGGCCTCTAGAAAAAAGAAAGACTAACAGCAAATTATCGGATTATTAATAGTATACCTATAACCCTGCCCAATGAGGTAAAATGGAGTGTGATTGGGCCATGACAGTGGCCTCCCTCACTTTTTTCTTGGACAGCCAACGTTGACTCCTGCAGCAGATCGGTGTCCTGACTGCCGATGACCCACTGTGCTCTGCCTTCATTTTCTTTGTTCTAATTTCTATTTCTGTCCACATTGTCAGTCGTCGGCCCTGGCGATTGAATGGCTTCGTCAGACCTCCCCGGAGTCGACTTCTCTGCTGCAGTCTTGGCAGAGGGATAGGGGGGTGTTTGGGTAGAAGGGGGAAGTAGAGGGGTGGTGGGGGGTGATTGTGTCTGTCTCCATTGAACAACCCACTCCCAGTGCTTCTGCAAATCAGCAACATTTTTTTTAACTTTGATACCTTCAGTTATGGTTTGATTTAATGGGGCACATTGTGGATCTGAGCAGACTCACACACCACTTTCAGCCTTGGTGATTTTACTGATCGTACTCATACACACCCAGACAGTGATACAATACTGTCCTGTTATCCAATTAAATGCTTTGTTTCTCTCAGTATAGCAACATTACAGGTACATTTCCAATACACTTTGAGCACAACTGGATTTCAAATTAATTGAGTAAGAGTTAAGTCAAATGTGATGATTTTGACTTAACATGTATAAAAAAATTATCAATCTCATGTCCACTAACACTTAGTGGACACAGTGTTTGTGTCAAATATGACTTGAATGATATAAGAGCAAAAGCAGTCTAAGACCATTTTCAATTAGACTACATAAGTCATCCATGTACTTGGTATAGAAAGTGGTATATTTCATGAATGCTGTTCCCCGTCCCTGTTCTCATAACCTCAGGCAAGTCATTTGTGCTATTATATTTCAAACCATCTTTCTCACTGTACATTATTCACCCAATCAACCTGCACCTCACAAGTCAAGCAGTCATGCACAATTCAAAATGTATTTCTAAAGAGAATGTGACAAATACAGTAGAATAATCCTTTCCTCATTTTAGATTTAGTATTGTAAGATGTGCACTGTTCTAAGAAGCTCGGGACAACCAGCGTCTGGATGTTCACAGGGTTATTTGTGTCGTTGACACATCTCTGCGTGGCACGGCAATTCATGACAACATGCACACATATCTTCCTGTCAGACTTGTCAGCTGGTGTAAGTGCAAGGGGTAGACAGACTGTGCCTGGCCTTGCGTGCTCCGAGTCTTTTGTGTTGGGTCCCCATGGACCTCCCTCTCGTGACAGGGCCTGTGTTCAGGTGCAGGCCCCCCGCCAGGAGTCCTGCTGGCAGGTTAAGTGCTTTTGCGCATCACCATGGGGATCGAAAAGAGACGGACAGGTTGAGAGGGCGTTGCCTTTTCTCCCTCCACTGCTTCCATGGTCAGAGTACCGAAGCCAGCGTACACTTTCTCTCCGAAAAGCTGAGAGCAACATTCACTATCTTCTCAACAAAGGGGAACTCCAGGGGCACAATCAAGCCACTTTGTGACACAGCCCTCTTTCTCTCCTCTTTCTCTTACTTTCTCTCTCTCTCTTTCTCTCCTCTTTTCCTCTCTTTGCCTGCCACTTGCCAAACAACAGACACACACACAACTCTGCCAATCCCTTGATTATTTCAAGTGGAAATGTTGAGTGCAAATGTTTTCTCAAAATCATTCCCGAATGAGAACAATTTTAATTAAGGGCCCTTTGATTGTTTTCCTCATTTTACAGGACAGTTGTAATCAGTCAAATTCAATCTGAAGACTTGAGGCCTGTACTTGGACCACTCAAACACTCAATGTCTCTATTGTCTTAATGTCGTAAGTGTTCTGGAAACATGATAAGGGTGTTCTCCACAAGAATACTTGAGGAATGTATTTAACTTTGTACATGGCATGGGATCACTCGCTGAAAATGCCTTGTGGGATAAGGCTGTTTAAATGCCCCGCCTCCTCAGAGGGCTGGGTTCGTCCCGTTTGTGTTGTGTTCCCGTATTGATTGCATTGAATTCTGTATTTAAGTCTCTGTTTTGTGTTCAGCCTTTGTTGGTCGTTGCTAATGTGATCTCTGCCATTGTCTTGTCCTAAATCTGTAAGTCCTTGTTCTTGTGATCCTGCCTCTGTTTCCTCTGCCTCTGGGTCCACCCTCCTATACTCACTGTGACAGCCATGAGAGTTTCAAAACAAACTAATGAAGTGAAAGTAATATGGAATGAAGTGATAAAGTAATGAGGAGCTGACCCTAATAAAGAAATACCAACAGCCCACACCTAAAAACGACATACTGACCAACATCTTCCTCAAAGTGAAACAGGTAACATTACGTAACAAAAATAATCACTTTTACCTCTCAAGCATTCACACACACACACACACACACACACACACACACACACACACACACACACACCCACACACAAAGACACTATTGGAGCCTCGAAAGTGGTTCTTAGTGTAGCAAGAATTAACAGGCTTGGAGTCAGGAGATTGATTGCAAAGGCTTTCGTCTTTTATTTGCCAGGTAGGTTGGAATCATACGCAGAGCTTCTCTAGCCAGAGAAGTCTCTCATACGCCGAGCCTCCCTAGCCAGGGAAGTCCCCCATACGCCGAGCCTCCCTACCCAGGGAAGTCTCCCATACGCCGAGCCTCCCTAGCCAGGGAAGTCCCCCATACGCCGAGCCTCCCTAGCCAGGGAAGTCCGACATGCATTCAATAGACAAGAACTTTTATACAGTCTTACTACGTCACACACATCTGTTGGCAATTATCAGACACACAGATACCCCCCTTCCCGTGGCCATTCTTCCACAACCCATGATTGTTCTTGCACAACCCGTGGTTGTTTTTGCACAACCCTACCAGGTCATCCTGATCTGATTTCCTCTCTGGAAAGAACATTCTAAGGGAGGGGGAGAGTGACTCTCCCAGCTCACTCTTCTCCCCATTATTGAGCATGGGACCCAACCAGCCTCCTCTTTCACCTAATTCCTTACGTGGGGATAAACAAGTCTTCTTCTCTAGCCTAATTCCCTACATGGGGATAAACAATCTTCCTCTCCTCATCTGCCCCCGTCCTAGCTGACTCCTCTCTTGAGGTCACAAGGTCACCAAAAAATCCCCCACAACACGCACACTCACAGATCCAACTTGTCTCCCCTGCACTCCACCTGCTTATTTACTTCACACATCCTCTCAATAAAAAGTGTCTGGGGAATTCCCAACCAGTCCACTACCAGGACAATACATGAACCCCCAACATATCTTATCCTTCATGTTTGCAAAGGATGTTGTAAGATTATGTCCCAAATGTCCTTGTTAGAAAAATAACAGGAGAGGGAGCAACAGAGAAGAGAGAAGTGGAGAGAGAAAAGGAGAGAGAGAAGTACAGAGAGAAGGACAGAGAGGAGAGAGAGAAGTTGATAAAGAGAGAGAGAGAGAGAGAGAGAGAGAGAGAGAGAGAGAGAGAGAGAGAGAGAGAGAGAGAGAGAGAGAGAGAGAGAGAGAGAGAGAGAGAAGAAGAGAGAGAGAAGAAGAGACAGAAAGAATGAGAGAGAAAGAGTAAGGAGGGCTTGGTGTTCTTCTTTCTGTAGGTTTTCTGCAGACACAGGAGCAGTGATGTGACTAATAGCTTAAATGTGCTGGCACGCTAGCACACAGGGTTGCTTTCAAGAGGCTGTCTGCAGTCTTTGCTTTCTGTCTAGTCTCCTACACATCTTTGGGACCAGAAGTGTCAGCACGTTCATCTTTGATCGATCACTTTTTATTATACTTTAAAGCAGAGGTTTGTAAATGGTTGAAAACTCTTTAAGCAACTAAAGGAGGCAGCATAAACAAAAATAACAGAACAGCGCAGATTTAACTTTATGTGATTCAAATGTGCTTAGTCACCACATTGGGGAGGGATTATTCACACTCTTCCAAAGCAAAGAGAATATGCAGTGGTCAAATTGTGGGCTGTCATGGGTCACAGACCTGTGCCATCAGTGGCTTGAACAAGGTTATTCCACCCGGGACTTCTGGAAGAAAAGGCAAGGCATTCTAACTGTTTACATTGTCACTTATGCAATGATTAATTCATTTGTATTCATTCTTTGCTCGAAATGTGAGAAATGTTGGACCACAAACTTCAATCCAAAATTCCATCGCCATGAATATTATTATTTAATATTATAATTTAACATTATTATTCATATTTTATTATTATAATAATAATAATTATTATTATTATTATCTTGCCAATACTCTATGATAGCACATGAGGTTTTAAAGATGTACAGTTTCTCTGTGAGCTGATTTAATCAAGAAATGCTGCTTTTTATCACTGCACACATACAATCTAGTTATGTGCGGTGACTGATATACGGTATTAGCCATTAAATTAGAGGGAAAATGCCCATGGGTAAAATAAAAAGATGCATTTGGAGGTAAAGATGTTTATAGCAGCCCAAGACATTTAGTGTCTGTCAGAAGTAAGTATACATAAGTGCTGAAACCCATAAAGATGTTGCACAACAATGTTCTTTTGTATTCATTCTCTAGCCCTTTAGTTTTTAAAACTAACGTAACTTGAATTTACCAAGCCACTGTATTTTTATCTTCTTCAAATACAACTACCAAACAAAGTATTTGGTTGATGAAAAGTTCAATGCCAAATGTCATTTTATGTTGTTTATAACCCCCTTAACCCCCTTTTGGACAATGTCTTGTGATGCACAAAGTGTTTAATATGTGTTTATTTCGCACTGTCTGTTATCAGGCTACTTAGCATCTGTCTTTTGTTTAAAAACATCTATTATTTATCTTAAAGAGCATTAAAACATTTTGGTTAGGGGAGGAAATACACAATATCCTTCCACCCTTCACACTTCAAGGCACATTGTCACAATAGATGTTGATGCCTCTTTTTTTGTTTTATAGACCTGCATCCATCGGTTTAATTAGGTTATTTCTTGTCATTTACAATATTTTAAGTGAAATTGCTTTCAAAACCATGTTGTTACAATCCATGAATAGTGTAATTCTACACTGTATTCATTCCTATTCATGACTATTTTAGGGCTGAGTATGTCACATTAAGATTAAATGGTACAGTACCAGTGATATTTGTAGCTGTTCAAAGATATTTGCAACTCTTTTAAAGATGGCCATATATCCACAGCTATGTCTATGGGCTCAAGCCTGACGAATGGGGCCAATTATTTTGATGAAGTTCAAAGATGACACCCTTATGATGATGTAATAATGAGAGCAGGCCAGCTGACAGTTGCTAATAGGAAAGTCTTGAAGGACATTTCAATGATGAATGAGGAGTGTGGTGCATGGTGCCTTTTGGGGGGAAAGTAACTGTGACCGGGAAGTGAAACAACCTTCGCCTCCATGCAGAGGCCCAAGAGCTTCTGATGTACAGAAACACCCTCATCTTTGAGCTCAACATTTTTTGTAAATGGCAAAAGCTGCAATATCCTGCAAGCAACCATTTCCAAGATCTTGAGATTAGATAGCAACATCACGTTTATTTGATCTTGTGTATCAAAAGTGTCTTCAAATTGCCTCTTCATATATGAACAGGTGTCTGGCAAAGATTAAATTAATACATAATATCAGAATGTAAGCCTTTAATTAAGCAATTGCGAAGTTAGTCAGGATAACAGCAAAACATCCAGTGTGATATGGCTTTTATACAACAGTTCTATACGCTCCATTTATTAGTTGACAGTTGTAAGCAACAACAGTTTATGAATTGTTTGTTTATTTAACATATTATTTGACTCTGCCAACACAAATAGTTCCACTTGAACTATTAGATTGGGCTGAACCGGACTGTTGCCAAGTAACACATAACCATTTTGCTGTGCACTACTACTTTAGGTCTACATCTTATTATTAAGAAGAAAGGCTTTTTTTCTGCCCTTTGTCCTCTCCTGACGACCATTAAAAATCTAACCAGAAATATTTGGCATTTTTTGTGTTATTTGTGGAAACATGTTAATCTTTGTGGTACAAAGGTAATTCTTATAAAACATAAGATAGGTGACGATCGTTATTTAATGTAATTGATGGTAATTGGAACACCTGTAAAGTGGAGTATATCATACACTGACATGTTTGATAAGTTCTGATCAAAAGTTGACAAAGCCTTTTGATATACCATACATTGTAATCAGAAAACGTTTAAAAAAAGGCAGTCAATTACACAATATATAATTATATCACAGATTGTAGGTGCACTCATAACAACTACAAGGGATGAAGCCATAGACAAAGTCCACTAGGAAAGGAGAAACATTCGAAATGACTGCCACAGGGTAATAGAAATTGTAAAACAAATGTCTCTAGTAATGTGCAGTAATTTGTAGTTACTGTCAATCTACGTAACAGTTGAGACACTACAGACTGTGCATCAGTTCTCGTTTTTCCTGGAAAAGAAAAGAAAAAGTAACAGTGCAGCCTCAAAAGTGACACACTTTTTAGAAGCGGGCGAAGATACCTTTTGTTGATCTTCCCTGGGTTTCTCTAATGATGCTGATGTGACCATACATCTTCAGCATCAACTTGAATCCATTAGCCTTAGAGGGTTACCTAAATTATATTGGTGCACTTGGGGCCACCTGCTGTTTATGGGCCTCCTGGAGCAGCTGAGAGCATCTGCAAACCAGCTGGTGGCCCACCTCCAATCCCCTCCCAACACTGCTAATGGCCCTGCCGGCCACCGCACCAGTACATCCCCGTGATAACGGTCTCAGAAGGGAGAAAATGTCACAATAATGAGACGAAAAGCGTGTAAATATTCAAAGGGGGGTGGAGGGGTGGGGATGGAAAAAGACAGCACATCAAAAATGAATGGTCTGTCTTTTGTTCTTAATGTGTTCAATCATCAGTGAACACCATTAAAGGATCATCTTAGATACTGTCTGATGCGAGCACTTAGCCTGAGGAATACTGGTAAGTTAGCAAGCCATTAAAATTGCATGCATTTTAAAACTGATAAACACATACCACTTGAAAATATATCACATATAGTACTATTGTTACAATTCTATTATTGTTTTGAAAACATTTTATTATGATCCTTGTTTCCTACTAGAGCCAGAGCGCTCTTTTTAAGAACAGGAACACTCCCGCATGCCGACATTACTCCAGTATGATGCAGGATGTGCATCACTTTTCCTAGTTGCCTCCTCCACCATGGCCTCCACCCTTGGTTCTATCTTTCTATCTAAAGGGGGAATGTGTATCGCAGCTCTCTGCTAGGGATGTCGAAACAGTGTCCCAGTGGATATCAGCAGAGAGCCAGTGCGAGCAGAACCACATGCCAAGAAGAATGTGTTTGTATTGTCAATGAAATGTGTTGGATCTAACTACTGAGTCTTCCTGCCTGAACCATGTTTATTGCAGTTCTGGAACATGCTTATTGTGGGTTATATTAATAATATTTGTTGATGTATGATAGGACTTAATAGATTGAGCACTTTGGATGAAAACATGAATTCTATATACTCCTCCAATCCACCCAGTTATGCACTGTGACATGTTGACAAAATGTTGTATGGCACAATTGCTCTGCTCTTTCACAAAAGTAATTTAGTGTCATATCTTGTAACATACTATAGAAATATCTACACAGGCAGAGAACCTTCAAATTATTCCTGGAGAATAAGAAAAAATAACCGAACCAAAGAGACGGATGGGATACACCCTAAGCCAAGAAAATGGGGGTCAGAATTGAAAACTTTTCTAGTTGCCGCAGGGCTTAGGCTACGAAATGCCATTATCACCAAGAAACATTTTACAGATTGGGAAAGGCCTTTTAGACCAGTGTGTCAGCAAGAATATATGGAATTCATTACACTCACTGATTTCAATTCCTTCATCTAAACCAACAAAACACCATTTGGACCTAAGGCCCATACTGTATCTGTGAAAAATAAGCACTGTACTGTATGAAGTATTATGGCCCATATGTTGGGCATCCAATCAAACTCACAATTCACAGACCTTGAGATCTGGAGTTAACATCACATGAAATGGTAACATGTAATTTATAATTGACCTCAGGGTTATCAGTCTGCTGGTCTAATTGGCAGTTTATTCACCAACCTAGAATTCAGTTTGACACGCAGAAAACAAATACATTAATCACACATCAATAAAATTAAATCATTTAAGTTTAGACAGCTAAAAAACAACAGTCTATTTTCTTGTTTACTGTACTGTCTTTGTCAATTAATTATTTGTTATGCTGGATACACAGTGTCTTCTTTACAACAAACCAAAACCAGTTAAAAGAGTTATAGTAAAACTGATTGGCCAACTGGCAAATTCAAGTGTTAAAAGATGATAAAATGTGGTGGCTGTGTAAGAAAACATTGGGTAAGCACAATTCAAATAGCAATTTTGAGTATACCAAATTAAATGTCATTTCCAGCAATATTGTTTTATAACAAGGTTAATGAAATGCAAATAGCATGTCTGAATAATCCATGGAAGGGCATGGTTATGGCACTTTCATAGATATTCAGTTTCTTATGGTGGTTTACTCAGTTTTGCGGTTCTACGATGCAAACAGCAGTGTATGTGCCTATATTATCTGTCGTAGTTTGTACAAAGTACTGTCATTCATCTTAATGTGATTGACAAGCACAAGCCTAAGTATTTTGCACACAGAAAACAGCTCAGTGCTTGTGCATGTCCATCGTTATAACAGTCAATAGTAGTTGTGCTTGTCTATGTCATTTCTCTCAAAACCACAGGGGGGAATATGGTCTTTCACTTTGGGTGGTTACAAAGTATTATGCCTTTGAGCTCACACAGCTAGGAATAGGGAATTGCTATTGTTAGAGGGGGCTTGAGGTGGGTGGCATAAGTGACATTTAATATACTGTAAAAAAAATATTTTCTTCTTTCCAATGACCAAACCTTATAACTGTAATGCATTAAATAGTAAGTTAATCATACAGAAACAGTAATACAAGCTTGTGGTGTCGTACACAATGAAAGTGGAACTGTTACTTGAAAATTATTGTTATTTTGACCTAATCTTTAAATATTTTCATCCATACTCTCTGTAAAAAAATATATTTGGCATATCCGACAATCATTACTCCCAAGTACGTACCATCCAAAACCCACACATTTGTCATTTTTGTAACTGCACATGATTCAGTGGGTGAAATAAGCCCATGTTAACAAGCACATTATTTGAATGTAACCCGGCCTCACGTTTCAGCCTAATGAATAGGATGAGTATGAATGAATGTGTGACGGAAGGTAGATCTTCGGTAATTGAAGGCTTTTGGAGACATGGCTCATTTTATCTCCCAACAATGATTGCAAGCATGCTGTGCTATAATCCAAAGGCTTTTCCAATATGTCTTTAAGACGCTAAGAAGATGAATGTTTATTGCTGCTAATCCTTGCCTGTGATTTATGACTGGCGCTGTACAGTTTTCTTCTTCAAAGCCTGGGAAACAAACTGACTTACTGTACACCCCCACAGTTAAATGGCTCAGACCTCCACGCAAGTAAAATATAGGTTTTAGTCCAGCAGTCATGTAATGTCTTCACCTTCACAATGTCTTGGTTATGTCCATGGTGACATCCCTCTACAGGAGCATCAAGGCTGTGTCCGGGTTAGCTGTCACTAAATGTATAAGGGATGTCATTGTAATCCCTTTATGGCCACGGCAGGCATATAGCTTGATTACAGGAAATTGCATTGCACATGGATTCCATTCCATTGAACAGATTAGGTGTCTTGATTTATTGGAACTTACTTTAAATTGAGTTATAAATCATTCATAGCCACAGACCTTATGACACGCTTACAGAATTTGACATTTTTCATACAAATGCAGGCTAAACTGTTCTTAACTTTGGTCCAGGTCCTGGATGACCAGCCTGGTTATTTCAGAGATTGAGTTGCAAACAGAAAGTTGAAAGTGACAAACATACCTTCGGATGTATGCCCAACCTTTCAGTGTGTAGGAAAGGTAATACAGAACCCCTGAAGAAACGTGTGCAGGGGAGGGGAGTGTCATTTCATTGACTGACCTCACAAAGGCCCTCGGTGGATTTGGAGGTGTGTCCCACATACGTCGCACTGCGCCCCCTGCTAGTCTGTCTCCACTGTGGACATCAAGCCCTCCATGGTTGACAACAATTGAAACAGCTTAATCCAGAAAAGTGTATTATCCAAATATCTACAATATTTCAATAGAAGTTTCAATGTATTTGATCATGTTAAAGATTTACATCAAATAATTAGCATTCGATGAAATAAAGTGAAATAATTATTTTATTATTCCATTGATTGCATATATTTTTTTAAATCTCTTAAATCTACTCTTTCCATTGAAAAAAAATAACTACGGTACTAGCGTAATCCTTGGCAGATGTACTGACAACTGCCATTTTCCGTGATCTGCCAAGAAACATTCAAGAACAAAGATTTCTATGGACATTGGGCAGATAATCAATGCAGTCATGGCATGAGTTTTAAAAAGTTGAGGCCTTTTCAATGAAAAAAGGTGTGAATTTGGATCTCTGTCAAACGATAGTCTGCCAATTTACTTCTCAGGATGCCACGTCACTGCTGGGCCGCCCTGTGACTCGCACTTAGAACAAGCGCCTGATATCTATCAAATGGATAGATAGGTGACGAGTAGCACCTTATTTTGTCACGGTCAGAAGCACTTTGAAAATGTAGGCTTTTGTGCTAGTTTAAGACAGTTTTATATAAGAAGGCCTAATTCTCAATATTAGAACACCAGTTTATGTAATTTGACTGTGTAGGTGTCATTTTTGTCTGCAATATTGTTCCCTTCACAGCGTAAATGTCACATTAAATGTATGGTTCAAGAAGGTATGAGTGCTGAATTCAATATTCACATACATGAATTATCATTATTAAAACTTCACACCAAATCCACTATATCATTCTTTGGATTCATTATATTTCTTGGAACAGGATTGGTTCCAAGTCTATACAGTCTCTGGACGCATCTGGTAACTCTGTGTTTTCTGGTAACAGAAAAAAACTCTGGTGTTTTCTTTGAAAAATCAAGACTATTTCTTTAGCTGATAAACAGAAACAAAAGTTTATAACATTCAGTGGGGAAAAGAGTTAAAGGAGTTGGTTTTGAAATTATCATAAAAAGTGTGTAGTATGATTCACTGTAACTGCTTGATAAAGGAGTTAAACTTTACAATGTTGTGGGGTAGTTATGTCATCCCTTCGCACTAATCTGGACACATGTTTTCTTATTTGGAGTCATCTCAGAGCCGGTACCACAGAGGTCACCATATCTGACAAGTAGCAGCCGTCAGAATATGTGACCCCACTGTAACTGCTTAATAAAGGGAGTTAAACTTCAAAATGTTGTTTCGGGTAGTTATGTCATCCCTGCACACTAATCTGGACAAATGTTTTCTTATTTCAAGTCATCATAAAGCCAGTACCACAGATTCTAAACTTTCATGACTCACTTCAAGGGAGTTCGATTTGACTTTCACATGTGTTCTATTAAGTCTGTGGATGTTATTATCATTGCTAAAGAAAGTCCTTACAGACAGAAATATGTAATTATATCTTGTTACTCATCAGCTCTGCAAGGCTTCATTGCTAAATTATGAGCTGCATGGGACCATCAAACAGTGCAGTACAGATAAATATGTGGAACAATATCTGAATGTTTACTAACTACTACTGTTTTTGTACTGTAAACCAAGCTTTTATTTCAATCCCATCTGGCAAAGTTTATAGTTATAAAAATCTTACAATACACATAATAATGGAGAATGGCATGTTATGCCAATCCTGTGCCAAGCTTTGTGAAGGGCTTACTTCATGTCAACACCAAGTGTCCCCTTTGAGTGCTCACTTGTATTCCAGGGATAATCTTCTACTCCAGGCCTGAGCACTCACTTTAATAGTCCTCCAATACCACTGACTGAGTAAAGATAATTGAATGAACATCCTATCACACACAAGATGGACTTTGTGCCAATTGTTGTATAAAGAAAACAAGTCTTGTCCATGGCTTCATAGTTAAACTTTCCTTCTCCGTTCCTCCCATGCCACAACTAATATCTTGTGAGATAAAGCCATAACTCTTAACTGAATCTGCATGTGTCTGAAGCATAATATACATATTAGTGCTCTTTATTTTTCTTGGCAGGAAGTCTATGTCGGCACCTTTTTTTAGATTTCCACCAATTCCATTTTGACATCAGCTTGGAGTAAATAGGCCTCATTAGCATCAGTCTAATTAGATCTCTGCCATGACTTTGTAATTAGTCCACAAGAAGTGCTCCTCAGATCTCCTGAGTTACATCAAAAGGAAATCTCTCTCAATTAGAATTTAGAAATCTGTGTAATTTCTCTTTGTTTACCTTCTCTAGTTAACCCAGGGGTAGCTGGAGTGATTGTTAGTTTACAGAGAATTTATGACAAGGGATCGTCTTATAATGTCAACGGTAAGGGTTTGTCAAAGTCAGCACTCTGTATGTCCCGCTACAGTTTTTAACTATTCTATGTGTATTTGGTTTAGCAACAGTGTTAAGAGTATTTGTGGATAGGCAGTAATGTTATCAACTTCCAAAGATTAAATCATTGTGGGTGGTTTAGAAGAGAGAGAGAAGAGAGAGAAAAGAACACAATAGAAGTCCATTTACATTTGCTAGCCTGCTGGAAAGGTTGCTTTTGCTTATCCAGGTAATGGGTTTACTGAAATCCACATCCACAAAGCAAATGAGGGAGTTTTGAGTTACTGTAAATGTGTCTATTTCAAGTCTGTGTTACTATGATGTGAAGTCTAGAATTCTGTGTGACTTTCCCCAACAAAATTTAGGATCCAAACATGGCCTGCCATGTGAATGAGCAATGTTGGCTTTTGTAACAATGTCAGTTTCAATTCTCACATCTGACATCTGAGTCTGACTTAGTGTCAGATATATTAATCTTTACCAAGCATTACACAGTCAGTCGGTGAAGAAAGCTTTATTGCTTGCGGCCGCAAGGAAACAAAACATCACACGCCATTGAGCTACAAAGTTTGTCTGCTAGCATGTTGTGCTAGCTACCTACTTAAACAGAACCACTCTTGACAGTCATTGGTTAAAACAAAGACATGCAAATGTCCCATGGCTCTCCTTTCATTGGATCCCTTGCATAGACCGGGCGCGAGTGTGCGTGTTTGCGTGTGTGCGTCATCAACCCCAGTCGAATCTCTGGTTCTGGTGTCGTAAAAGCTCAACCCCCCCAAACCTCAACCTTAGTCTGTAACAAATGCTCACCCTTCCCCCAGGTCAAGATAAGGGCCCATTATGCTTACATAAGCCTAGAGTTAATTCAGGGGTAGCCTCTCTTTGCACACAAAGCTAAACACAGTATCATTTTATACAGAATAAAAGATTTCATCTTCAACTTTTCTGACACTTAGTTCTAACATGGATATGGTAGTATAGAGTTTGCCAAACAACTTTTTAATGAGATTTTGACAACATGATTCCAATGACTTTGATGGGAGTTTTCCATGATCCCGCAGTTTTAATTGTGATCAGTCTGCGTGTTATGGACGTGTTGAGGTCCATTTGTGTGCTCCCATGCTACCACACAACATAGAAGTCACATTAGCAATGAAAGGAAATAATTACATTTTATTCTGGCCTTGCAATTGAAAAGCCACCAACCAAGATAATTAACTGTAAGTACTTAATTGACTCTAAGCTTCAGGATAATCATCACTTCTGAATATTTCTGTCAACCTGTATCCCCACTGAAATTGTGTGTCATGAAATTTCGAAGATTTATACATATAGAATTTATGTGATCGAATCTTGATTTAATAAACAACGTGTATACCATTACATATGTATTTGACATTTGAGCATTTATTATTTTAATTTGCTTCGATGTTGCACTGCAAGTTTTTTTAAAATGTACATTTAACATTTCACTATAAGTCTTTTTAATGGCTTCCATGGTTCTGTGGATGATATCTTTATCACAAAGACCTTTTTCATACAAATGTGCCAAATGGGCAGGAGAAGGGCATGACCTCTTCTCTGGCAGTTATTCCTGTAAGGACTGTCCCTGTCTTGTCATGCACATGTCATACTTTAACATGTGGCTCTCAAAGCATGGACACTAAACCCGTCACAAGTGCCTTGGTGGAAGAGGCCTCTTAAAAGTGTCCTACTATTCGGAAGCGAAACATGACATTCAGCCGCACATCAAGTGGAATAGCAACTGGAAAGGTTTGAAGTATGTGAACACTATTATTTCATGTCGACCAAGATCGAATGACATGTTAAGGGAACAGTTGTAGTTGCCAGGGTGAACTATTGTTCAGCACTCAAATAGATTGCTCTGAATGTATGGTGCTTTCAACATACGTTTGTTAACATATATTTATTAAAGGTGTGCAAGCTCTATTACACTTATACTGAAGTAATGAAAGCACACATTTTTATTACAGTCACATACTATGTGACTAAATACAGTTTATCACAGACACATACTATGACTCTGATTATTGCATGTCTGCCATATAGTGCTGCATCTGTCTTCTCTCAAGACTAGTGTTTAGATTCCTTTATTATTTTGAAAACTTTGCAGGAAGGAACATACTTTGGGTCCCTGAAAAGTGTGATGGCTTTTTAAAACAATCTTAAAGCAGAGGATATAAGGTGCTAACAAAGTAAACACAAACTCAGTGAAATGTGAATGTGGCAAACACCAGCAGAAGTTATAACAGAACATGACTTTCAGTCACCAAGTATCTGTCTTAACCCAATCTTAGGCAGGAAATGTGGCTGTTTTGTCTTTCATCATCCAAAGCACTGGCATCATGGGGCTTGCCTGGTACTGAACAGTGAGAGGGAGTTTAATTGCTTTCACTCGTATATTATTTGTTGTTCCTTTGAACAATCAGCCTCCTCCCCCTGAGTGACATAAGAAGCTCGTGCTGGGTGGGACACAATTCCTACGTTTCCATGGCAATGCCACAACATGGGGAATTAGGAAAGGGAAAATAGGAGACAATGCAGTATGTTTTTGTATTCTCCCTAATGAAAGCCTGAATTAGCCCTGAGTGTTATAAAATGCCCCTTAAGAAAAACGAAGTTGTTCCATACACTGTTCTGTATATGCTTCAGTATTTAATTAGAGCACCCCCCACAGAGTTTTCATATGGAAATAGATACAATAGAAGAAAAAAACATTATGAGAAACATATCCTGCTGCTACCAAAAATTATATTCTTGGTGCCAGTCAGAGTGGTCTACACAATTATTATTTATAATGAGTTCAGGCAGACATATATAAAAAGCTACACTTGTAAATTGCCAACTGGCGAATATACAATCAGGCATTCACTGGGTATGTGGTGTATGTGGTGTCCCACCAACAGTGTAAATCTGGCTACTGTGGCATCAGCCAAACTTTCCCATCTACTGTACCTCCAACAGCCTGTCTATGGATGAGGCCCAAACACAACTAATAGCAACACATAGACCAAATGACGCACAGTCATTACTGCAACTGAACAAATAATAATACAGTATAAAAAATAATAAAAACACTGCAGCTTCAGCCACCCAGCCGAGAGAGGGCCGATCAGCATTGCATAGCGCTTCATCTTAGATGCATCAGTGGCCAGAAGGGAGCATGGGGATCTGCTTTCTTGCCTGAGACTGGGTCGTTCCCTCCCCAGCGATTGGCTGTTGTTGGAGTAAACAGGGAAGCCTGGCAAGTGTCTGAGCCCTGATGCACAGAACTGTCAAACTGTTAAGGGGGTCTGGCACAATGTTCGGCCTGTAAGGCAACCTTGAACAAACTCTCAATTCTAACACATATTGTGTAGGAGAACACACTGTTGCTTTCTTTGCTTGCCAAATTGGACGGTTTTCCAAGTGATGATTCAAGTTTTTAGCTGGAAGGGATTTGTGATTAACATGGATTCAAAATGAGCATCAGGGATAGGTTGCATAGTACAGCTTGAGCTATGCAAATAATATGAGAACTGTTGGACCTATTGCATCTCTGACTACACTGTATCATTCCCCTGTGTGTAGGACTGCAGGATTCACCACACAAAGGTGTTTCATCTATTATACTATAGTTAGTGTTGGTCCCTACAGAAAACACAGTTGTTAAACAGCATAGCATTCAAATACTTTGGATTAGAGTGCAGAAATTCCAGCACTTATACAAAAATGGTATTTGTACTAATCAAATGTCAATTTCTTATTGTGTATTGGTAAAGTTTGAGGGCCTGCATATGTTAATGGTATTGCATCCTTCTACATGCCTGGATGACAGTAACCGTCCCTGAAAGAAATCATGTGTGCGTCATCCACATCCCTTGTCACCTGAAACTGTGCACAGCTTCCTCTCAATTCAGTTGTCTGAATCCTATAAACACATGAAAATGTCAATCCATGCCTTCTGGGCCTTCATTAGCAAATAGATAGGTCACAGCTTAAGCTTGGGGTTACTGTCAGAAACACAGTTGGCATCTGTGCTGCCTCCCTCTCTGAACTCTGGCTCTGTGATAGGCGGACACGTAATGAGGCTCATTTGGGAGATCCATAATGCACCAAAGAAAGGTCCAATGCATTTCTGGGTGGCTCACTGAAAAAATGATATTTCTGTAGCGTACCTTGTACTACATTACGGGTTAAAATCTCACTAAATCTTTATGAAGTAAAGTCACATGCTACAACGATGCAAATAGTTTTGTGGGTCCAACACACTGTGCATCGCTTTGGATAAACTATGGTATATAAAATCACCTTTGCCACTCAAAATCACATGTTTATTCAAGGCAGAACCATTATGCAATTTAAAATGTTTTCACTGTAAACAACAAAATGCTCAAGTTACACTCAGGGGTTAAACTCAGGTGGTTACAAGCATTAGGCATTATCTATTTGTACAGCACAATGGTTGAGAAGATCTGACATTGAGGATTAGGCTTGGGGCTAGCTTTGGGGACAGTTTCATTGTTGTTTGAATATTTTCATTGCAGTGTGTGTCAAAATGTTCCATTACTGTAAAATGCATGATGAACTCAGGAACAGGTCTAATTGAGCCCTGAAAGCCATAAGTACTACCTGTACTGTAGTGGCACTCTGTTCTGACATCTTACTGTTGCGCTTGCAGTACTCTTTTGATGGATCACTAAAAAAAGACTTGCTAAACTCATACACAATTTTCCTTGGAGGGAACTGCACTTAATTTAATTGCTCATGACTGCATGCAAGGCCACTTTAGGGTCCAGTGGAAAAATCTGTATGTAAAAGTAGCAGTCCTTTAATAACATACTTCAGTCAGAGTCACAGTGATAACAAGCTTAAGACAGGACAGTGTCTGGGAAAGCTTTGGTGGAAGTGACACAGCCGGAGAGAGGAACTCTGGGAATATCGCCTTTCTCCCAAAAACTCTCATCTCTCTCGCGCATGAAGAATGTAGGACAGAAGAAACCGACGTTCAAGCGGAAAATTCATAATTTCCCACGGTGAGCTCAACTTCAGTTTTTAAAAGAGTGACATAGAATGTCACAAGGGTGATATGTAAATGATGGAGAGGGCAGTCTCACTAAGTTTCTGAAATGAGTAATGCCATTTTTACAGAACACTGTTTTCTAAACTCTTTGAAATACCCAGATACCCATTACTGGAAAGGATGTCATGACATAAAACAGTAGAAGAACAGACACAATAAACCCAGGGCCTTCTACGCAACCATAACCATGTGGAGATAGAGATGTGTTCAAGGTCCCTTTAACCTTATCTCCACTCGCAATGTGTCAACTTCCAGTCAGCCAGCCGGTGTAACATACCTCATATACCTAAATGCCACAGTTAAGAAGTGCTTCACATAATTTAATTGCTTCACTCTGACTCAAAATATATCCTTCCAACTGCTGACAAAGTAATCTATGGCCAAATCAGATGACAGGGGACACCATTACAGTATGAGTGAGCTCAGTAAGTTTTAGTAAGTTTTAAGGGGCATCTGTCTCTCTCCGTCAACAGATGCTCTCACTGATCCTTTCTCTCTCCGTTCATTTTCAGGTTCATCCCTTTTGTCTTTCCTTTCCCTGTATCCCTTGCCTCCGAAAAACACATCTTCCAGTCTTTTCACCCCACTGCTCTCGCACAACACACTCCCCTGCCTTTTTCCTTTTCACTCAGAATAACTCCTTTGCCCTGTTTCTCCCCATCTTCCCTTCTGTCTCTTCCTCCCTCCCCCCCCCCCCCCCCCTCCCCCACCCCCCCCCTCTCCTCCCCTCCCTCTCAGCAGTGCCCTCTACTGAGTGAAGTGACAGGCTGTGCCTTGGGCTCCCCTGAGGCCACTGTCTGCTACTGATTGCCTTGCAGCTTAAAATGTTATGATAAAAAAAAAAAAATCCACCCTTTACTCTTTGCACCCTGGGGCAAAACTGTGTGATGCCTCCTAAGTGATGAGAATGACCCCCTGATGGGAGCCATCAAGACACCAAATTTCCACAATTCACGTCAATTCATGATCACTTATACACTCAAAAGCGACCTCCAAGTTTCTCCCAAAAGACCCCTTGCTCAGAAACAAAGCTATGTCATCTTTCAGCCTAATCCAGCAACTAACGATCTTGTGACGTTGTGGAGATTTAAAGAAAGCAGCAGCAACAAGGCGGCCATAAGTTGGAGGAATGTACCTATGCTAATGAAGCAACTTCTGAGCGTTTTCAATTGAGAGTACTAATGAGACAGGGATTGGCAAAGGGGATTGTTCTGTGTTTGAAATGCTAATGAGAATTAGAAGTGAAATTACAGTTGAGTCACAAGGTAATACTGGAGCAGCATTGGAAGAGACTACCAACTTAAAAACATGACTTGCTCGTAAGGAAGAGTGCAATTAAAAAGCAGGAATGGAGTCTGTCATTGTAGCCATTGTTTGGTAGATGTTTGTACATTTATCTATACGAAAATGTACACACAGTATGAGTAGAAGAAAGTTAAGGAGTATTGGGACCCAAATTTAGACATTGATCTGAGGTCTACTGTAACTCTGTTTTACCAGTCTTATAAGTAAGGCAAAACTAATGAGAGTACATAGAGCAACTGTTTTCAGAAATGGACTGTGGAAGCATTTTGAATCAGTAGTGAAACCTAATACTTGTTGGTTTGGAAATAATATAGGTTGGGGTAAATAAATCGGTGGGTGTAAATCGTTTTTATTATTTAGGGGCAGGATTAATGCAGTGTACCTGCCGTGCGTCACCCCAGACGTGAGATCAAATATCACGTTACACAGCATTCTCTGCACTTGCCCTTTTTCTTTCTCAATCTCAATCTTGACTGATGAAAAACAAGGGACAACCCACTCAACCGACACATACACAAAACACAATAACGTTACTAAGCAAGTCTGCTGCCTGGTGGATACCAACAATTTGTATTTTAAGAAGAGCAATTACAGAAGTTTACTGTTTGTGACCCTAGTTGTTTTACAGAAAACCACACTGATTAGATGTACTTGAACTCCATACCACAGTACTTTATGAATCAATTTGATAATTGGTCTTAGGAGACTTCTGCATTGGGAGAGGGTTTCTGAACGGTATTTGTTTGATAACAGGTGAAAGGTCCAGGGAATGGATGGATCCAGAGTGAGACAAAGATGAAAGCAAGTTTTTATTTATTAGACTCCCTGCTGATTCACATTTAAAGAAAACATAAACAAAAAATCACACTGTTGGCATTGATTCAGGCTTGGATATAATGATATAATAAGACACAGAATGGCTGAAAGTCCCACCTTGTCCAGAGCACTTCATTATGACAACTACTCTGATACAGGAAATCGTCTGGGGCTGTTACAGTAAGGGTATGATGATCCCAAGTGGATCCTACTGATTTACAAAGAGGCTTGTTAGTGTCATGATATAATGTAGTGTATATAACAGCAACAACATGATGGTATGCAAACTGTAAGGAATTCACTGATTTAATCTCCGTCCGTTGACTGAAGACAATTTGATTGGACTTCATGGTCAAAATCAAATCAGATGGATTCAGTAATTTAAGAAAATTGCTTCAGAGAGCAACACCAAGGACCAGCTGGGCTTTCAGATGAAAAACATCATTTCAAAGCAACACTGTCATTAAGCATATTTTATGTTTGAAACCTCCTAAAGTTGGCCCCTGAACGATCTTTGGAAGTTGATAAATACTCACGCCTCAGCAGTTACACCTACGTATCTGCAAACCGTGTGTAATCACCTCATCAAGTTCACCTCATCATGCATCAAGCTTAGACTTTACAATTTACTTTTTGTATGGATTGAATAACAGGAGAGCCTCAGCCTCAATAGGGAATGAACACAGTTCTTGTCAAAGTCCTCCAGAACAAGTGTGTGCTCCTCTCTCCAGAGATTCAGCTCTGCAGCAGTATCTGCACCGGCGTCTGCGACCGCGCACATCTCTTTTCAGTCGTCGTAATAGGAAGAAGCAGCTACCTGGCATTTTAATTGCATTTCTCACTTTTGACTAATCATAGAAGACACAGTAGCCCTCTGGGCAGCAAGCCAGTCAGAGCAGAAGGACATTGTGTGTCAAATGTATTCCACGGTAACAAAAGCCTCCGCAATAACAGAGAAAGCCTGCTCAACTAAACACATTCATTTTACTCTGACTTTATTTTGATTCTATTTGTCTGCTTTGAGTTTAGTCGCGAGAGCAGAAAGTCAGAGGGGAATATTATTATAGGAAGTATGGAGAATATCAAAATCACTGAGCCAGGGATTTACTTGATGTAACACCCATTATATTTGACTTTGAATCACAGGCTTGGTAAGGGTCTGTTAGGTACACCAAATGTTCACAAAGTTACAATGGACATATGATTATAGCTTTGTTTGCAGAACAAATGTCTAGAATGTATCATGGTTCACATCCTCATTCGGTTCTTGGTGGATCCCTTCCCACACGTACACAATACCAGAGCTCCAATAAAACAAGGGAAAAGATGAATATCTAAGTTCCATAATGGGTAATGTGTAATCCAAAACTTATATTTGTTTACAATCTCATGGAAGTTTTGTAAATAGCAAGCAATATCCAATGAAAACACTGGAGATAATTGCAAGATTTATTTTCTCAAATCAATTCTAGGGGACTTCAGACGTGGACTAAATTGAGTCTGAAGCAATATCGAGTCCTTCAGCTTCGATATGAAACTACGGTCATCCAAATCAATGTTTTCTGCCATCTGTGTCCATCCAGTGCTCCCGTCTCTGTATGAATGGAGTTTGTTTGCCTCACAGCACTTTCCATTTTCCAGCTGTGATTGTCACCCATTGGTGCCGCTGGTGTGTTTGCGATGTGCTGATGGGACAGATCTGAGATAGATATTCCTCCCCAGCACACCTCCGAGACCCATCCACACAGCAGTAAGCATGGGCTTACCCCCTTCACCTCGTAACTGCTGGCCTGGCACACTGGAGGGTAATAGCAATGTTAGAGGGATGTACAAACATACAACAGCATCTCTTTAGGTCTCTCTGGTATGCAGCTGGTGTGTACAGTATCAGGAACTGTACACTGCTGTGTAGGCAAACAGTCTTAGTAACTTTTCCAGTCCAAGACTAGGTGATTATGTTGCTTAGATTTGGATATTAACTGAATGGGATTCAAGGAAGCTCAGGAAGTGTCTGGAGATGGACACTTGAATTAATAGTCAGTGACAAAGTGGTAACTTTGCTAATCATCTTTCAAGTAGCATCTACTTTCTGACAGACTCATGGGCCCTTTCTTTTCAGTACTGTTTGACATCACAGCTTTATCTTGGGCAATGTTTTACTCAAGTGACCACAAACAGCTCGAAGGCCTCCCCGAAGTAATGGCTGTGACATATTGTTAGAAACCAGAACAATCAATTGTACCTCTTAAAATCTTCCCAGGCTCCCAAGATAGCCATCTACATCTGGCATCTAGCCTAGGGCATGAATAAAACAAAAATAACAAATTCATGCAATCATTGCTGGGTATCTCACATGGTCTTGTTTTGATAGTATCTACCACTACAGTAGATCATCTTCACTGATTCAGCAGATTATTTTATCTGATCCTGTGGAAGGTTTGGTGAGCACTTTCTTCATGAAATCCCATGTTGATATATTTAATACTGACATCGATATGAAGTACATTTCAACCTGGGAAGTGTAAACATAGAATGTCACTGATAATTGTTTTTACTACAATAACAATATGTAATAATATACTATTTTGTACTAACCCTGACCATCTTGTATTGTGTATTCTTCTTGTAGCATTAACTTACGGGGACATGTTGTGTTCAATTGTCTTTGCTCATATTTTGTCTCTGAAGGTCATAGAGCTTTTAATGTGTGAGTTGCTAAATGGAGTTAAAACTAACTGATGTTCAGGAGAAGACCACGCCACAACTCCCATCTGCCACTTCGTCTACGTGCCTAATAACCATATCAATTACACACCTGATACTCATCAGCTAATCAAAAGTACATCTCAGGCCGGTCAGTGGCATGCTAGAAATACAACCTGCTCTACCAGACACTCACATGTTTTTACTTTAGTATCCTGCCCCTTCCACATCTCTTCCTCTACTCTCAAGGGCCCTTTCTACTATTTAGCACCTCTAGGGGGATCGGCCGAGGTCTGACAAGCCCAGGTGAGACCCTGTGGCTATCCCACTCATCAGGAGTCTTGTTTGGATCAGTCTAACTCATCATTTATTGGTTAATTCATGCATGCTTGTTTGTTCTTCAAGTAAAAGTAAAAACACATTCAGTTTATTTGGTCTTTGGAACTTGTGAAAGAGAACATTGTAACTCAGAAATCATGTGTTTTCAAAGTCTGAGACACTGAATCACATAATCCTTCCTCATAAGCACAAAACGTAAACCTACCTATCTACCTGTAACCACATTGATAGATTATTTTAATAATTTTGCATTCATACTTTTCCTTCTGTGATTAACATTGGTTTTCTTGATAAATAATGTTTTACAGCAGCTTTTCTAGCAATATCTTTGACCTTCACATTTACCAAATCGTGACCAAGTGTTTGGCATACACAGCTAATGAGATGGGTGACCATAGTCATCACATTGGATATTAGCAACCTGGCAGTGTAGTCATCCAGTAGTTTAATTATGTCCAATACAACCTCCAAAAAGTTATTTTCTCTCCTATTGGAATTCTCAACACGGTTGAGAATAAATTCAAGTGTTACAGTAGAATGTGCTCAGATCATGCACAGTGCATATACTGTAAATTCTCATTGTCAGTCAGTTTAATATACAGTACATGCACTTTGTTTCCATGGATATTCTTTCAGCAACCTATGGAGAAATATGCCTACAGCATGCAAAATTATAACATCTCAAACAATAATTTCATGAGTGACCTAGCATGAAATTAAATCTATCAAAAACCTTAAGATTACATATATAATTCCATCTATTCAACTGTATCTCTACATCCTTACATCATTGCATGGTCAGATGTGTTAAGAATGTAATTGATTTTGTATGGGGCTGCATCGGTAGATGAACAAAACCAATCTATATACTCAAATAAAGCAAAAATATTACTAGAGAAGAGGTGAGGTCATCTGTCCTCTGATGTTGTCGAGGTCTTTCTCCCCATCTGTGTGAGTGTGAGAGTTTGGACTCAGCCCACTCCCATCAGTCTGATGGGTCGTGTACCTCTCAACTCCCTGCCATCTGCCGAAACATTACAATTTTGAACTAGATGAGCAGAGCGGCCATGTTTGTCCTCACAAGCGGTCACTTTATGATTGGCTCTCTGAAGGTGGGCGGAATAGGAGGCTGGGTGTACAGTGGGCGTGGGGGAGGGGGTAGTTAATGGGTTGAGATTGATGCATGATGGACTCATATTATGCTAATGAACTACCAACAGCTTCTTTCATATGTTCCAGGGAATGAAAAGTGGTTTACGCTAATGCCAGAATTTTGCATCCCGTAATGGGAAAAACCCCAAATCAATTGTCTCATTGCAGCAAACAGGCTGCTATGGATCCGGCTATGAACGGATACACTGGAGAATACAATGGCATAACTTGGGTGTTTATACTGCTGATGGAAGCTTTCATTTTGTCTGTATGATTACTTGGGGCATTGTTTCCACTTGAAGGACTTCAAACTATTCAACAGAATGTAGCTCAAAGTCTTTACTGGCAGAATGTCTGATGAATCAACTTCATCACACATTGTGTTTGTATATATTTTAAAATAAGTTGTTAAAGTTACATTTATTTACATTTACATTTATGCATTTAGCAGACACTTTTATCCAAAGCAACTTCCAGGAGAGAGCTTTACAAAAGTGCATAGGTCACTGATCATAACATTGAGATAGCCCCAAACATTGAGGGTAGCCAAAACATGAAGTATACATTGTGAAAACCCAAATAAGTTCCAAAGGGAAAGTTTCATGCAAGAGGAACGTCTAAAGCTACCTGTCACTGGTAAGTGTAGGAGCGTGGACTTGAGACAGGAGACAAGGCAGGATTGCTAAAACACAGACTTTACTAGATTCAAACAACACAATGGTAGACAAACTCATCAACAGTAAAATAACAACTCACAAGAACTGTACCCAAAAGAAGGACATAAATAGAAAAACAAACAAGTCATATGTGTCAACACTTCTCACTAATTAAAAAAACCTATCAGGTGACAACACCCAACTTATCAGCAAACTGACACAGAGACACTAGGGCAGGGAAAACCAAGAACTAAATCAAAACATCTAACAGGGGCCGTTGTCGTAGCCTTCACAGTGCCACTGACAGTGCCACTGTATCTGCATCACGAGCGAGGCAAATGTTCTAGAACTTTATCTTGGATGACTCCCATCACCTTGAATTATGTTTTCAACAGTAAGAATGTTATGAAAGTGATACTTTAGCATATGCAGCATCACCCTTTTTTTCTTGGTTTAATCCTATCTGGCAGTCTCCCCATCAACATGAGCGAGGCCAGCTGTTTCTCAGCTATCGACATCTCACCTTCTCAAATTGTCTCTGAAAAGCTTAGAAGATTTCCCCGTTTACCTTGATGAAGAAAGTGTTTTGTCCATCTCTTCATGAATGGAGTGACTAAGTTCAGTTGAGTTCTGGATTTAAATAAGTGTTATCAATCTACAGATTGGGAGAGAAAACCAGACCGCTGACACTAAATGACAACACAACACCGGGCTTTCATCTCAATCATGTCTCTCTCAGCTTTGAAGACTGGAGGACCATCTTTTATAGGGTACAAGAATGTAAACATAAATAGTGACTGTCAGGCAGTAATGACGTTACGACAGTCTCAGAGAAAGAGATTCACTGCTCCCAACACATGACAACTCTCAGACTAGAGAGTTCAATGGTGGAGCTCTCCTTGTAATCATGACAAGGAACGTTTAGCCAGTACTTTCTCCTGACCCCGAACATCTATTAACCCTGACACATAGACACAATATACTCTTATTAATAGCAAGCTTACATGAGAACATACTAACTCGTATCCAATGACTAGGTCCATTGATTAGTGAATAATGCAAGCACACAGGAAATCCCAATTTCTTCCACAACCTTCAATTACATTAAATAGGGACAAGGATCTGTTTCTTGAGGCAATAGTGATGAAACCAGTCTGCACGCAAATTGTTTTTGGAATAGAAGAGTTGACTTGAAAACTAACTTTATTGTATTTGTATTAATTACAGTACACACACTGCAGTTTGAGGTGTAAGATTTGTATTTTTTTCCTGAGAAAGTGCATCAAATGCTTTGAATTTCAAACTGGCTGTCTGGTTTGTTTTATCCTTTCATAGGAGTCTGAAGCATACTTTTTGCAAACAACTTGATAATTAAATTGATGTTCTTCATCTTACCGAAAGAAAGGAAGAGAAAATAATTGCCTAACGCAAGTTTGCCAGAAGCAGCAGTGTTCTGTCCATAGGGACCTCAGATTTGCAAATAATGAATTATTGCAGGCGAAAGAGTGATTGAAAGAGTTATATGCCTCCTGACTCAATCAGGTGTCAGAATGCAGATAAGACATAGCTCTTAACTCTCCAAGGTTTGCAATTCATTAGAATACTCTCCTCTGCTGCAAGTAATAAATGTAGCCTCAGTTGTCTGTGGAGAGGTGGAGATGAATAATCGGAACTAATCAAATGGTCTGTGTTGGTTTCCATTGGTGGTTGAGAACAGACCAGAAAGCAACAAAAAAAGAGCATTCATTATTTTTATATGTTGATGTATGCATTGTTCATCAAAGCTGTTTATAATAAAACTTGCTTTAACATGTTGAATCAAAAAACCCTTTGTGTACGTATCGGCGTGACAATTATTTCTTCCAATTATTTTACTCAGAAGAATTTTCACCCTTTGCAAACAATGTATTTGTTGAGCAGGGTCAGCTTTTAAAACATTCAACAGCATGTTGAGATGACATCAACAGCACTGCAGTTGTTGAGTTTGCACATTTTAAATGTTTCAGTGTGTAATCTAAAGATGCTCCTTGGACCCAGACATTTCATCAAATTATATCTAGCTATGAATTTAAATGAATTTTAAATGAAAAAATGTTGAAACTTTTTTCAAGCTGCCAAGTTGCACCTAAAGTAGGTAAAAAAAAAAACTCACTGCAATGTCAGACAATACCTACATCTCCATCACCAAAAAACTTGGTGAGAAGAGGAATAAAATGGTGGATTTGAGGGATTTGAAAGGTGAGCAGTGTTTGATGTGTCTGTTTACTTGCATGGAAGCTCCCTCCTTTAAGTATGGGTGTCCCTCACTTGAACCTCAGCGCTCCAGAAGTCTGCAAGAGGACAGACAGAGGACTGTGAAGAGTTCACAATCTCACAATGATTGCCAGCCCATCATTCAAAGAAACAGATAAACACCTCTTAACTCCGCATCACTGTTTAACTGAAGCAATTAGTGCATCGTGACAGCCACTGTGTGGAAGTCACTTCCAATCTCCATCTATCATGACTGAAATTCCTTCCCATCTGTTAAACAGACTTCTCTTAGCATCAATATTCTCTTGTCCAACGACAACAGTTACCACAATTTAAAAGCGGAACTTCACAGATGGTTACACACAGGAGGCTGTCCTTGCACATATGGAAATCCACAAGATCTTTGTGCAAATAACAAGCTGGTGTGCTGTAGTGACAGTGGTGGCTAGTTTTGGTTGCCCCGAAACCCCTTCCTGTCTTCCTGTTCTTCTTGATTTAAGCTGTGCCAACTCACCCCAGCAGCTGAGTGCCCTCAGGTCACCACTGTGTGTTTTGTCCAGAGACTCTGAACCATGCTGTCTCAACACTGGGGAACTGCTTTCTAACTTTCTTTCTCTTTTTCCTTTTAAATACATGCATGAATCATTGTAGTTTTAGAAAAGTGGGATGATAATGACTCATCTTCTTTTGACAGATAAATGTTCATTTGTTCCCTTGCAGTGACCTTAGCATTAACCAAAATATCATCCAGACATTGTATCAAGATCATTTTCTACTGTACAGTGTATGCTTCAAAATGAACTTGGTGTGTGTGTGATTATTTTCACCATTAGTGCACGATGATTTGGTAAGATAACATTTGTTGGATCATGGAAAGTCTAATGAAAGGTTTGGCATCTATGTGTCCTTCAGTACACTTAGACCACAACTGCCACCTCTCATTACATTACGTATTTGTCACTGATTTCCCTAACATTTTAGCAGTTGTTCTCCTACTCGCTACACACTGTCTTTGCCATTGACATTCAGCACCATTGCGGTGAATAACTCCTATCCTGAATTTTAAGCAGATATGACATGCAGCTCTGATTGTAAATAATTTGGCTCGGGTTCTAGGGTCAGCCAACCGAGCAGCATCCACTTTCTCTTCATATCAAACCCTTCTGTTCCTCCAGCTGCTGCTCCGTGGCTCTACTAGACAGGTGTCACCGTTGCTGTCTGAAACACCTCCATGCCTGATACAATTATCCCCCGATCTGTAACTTAACCTACAACATGGCTGGGACTCCTCCCTGTGCTTCCAGGAATACCCTGGCGTCTGCGCCGGAATACTACGACATGAATGATTATATGGATGTGATGGGTTGACCTGAGGAGATGTATTGCTCTTTGAAAAGTGAGCCGGTAACTGGAACACCACAGTCATAAATCAATGCGTTAAATGGGAGCCCCATCTTTTTTGCTGAAATGGTTTTGTTGGAGGATAGATCATGTGCCACCAAAGTGTCTGTGTGGCCATTACAAAACAAAAGAACATATCTAAACAAATGGACACAACACTGCCCTCAAGGGTTTTTGGGTTTACTAGTAATGCATGAATACAATTCTAAAAGTTTGCTGTGGTTCCCACAGTGATTGGCATACTTCGAAAACAAATGGTTTCATTGTAAAACTGTATCGTATGTTTATGATACAACTATTATCAGCATGAGCAATGATGGTGCTACCAAACTGCCTCTTTTCAATGGAACATTGATGTTCACACTAACCCCAGTCTTTGCCACAGCCTTATCTTTACCCCTTGTCCTGAAAACAAGCAAGGCCATGCATTTGGCTGTTAATTAATGTTATGTGATTAATTACCTCATATCGTGTAGTTGCCCAGTAACATTGATGACTCCTTGCTCAGATGTCGTGAGATAGACTTGAACCATTCATCATTGGAGTAAGGTCAAGCTCAAAGCGCCGTCTGACTGCAACATTGTGTTCCTTAATTATGTCTCCAGAGCTCCCTATGCTACATTCCCTCTCTCTCCATCAGTTTGATTTTGATACTTACGTTTCCATCAACGCATCCTGGGTTTAGATGTCCATTAAAGGTCCAATTATGAGTTAGACCAATGTTTGCCTGCAGTAGACGTTGGTGGAATGTTGTAGTTTTTTTTTCCAGCTGACTCTGAATGTGGTTGTGGACTGTCAACTGTCACCATGGCACATGTTGTTTTGTATGTCAGGGTCTGTGTATTTAAAACATATATCATTTATTGGATTGTGACAGTGTGCAGCACCTGCGGTCATTCAAGGAAGCATTCCATGTCCGTGTACATGTTCACACGAAAGGTGGCCATGCACATCATAAAAACAGTGTTCCTTTCTCTCGAGGGAGAGCATTACAAACCTTTTGGCTACTGAGAATGCCACTGAGCAAACGGGTCTCTCCTGACACCTTGACTTAATGATCAGCCAGCTTCTAGAGAGGCAATGTGTTTGGAGTCAGCAGTGAAACATGACAATAACCTTTAACATTATCATTTACACACATATTATGCTCCAAGACAGATTGCCTATAGGCTGTCTTGTGACCATAACTCATCTGCTGCTGATAAGAAACCATCCTCATTTTTTACGGTTAAGGTACGTGACTTTAGGGTTGCTTGCAGGCCAACAATGTTCATCTTGTAGAATTTTAATATTGCCTTTTTGGACATGTCTTCTCTTCTCCATAGGTGAGGCATTCCTAAATATTCTAGGATGACGCTCCAAACGGACAAAAAAACATTCAGTTGAAAAACAGCTGCAATAAACAGCACACTGCAGCATGTCAATCCATTAGGTAAATGCAGCATGGAGCAAAAGATCTCGAAAGCAGATCGTGTTTTGATGGGACCACTAACGTCTGTGACGTCCTCATCGGTGCAGTGAGACGAATGAAACGGTAAAGGATATGCAGATTGACATCCCCGTCCCAGGAATCAAAGCAATTGCTTTGAAAGCGATGTCTTGTTGTGCTGTGATCCATGGAGGGGAATGCTGTGATCCTCACAGCCTACTGTGGTGTCTGCAGTCCTTCTGTTGATCTGCCATGGGCAGATCGTCTTGGCCTGACATCAACATCATACTTTGGACATTGCAGAGACAGACAAACTAGGCACAGATATGGAGTGTGAACTTCTTACTCAGACACATGACAAGAGAAAGCGTGTAGTATCACAATGGGTCACAAAGCCCCTCGTGATGAACATTATGAGTGGGCATGAGTGCACACCTGACCAGAACTGCGGTGTTGGAGTCACAGAGTAATGAGACTGTTTATGCAGTATTACAGTGCAGGTCACATAGGCCTTGATGAAACTCGATGGATTTATTCTATTTTCTTTGTTGGAATTCCAGGATAACACACAAGTATGCATTAAAACAAATCTTAACAGCTGATTCAGGGTAAATTGAAAGTTGAATGAGTTGTTGTGTATTTTATGAATATGCAAACAGTTCTTGTCTCACGGTAAAACAAAAAAGGAAGATCGAAAATGATCTCCCTCCGCCTACACGGTAGTTCCCAGAGAAAGCTAGGAGTGCTTAGACAGCCTGACAGCCACGTGGGCATGCACCCCCCCCCCCCCCTCACACCCACAACCCCCGGGTGGCCCTCGACCCATCACAGATAATCACTGAGTCCCCCCCCCCCCAACAGTGAGTGCTGGCTGCTGTTAGATGTACTTAATTAATCCCTGCCCATCCAACAAGGCTGTGGAGAGAAGTACTAAGAGCTTTATTTTGTGTACAATTAAAGATGCCCTTCTCTCCGACACCCTCCTCAATCAATGACGCTGTGGGACATGCAGGAGTTGATGCAGCGGTGCAACGGCGGCCCATTGGATGAAGCTGGCATGAGTTTAGGATTGATTGTTTGACCTTCAGAGGTCTTTCTCAGCCCTCCCAGTCGGTTCAGCTCACCCCGGCAGTCTGTCATAGGAAGCCTGATACGAAGTCTCACCGACTGTGGGTTTGTGTGCCTCCTCGTTCCCCAGCTCATCTCCCTTCCCACATCAATGATTGCTCTGTGTGGTGTAAAACCACTGCGAGACAAGGCAGAACACATGATGGGAAGCAGCTTCTTGCCACTGTCAATCAGAGTTCCCCCCTTCATGAGGGACTGAAGTCCATCAGCAGTTAGTTAACATACATTATTTTCTGTGATGGACCTGAACTTAAGAAGAGTTTATCTACTCACAATCCTGCTCATTCTCAACTACAGATGGACCAGAGATGGGTTCATGACAGCAAACTTTTGCTGTGAAATGTTGCAATTAAATTAGTGTTATGGGTGAACTTGGCACTATGGATCAGTCTATGGTTATAGCATCACATTCGGTAGATGGAGACTAGTGGTTGACTCATTGGGCAGACGACTCATTTACAAAGTCATAGGTGGCATTATTGATCTACAATAAAATGAATACATCGGATGGTGTAGCCAAGACAGTGCATAACGGAACTGGGTCACAGTTTTTGCCACAGAGAGGGTAGTGACAGTTAGGATTTAGAACTAAACCTCAGATAAGAGAATTGTGCTGATGACCTCTTTTCGTATCAGGAGAGAATGCGTTTGTGCGTTGTAGTATCCACACTTGTAATTAAACTAAAAAGCTATTGGTTGAGTGCGGGCGCCAAAGACAAATTATTTAAAATAATGTTGTATCTAAGAAAGGAATTGGTAATTTTATATAGAATGAATTATGATTTTTGTTCTTATGTTAATAACTTTAAGATTAGTTGACTGAGTAAAAGTCATTCAATGTTATTATCTTTGAAAAGTCAATTACTTTCTTGGCACAACAGAGAAGTGCTATCTCAGATGAATGCTGGGCCCTAAATGCAAAAAGTGTTTTGTGTGTGTGTATGCATGCATGTGTAGATATGTGTATATTGTGGTGCACGCTACAGTATGTGGACATACCCTCTGGTGGCAAGTAGCAAGACATCCACATCAAGAGCTTAACCCTAAAGCCAGCATAGAATCACGTGACCCCCATCCTCTGACCATACCTTAAACAATGACCCCCGATGCTTTTTGCTTAACAGCCGAGTATTACACGGCTGTTATTAATGCTGTAGAATGGCCCATTCACTTGATTATTTTTCGAACAGACCGTTTTTGAACATCAACTTCTTTGGCGAACTAGTTCTTTGGTGATCAGATCAATACTACGAATTGTAACAAATAAATTAAAAAGACACACAGTGTTAAGTTATTTTTTTCGTTTTGGCAAGTAGCCGTGTAATAAGTGTGATAATAGCGCCGGTCATTTTGCGTCGGGGTGTTGTTCGCCCTGTCGGGGCTTATTTTTCAGATAATTTCCAGCGCTCTATACATTATCCCTTACATATCATCATTCAGTGTTACCCCAGAATTGCATACGTGTACATATGTGCATGAATTTGTACATTTATTGTACATGTATATTGTGATCTAATGGTTTTGACAATAAACGACTGAAGCACTAACAGTCCTTCCTTGGTGTCTAATAATAATAAAGGAATTAGTTGACCGTGCACTTACTTGAGAGTACTTGTGTGCACATCAAAGCATATGAAAAGAAGGTCCTGAAGTCTCCCAACAACCTTCTATTATAATAATTGCCAGGTCTGTCGGTCAGATAGGCACCTCCATCTAAGCATAGTCTTACTCTTACACTTGTGGAAAACATGGAGGCATTTGCCTTCCATTTCAAATTCTAGCCTCTCACATTAGTGGAGCAAGCTCAGTATTCCGGCGTAGTCCTTGATCAAATAGATTCAGCAGAAACTCTCAGTCAAGAATACGGAATTTTATCACATGGGTTGATCTGTCATACTTGTGATGTTCTGTTGTTTCGATACATCTTAATCACACTGGGCAGTAATGTCTTGACAGTGCTGACTATTGTGAATACAGAGTGATTGTTTCTTAGGGCAATAATTTGGTATTGTCTATGAGGAGTACTCACTTTCTCCTTAGTAGGACGGCCTAATTAATAGCAAGGATAATTAACCAAACCCCATCTCATTGGATACTAACAGAGACAGCCGCCCCATTATCCCACAGATAATTCAAGTGTCCTTTGTTTCTTCTCTAGCCTTAATACCACTCTTGATTGTCCAATTTAGTTGGAGCGCAGGGATCGAGCCGGTGATTTGAGCAGGAGGAAGCACGTTGCAAGTACAAGCTGCATGCTCAATGAGCTGCGGCGTGTGTTGGCTCCCATCGAAGCACAGATATGCTGCTTAAAAGACAGTGTGTAAGATTTTGTCCCTGAAGGTGATGTGATCCGAGGAGTGCTATTTACAGTAAGGCAGTACAGTAGGTGAAATAGAGGTGGTTTTGATGAAGAAAGTGTTTGGTCCGTCTCTTCATTGACGGAGTTCAGTTGAGTTCTGGATTTTTATAAGTATTATCAATCTGCATATTGGGAGAGAAAACCAGACCTCTGACAACAACACAACACCAGGCTTATGTCTCAATCATGTCTCTCTCAGCACTGCAGGCCGGAGGACTATCACACAAGAATGTAAACGTAGATAGTGACAGTCAGGCAGTAATGGTGTTACAACAGCCACAGAGAAAGATTCACAGCTCCTATTCCATGACCACTCTCAGGGCAGAGAAAGATCATAGTAGGTGGTGCTCTTCCTGTCATCATCACGAGACGTTTATACAGTACTTTCTCATGACCATAAACATCTATTTAACCTGACAAATGACACAATCTATTCTTATCAATAGCAAACCCACATGAGAACATTCTGACAATGACTAGTTCTATTGATTAGTGAAAGTTGTATCGTTTAGTGAATAATGTAAGTACACAAGAAATCCCAATTTCCTCCACAGTTTGGTAAGTTAATGTATGTACTCTGGGGGTTGAAGGCCTTTCGTAAATCCTATACACAGAGTAATGCCATGGCTTTAGCTCAGTAGGTTAGTATGAGGGAAGCTGCAACTTGGACCTGCTGGGTCACAGAAGGCTAGTGTAACTCGGACAAAAGAGCTTCAGTGTTGTTCCAATGCATTTCATACCAAATGGAAGACAAATGAAAATAGCAAAGCTATCGGAGCCTCAGGGGGGCTTCAGAAAAAAAATTGTACCGAGATGGCAGAAATAGAGGTCAAAATCTTGTAACCTCTGTGGCCCGGTTAAAAGAAACAAGATGTAGTCCACTGGTAAGGCATGTGAGATTTGAGGTGATGCATGTACACACACAAAAACACACTCTCACACACAGTACAGCAGACAAATGAAACAGCCCTGTTCTTAAGAATACCCATTAACATTTCAAACGTCACCACCCTCATGTGCAAAAAAGCAAAAGAACTTCAGTAACGTCACGTTTAATAATAAAGAAATTGGGCAGGATATGCACAAACAAATTTAATCTGTTGATGAAATTGTTATGGCCGTTCTGGAGGCATTAGCCATGTGGGTTCATATTCTCTGTGGATTATAGGAAATAAACACAGCTGCAGTTAAGGTGCCACTAACAGAAGCAGATGTTATTTGCTTTAGTACTGATGGAGAAAGGGACAGGTTGCTGTCAGTATCTCTGTCTTTTAAAACCTGAGTGGCCTTCTATCCGCGTTCCCATACTCACATGGATGTACAATCTACAGTGTTTGAATTTGTGCCTCTGTGAATTAGTGACAAACTCAATTTATATGGAAGTAGCTAGTTCCAAATATGCAACATTGTAATTCTGAAAGCATTCATTAAACCATGTTCATTAACAAATTGAAACATGAAATGGCTGCAGCAATATGAATTCTGTTTCAATTTGAATCTTAAACAAGGCAACGTGTAAAGGCAATGTCGAGGCAAACAACTGAAGTTTCACAACAGCGCCCGGAGCATTTGCCGAGAAGACTCTTTAATGCAACAAATATACTGTATACAACCAAACCTTTTGCAAAAGTTTTCATTCAGTTATAGTATATGACTATGTCTCATACATTTGTAGTTCTTGGACAATGGTGTCTTGAAATTGATACTGATATGATACTGATTGAAATACACTTCCAAAATACATTTCAGCTTAATCTTAATATCTTGTATTGATACCTGACTGATAAATGACATAATGAAAACAACCTTAATCCTACCGTACAATCCTATTGGCTGATACAATAAGAGAACAGTGAGAGACAACTACATATCACTGCTACCTGAGCCACTGAACCATTAGTATTCACGTCAGTCTAATGTATCCGTCTAGTTTTGAAATGAAGTCTCTGATCCCGCTTGGATAAGTCCTGCCTGCATGAATGCAGAAGTGAACCATACCACTCAGGTTCCGATTAGTTTAGTAGATACTATGTGCATTAAAGATATAAACCTGAAACTTAGACAAGGTTGAAACCCAAACATGTGCCCCCCGCATTGGAAATTGCAGCGCCATCTTAATAGCAGGCAAAGAAAAACACCTTGGCTAAAAATATGCAGCATGTTATATGTATTTGTGCTTTTATACCCATTTATACCCAGCTTACAGGAGACACATACAATAACAAAACAGACACGTACACAACGCTGCAAAAGTAGTTCCCACAATAGTTCAAAGCATAGCTCTCAGGCCTCCTAACCTGAGATTCAAGTAGGCCAGGAGCTCCGTCCTTCATCATGAAAAAAGTGCTGATCCAGTTATGATATTGACAGTCTCTGAGCCTACTGGGGTCTACCAGGCTGACATATTAAGGTCATATTACTTTGCCTTCAAACCTTTCTGCTGTCTGAGGCATGTGCTAAAGATAGCTCTAGACTTACGTGCTAGCTCTTGTTCCTCTACCGTGTTTGATACAAAAACAAATGCATGGCCTTTTAATGTAAAACATGACATGCCACAATGAACAATGCCACTGTCCACAGTCAAAGCTTCAAACTCAAATGCCCTATTCTTAGAACAAATACACAGTTTGAATGATATGTCAAACTAAATACATGGTCATGATAGCTCAATAATGCACAATTTGATTTTGTTCGATTGACAATATCTCACTGATATCTCAGACGAAAATTCAATACATTGTCTTGGCAGCATTAATAATGCATCCCAGGCTCTCAGGCTAACAAGGAGAGGAGGTTATAAATATGAAGCATGTGAGTTGTATTGACAAGGCCTAGCCTCGGTGGCACCCATCAACAGCCAGTGAGGCTGAGATGAAACACCAGACAATTGTCCTCTATAAACGATGACCTTCAAGGCACTACAGGGGTCAAGTTTACAGTAGGCCTAGTAGTATAGCAGTGTTGTTTACTATTTGCAATTGAAGAAAAAATAACTGCATATTTAAAGAAGCACTGCACCTCAACATACTGTAGCTAATTCGTATGGGATGTTTGATTAAATAGTAGACAACACCATCTCAAGCCTGTTTCACCAAAACATAATCCAGGCTATATTACTGTAAAATGTTTTTTTTTTTTTTTATGTGTACTGCGATTGAGGTATCAATGCATTTGGTAAACCAATTTCTGAGTTGAATTGCCATAGTATGGAAGTATGTATTGAGCACAATTACATTTTGAAAGTTATTTTTAAATTTTTATTTCAGAAAAGTACAAAGTTGTTTAATCTAAAAATCATGATGTATTTTCTTCCCTCTAGCTTCCAGAACAGTTTTTACTTTATTTTACTGTTGGCTGCCATCAAGTGGTCAGCCGTAAATACTAAACTCAAATCACATAAAACGTTACCTTTTGTTCTGCAAACAACATTTACATTGTATGGTTATATTCACATGTGCAGTTTATGTTCATGCATAGACAACAACATTCATTAAGATTTAATGTGATTTAGATACATTTTTGCACATTTTTCCAACACTTTCAGAGAGGATATTACAAACTAGTGTGTATACTCAGCAACTCAAAAACATTCTACGTTTTTATCTTATCTACTCTGGACATGGCTTTGTTGTGTTGTCTGCTTGTATTGTATCGTGTTGTCTGTACATATTTTCCGTGGTTGTTGTTGGTAAGAGAGCTGTGAGAGATACCTGAATTTCCCAACGGGATTAATAAAGTATATATCTATTTATCTATCTATCTATCTATCTATCTATCTATCTATCTATCTATCTATCTATCTATCTATCTATCTATCTATCTATCTATCTATCTATCTATCTATCTATACATAATTTAAAACCATGCATTGTTCTGGAACTTCTCTGTACAGAAATACATCTGATTTAAAGATGACCTAGTTTCTTAATATGAAATGATGGCAACATTTCCCACCTGACTACATCTATACATATACCAGCAATATACAGTACCATACTCCTCTCAAATGTGTCATCCCTATTCCATATCCAGTCCTTATCAGTGAGGCCTCTATAATTCTCATCTTTGAATCAGCAGGCTGGCCTTTTGCAGTTGTGCTGATATGGCTGTGCAATGTCTATGAAGCTAAATAAAGCATTATTGATATCTAATATTAAAAAAATCGCACGGTGAGAGGACTTTTGTATTTCAATAAAAGTATAAAAGTAGGATAATGAATCAAATGTAAATATATGAGTACCAATACAATTAATTCTGACCATTCATCATTAAAAAACAGAATGTATGTTCACATAAATGTTACTGCTCTCTTTCTTTTTAAAATACAACATGTCAGAACTTGGAATAAGTGACTTTTATAATAATACTTCAACTTTCTTTTCGAAAGACTTCATACCATGGTGACGGTTTCTAAGTACTTTGTCACATTATCTAATTGCTGTAATTGAGGCAATTTCTTTCTTTCTCGTTAAAGTACTTGTCATTTTGAGCCACTTTGTATCAATTAAATGTCACCAAGATATTATATATTTATAGTAAAATAACAATTTACAGTACTCCATAATGATACGTTTTTACATATACACCATAAAATGAAATAAATGAGAACATATTGGCCAACTTTCTGAAGCCACTATAGAAAGATGATTAGATACATCAATGTATTCTGTACATACATAAATACATACATACATACATACATACATACATACATACATACATACATGCACCACGTTGCTTTTCTACTCTAATTAACTCTCTGTTGCCAACCCAACCAAACTCGTGCTCTCTCTCTCTCTCTCTCTCTCTCTCTCTCTCTCTCTCTCTCTCTCTCTCTCTCTCTCTCTCTCTCTCTCTCTCTCTCTCTCTCTCTCTCACTCTATCTCTCCTCGCTCCCTCTCTGTCTCTGGCCAGTTGCCTGGAGAAAACTGAAGTGCTTTGTGTGGCCCAGTCTGTCCCTCCATCCTATCTCCAAAGCCCTGTAGGCGGAGGGTGGTACCATGGTAGTAGCTATTGACTGGATTACATGGCACAGGCAGGTTGCTTTGTGCATGGCATGATAGCCTGTCCGCTTTGAGTTAGGGGTGCATCGCTGTAATTCAATTGTGGAACGGCCTTGGAAGGTGCAGAATGGACAGACTTGCGACAGCTCATTGTCCACCTCTTTCACTGCCTATCTAATTGATGGCTCACTCTACCAAGGCCCCAGTGACATTGTGTGGAATGTCCTGGGCTTAATTGAACACAGAATTGCCCTATTTGACACGCTTAGGGGAATGAAGCTTAACCAATGATTTGAGCTGACCTCTGGAACACACTGTCTGTTAGTAGACCCAGACTTATTCTCAGACAGAAATGATTGTGTAATCTTTTCATATTTTTAGAAGGCAACAATAACATTATTTTGTCTAGAGCAAATTGTGTATCTCCTGAATATCTACATCAACTCATTTGTTATATATATACTGTATATATATAGTGGCAACCAAGGGGTCTAGCCAGGAGCAAACAACACAGTACTACTCAAAAACACGGTTAGTTGGATGTAATACCAGGCGTTTATTCAGCTAAACAACCAAACAAAACACAAAAAACAACTTAGATTCTCCCTCGGTCGAGGGAACAGTCTGGACTGGTCTGGCTGGTCTTGTCTGGAGATCCCACTCCTTACTGAAAAAGCACACAGTAGGAGTTGGTTAGATTACAGCCGTATGTACTACATGTTGGAGTCAAGCTCCTAGTCACGTCTAGCGATCCCCCTTTGTGGCAGGGCTGGCCCGCCTTTTATGGTGTGGATTTAGTCATCCTAACATAACATAAAGTATTAGCCATTTGCTTGACAACAAAGTTGAACTAATTAATTTGGTTCTTACTGTATAATACCAGTTACCGACAAGTGTACAAAAGCTTAAGTTTTTATGCCTCAAAGAAGACATGATATTATATGACTTTGATTTACATGGTTACTGTCAACTGGTTTTACAAAAGAACACCTTCTTAGGTATGTTTGGAATTTCTTAAATGCTCGATGAACAGTTATTTTTTTAATCATCTTTGCTGCCCTCTTTTGGTGACATTTAATGTTGCTATTATGCATCGAACAGTTCATCCCCACATATTTTACAAGCTGCTTGCTATTCCTACTGGGTTGGATTTCTGAATGTGTCAATATTCGCAGTCATTGACTGACACACATTGTACATTATTATGCATAGTGCAGTTCCACAGAGAACTTCAACATAACAGAAAAGAGACACCTTTACACATTTTTGTTAGCATTTAGGATGATATGGTTCACCCTTCCATACAAATCATGAATAGTACATTATTCATGATTATAAACATTATAAATGATTGACTCATCATGAGAACTCTTTTTTTCCAGAAGATGGTGCCAAATACCAAGTAATATTTAAGTACTGGTTTCATTACAATATGTTTATTACTCATTCCCCCCCAAAATTATAACAACCTTCAGAATTGCTTAAAATTACAGAAGAATTGTATATGCAATGTCTGTTCAATTCCTGGATGTTATCTTATTCCTCTAAAACCAGATTACTTGCATGCTTATATAATTTCTTAATATTTACAGTTTTATTGGTGTAAAAAAACATGTTGTTGCAGAATTGAGCCAAAATTGGTTATACAATAAATTGGATTATAAATATGTACTCCAGCATGGAAAAAAGTTCAGTACATTTTGTGCAAAAGAAATACTTAAATTCTGTACATGCTAGAATTAATCTGACAACCATAGATTTACACAGTTTTGCTAGAGGCACGGTTGCAGCAGTTAGTAATTGGTAGTATGTTGCCATGCCAAGGACTTTAATCTCAAGAAAGTCAACAAATTACATAAATCATTCCCTTTCACCTCCTTTCTACTCATGTTTTAATTTAATTTTCCTTATTTTTCTCCTGTCTGACTTGTTTCAGTTGTACTGATGTTTATCCCCACTGTCAGACTGACATTCCATAAGCTTTAGCTGGCAGTGGCATACCTGGCTTGCACTGCTTGTAATAATCAAAAATGCAATGAATGACACATTTAACTCTGCCGTGCAGAGCTGCCTGCAACAAAGACACCGCTCACCATGATGACAACGCTCACTCCAAGATGTTGATGAATTATGCCACAATTTTCTTGGTCATTAAGGTGCCTTTTCAGAACTTTCTCCTTTTGTAATTATAAGAAACTTGGCAGCGTGCCACACATTTGATGTATTCCCTAGATGCTCAAGAGCCCTCTTTCAGTGCAAATGGCTCTGTGCTATCTAACTATTCATGGCACGTCCACCTGCATGACAAATAACACAACATATAGCCTGTTTACCTGACAGATTCACATTAATTTAGACTTGTTGGTGATGTCATCGATGACATCACAAACTGGAACTGCATTATTCATGCCATTATTTCAAAGGGATTAATCATGGTGCCAAATGTGGGGAATCATGATATATCTTTGTTCATAATTGGGATAATATGTGCGAAATTACCGCTTTCAATTAGTCCTGAATGAGAAGTGCAAATGAAGAGCGTTATCAAAATATTAGCAAATCTCAAAATTGATTGGTAATTGTTTTAATCTCACACACATAACAATAATGAAGTATGCTTAGTTCTTAGTGTGAATAAAATGTTGGCTTTGACCTCAAAGGAGTGCTTGAAATTGATGTAATAGGTTTGTTGATATCAGCTAATAATAATTATCTCATAGTTTACACATTCTCACTGCTGTTTCATGGTGTAATATTAATTAAGGAATTGTTTCTTTGTTTTGACTCAGCTGAGTTGTTGTAGTTTACATTGAAATGTAACCTTGTGTATGATGGTGATAGGGTAACGTTTTAGTATTAAATAGCTCAACCGCAATGTTGCAAATGCATGCTATGACATCTTTAAGGGCAAGTCAACTGCAGTTACTTGGTAAAATTCAATTTGATAAACCAGCTATGCTCGTTGTCATATCACTGGTCTGCTCTGGCAGAGGTCCCAGTCCACTCTCACACACCATAAAATTCAGAAAAGGGTGACAAGGGTGGATCATCCGAGCCGTTTCTCATCAGGACACTTTGAGTGTCCCAGTCCTGACAGTACCGGCCTGGGTCTTAGAAAATTGGCTTTGCTATGACACACTGCACTTTTATGCAGTGAAAAACACTGGGAAGGCACTGTCAAGTTTAAAAGGGAATCTTTATCTGCAAAAGGCATATATTTATGATGCAGCATCCTTGCCCTAAAAGCCCCCTGTAAATGTGACACAAACAAGAATGAGAGTTGAGGACTAGTTAATTAGTTTGAGGAAGCACATACTGTAGGCTACTGTAGCTGAAATGGGCCCAAAGCTTGTACTGTAATTCTCAAGGATGAAACATTGCCAACCTTGCTAGCTTCAAACACAAGTTACAGCATAGTGACCCTTCAAAAAATGACCAGCAACTGAAAGTAAAGCTCTCAATTCCTCCCATTTTTCCAAAGAGAGGATTACACAGAGGCAGTCGTTTTTCATTCACTCAGTGATACAGTCCCTGATGAATCAGTAGGTGAATCACTCATCTCTAGTTCTTGTAGCTCACTGAAGTGAGTTTTTAACCTATTAATAGAGAACACGCAGTCACAGAACAACCTGGGAATCTCCCCAATGGGTTCTGCCTCAGGTGGTCTCCCTGGCCTGTCACATTCCATCCACATGTCAATAGCTCACCTGCATTATTGATTGCTAGGGCAACCTCAGAAGTATTCTTCCCACCCACCAAACCTGCTGAATAAAAAACATCATGTATTATAAATTGTTGCATGTAACACTGCTTCTCAACCTACTTCACAGGGGGTACAATAACATCTCCAAAGTTTTTGAAGTTATCACTTATAACTGCGTTGTTCATGAAGAGTATGGGCACTGTGCTGTACAAGTTGGGTGGGAATACATGGGGGAGGTTCTTGGTAAGGGAGACCGCGTAGTCTTCATGTACGGATGGAAAAGGAAATTGAGCAGATTTTTGCTGATGTGGCTCTACGATGTATGAAAAATAGCAAAGCTATTCAGAATCGATCAATGGAAGCTTCAAAACCGAGAACAGCCACCCACACTTTGCGCTGGAGTGTTAACGATGGGATTATAGTATAAAAAAAAGAGTATAAAAGGGTGCGACCAAGCAAAAACTGTGCACACATGAAAACTTGACAAGCAATGTGAAAAAATGTCCGCAATAACCTGAGGTAACAGAATAATTTGTTTCATCAAAGAGCATGTCTCATGTAGCAAAAGATCAATACTTTTCATTTAGTTTGAGCAGCTTTGGACTCACCCGTCATACAACATGATATCACCACACGTTTTTTTGTTTTTTTTGGTCTGTCATGTATTATTCCATATGACATTTAAATGCTTTTGGTACATCAGACAAGCTGTGATGAGCAGTCATCTTGCTGCCTTCCACTTATGCCTGGGGGTGAGAATCAAGAGAGAGAGAGGATTTCCTGTCTTTGATATCTTGCTGAGACCCTGAGGAAAGATGCCCTTTCCCACAGTTCAACGCTCCACACGGGTCATTGCAGTTGGGTGAGCACACCATGTGAAACATGTACGTGATGCGCCATTAACTCAGTGATTAAATGATTACCGCATCTCCCTGAAGTCAAGGCTTCTTTAAAATGTGGTCCTCTTCTCTCTTTCATCTCCAGAAAATGCTAGAGTGGGGACTGATCTTGATTGGAGTTAACAGCTTGATATCATGATTTCAAGCAATCTGAACCATGTCCTTTATGATCAAGCCTTGTAAATCATATTATTGCAACCTGTGGTGTTACTCATTGCACACAAATTGGTCTGTTTAAAACAGAATGTGAAAATGTGAATTTGTGAATAGTTCCCCATGTGCATTTATTCTCAGAAAAATATAAAACAAATAGACTGCTTTGACAAGACACTGCATCACAACTACAACTACATAATTATGTTATGTTGCATATAAGTTGTTTTTAATGTTAAAAGTGAATTGTTTGGCTCGAGACAACATTGGAGATGTTGTTTTCATGTTTAGTGAGTGTGCAGGTAACTGTTAGGGACAGTGTCATGATATCGTAATATTTGGTAGTTTACATTGTTATTCTGAGTCTTTTGCAAATGTATACAGTTTTCATGCATACAAAGGAAACACAAAAGGCATTTCAATGTTTGAAATCAATTGCTGTAAAATAATTTTGAATTCTAATGCTATAGAAAGTTGTACATATATTCAAAGAACAAGAAATAATTGGATACAATATCTGAACATGTCCTTGATTTGTGATCAAGTTCTCAGACTGAATGAGCATTAACTGTTTCATTTTAAAACAAATAATCATCATTGTTTAGATTGAACTGCATAAGGGAGGACATGTATTTCACGATTCCGTCCTAGATTTTCGAAAGTTTCAAAGAGAGTGTTCTGCATTGGCAAGATTGAATTTGATTTCAGTCATCTACTGTATCTATATACATGTGACTAGGTAACTACATTTAAATATATGTATTTAAAAGATAGTTGTTTCTTGTGAATACTTTATAAATACACCATTAAATGATTTAGCAGTGTCAATTATCAAAGAAATGGAACAAGTGAAACTATCTATGCTGTGGGCAGAGTATTTGTTAGAGGAATGTTGATGGTAGAACGCAGCACTCTATGATTATCTTCCTTCTCTGGAGTCACAACTGGATCATGCTTGTTCCATTACCCCAAGCTGATTCCTGATTAGATGTCAGACAAATGGACAATGCTCTTTTTTTCTCCCCCCCAAAAATGACATTTCAAGGTCAGCTTGTATTGTTTTTGACACATCTTGTATAATCTGTCTACATGGTACAGTACACTTTGATTTTATCTTTAGGAACATTTCCCATTTCCCAAATCTCTTCGATGTTTCCCATTTGTAAGAATATTTTATTTTATGTCAGACAAAGTGTTACACCTCTTAAGATTGCTAAACATTTGCCAATATTTATATGTATTCCTTACATAGATAAGTAATAGGTCAGGTTCAGGGATAAGGTTGCATGCAATGGTGCTGGCACAGATTCACATTTTCAGGATAGATTCACGTTTTCACTCCCAGAGCTTTCCATTGCTGGTCCCATGGAGATTAAGTTAAGAAATGAATCATTGATATCTCCCAAAAATATGGCATTTCAATTGGAATGAAGACTTGGATTATATAAACAATGTAAGCCTTTATATTACGGTCACAATGCAACATTGACTACCCATGCAAGAAGTAAAAAATAAATAAATGTTAGTAGGTATTCCTATGTAATTAACTGAAATATCAGATGGTAGTGTAGGTCATTACAAAAGTGTAAAAAGTAGAAAGTGGGGGAAGGGTGTAAGGGGTAAGACTGTGTCCCAAAACAAGATAAATGTAAATATACACTTACCCTTGGAAAGGCCATCCTCCCCCATATCGACTTTCACCTGTAAAATATATCAGACCATCCAACCGAAATTAAGTATAACTGCTACGTTGTGATAGGTAGGCTATTGCCATGTAACTTAATGAAACCATAGTGTTAAGTGTTTCCAAAAGCCTTACTTAATACACATTTAAGATGCAGTTGCAAACATACACCAACATGTTTATGGGTTTGTTTTCTCTCGAAACTTTATTAATAAAATAAGTATAAAAATATAAATATAAAACAATATGACATGGCATCCAAACAGTGAGAATTCAGTGTATGACAAATTCTACAATGTACAGTCCTCATTACATTTTACGCCTATTATGATTAAATGAATCCACAGTTTGACAATTTACCTCACTAACCATTCACATGAACAATGTTTGTCAAACAAAGATAGCAAATAGAATAAATGATGGTCCATCATTAAAAACAGTTCCTACATGTACATAATTTTTTTCATTTATTCTGCCAGAAAAAGCTGTTTTTTTGTTAATTGTCCCTTTCAATAAACATTAATAGTATACAATACTACTATCGGTCTCCCCAATTACAAAACACATTGTCCACACCATTGGTCACACAAATTTCCTAAAGTTCAAAGGCATCTTTACTGATAAGGACCATAAAACAGTAAAACTGTGAGAGCTGTCAACAGTTATGAGATAATGTTTTTATATCTACTTTATCATCCACATTGATGGCTTGAAGGGAGTATGTGTGTGTGCACGCGAGAGAAGTGCGATATTTCGACCTTTGACACAAGTCGCTCTCTACGAGTCCTTCCCGATATACATTTCGGCCAGTTTTTTGAACGGCGGTCCCCAGTTGGTGAGGTAATCATACTCCTGGTCGCCCTCGGTGGCAGAAGACTCCAGCGAGCTGAGGGACTCGGCCAGCGACCCACTCCCTTCATATGCGTAGGTGGCAAGGGAGTCGTAAGGTGGCGCAGTGGGATCGGAGTCGTTCTCCTGGAGCCGACCGTTAATGAAATCTCTGACGTCTGTGTTATCTTTTATAGGTGATGTCCTCCGAAATGGAAACAACATCTCAGGGATGATGTCCCTGCGCAGCTTGTTAGCATCCATCACCTCCGGGTTGCGCAGCGTGCCGATGTCGAAGGCCTGAGTGTCCTCCTCTCCGCCCCCTTCATCGTTGTAGCTGACGACGTTGTCTCTCACGTCCTCTTTGGAGATGATCAGAGGCTCCTTCTTCCTCTGCCTCTTCAGGGAGGCAAACAGCACCACAATCACTATGGAAACATACAACAAGAGAGAGAAGAGAAAGAGAGAGAAAGGGAGAAATAGAAAATGGTAGAAAGAAGAGGGGAGGGGGGGGGGGGCTTGTTATGAGACAACATAGATTGTGTGCTTAGAAACAAGTGTTATCCCTGAAGCACATAGGAGTAAAAGCAACATTTCCCATTACAAATAGCTCCACAGCATTGCCTTTGGGGCCCATCTCCTGATGTAAAACATTCAGAGGAGAAAACTGCTCCACATTTCTTCATTCACTGCTATGTCACTTCGCAACAGTCATGTCGCTGAAAGAACAGTGTCTAAGTTCCGCTGTATACCCTAGCACACAATTAAACGTCTCATTATGCCTAGCAAAACTCAACACCAGAGAGCACATTCGTATGAGGGAGAGTCTTGTATCACTTAAAAAAACGGGCAGCAGCCGTCCCTCTCCTCCACGTTTGGCACAGGCTACAACACCCCGCCTCCCTACTCCTCACCAGCATCCCCCTGGCCTCCCGTCTTTCTCAGCGGTGCTGTTGTAGTGCTCTGCCTGCCTCCCACCCAGGTGTTAATTACAAAGCTCTCTCTGTGGGAAGGAGTCTATTTTTCGGACCAGCCCCTACTGTGAAGAGGGCAAGACGTGGAATTCCTTCGATGAAGTGGAGGAGGTGGAGGAGAAAAAGGAGGAGGAGGAGAGGAGTGGAGCGGTGAGGAGCCGTTCCAGCTCAGTGCCCAGCCTGTTGGAGGCGAGTGGAGGTGAATGAGACAGTCTGTCAGAGGGGTTCAAGCGAGAAGAGCGTTGGATAATGAGCAGATGTCATGATATTTCGCTCAAGAGGCGAGCATGGGGTTCAACCTTCAGCACACTCAATCTGCGTGAGCAGATTTCTCCAGCACCAGACAACTGAGAGGGGATAGGCAAGGGGGGATGAGGATGTCAATACTTAATTTGCCAGCACCGGATCAGTTAGGGTTGGATTATAGTGTTTGCATGATTATAGGCAGATGGCAACCAGGAAACAAGGACCTGTTGAAGGATGATCAGATTGAATGTTGTGCTAAGCATTGCACATTGTGTGAAAACCCTCCACCACCCACACACCCACACGCACACATACACAAACACACACAAAGAGCCAACCACACACTTTCAGGGGTATCATTATTGCCACTAGGTCAGTATCATGACTCTGTGGTATACTGTAAATTAATGGCATCATCATGCAAAGTGAGATGTATGATGATCAGACAGGAGCGAGGTTGTGCATGGTCACAAGAGGTTCAACGATTGTTGAAAAGCATTATTTATTGATGTGCCATTTAAAATATGCACCAACATATTTTTGCTTTTTGCTGAGGAAATGTAAAATGTACCATACTGTTTTGGTCTGTGTGCTTTTACATACTGCATTAGCTCACAAAGGGGGCTGAAGTGGTACTTTAAGATGTCAGGAAATAGCATTCAACCTACTTTTGCAGGAAAACACACAAAGACCTTTTTGTCAAGTGGATTTATCCACTAATGAAAGCAGCTTTCATCCACTGCACCATTTTGAGGGGCGGGGGGGGGGGGATGTACCAGGTATGTCAACAAGAAATATGTAATGCAAAGTCCTATAAGGGGTCCTACTTTCACGTGTTTTATTAAACAAGACCAGTGTAGATAGTCTGAAGCATTTCTGAACAGCAAAGTTAACTGTGGACCTGGCTGTCTCTCCAATTTAGTTACAAAGGAATCTGAAATAGTGGAGTAAAATGACAGCTGAACAGAACTCAGAAACCTGCCTCAAAATTCGGACAAATCCGTTTACCATGCACCAGAAACTGCATGTGAGAGTAAATATACAAAAGACTCCGACATTTCAGCGGCAGCCAGGATTACTACTCACTCAAGAGGATGATGACACAGAGCAAGATGGCTACCAGGGCTCCGGTGGTGAGGCCGTCAGAGAATGGCAGCACCTCCGAGTTGCATGACTGCTTGTTGCCTTTGCTGTCGCATGCACAGATGCTGACGATCAGAGTGCTGGTGCTGCTCTGTATGGGGTAGTGGTTGTCTGAGATCACCACCGGCAGGTAGTACTCGCTCATCTCTCGCCGCCGGAAGCCTCCCCTGCGTGTCAAAATGGCTGCCGTGTTGTCTGAGGCAGAGTAAAAATATTAGAAACTTGGGGAAAGTTCTGTCCTGAACAGCATTACCAAGAAAACTTTACTTTTTTCTTGTTTAGTGAACACTCGTCATGTTTTATCATGAAAGATGAATTAAAGACATGCAGTTCTCATGTTGTCTCGAAGTGAGTTTTCTCTGGTAGATAACAGTTTTAATGTAAACCCAAAGTGATTTGTAATAATTCCCCTCCATTTGAGATAACTGCACAACCTACAGTAAAGTGTCAAAGAAGTGTCTTACCTTCTTTGTCAACAATTGTGAAGTTTGGATTAGGGCTGCTTAAACTGAATACAAATTTATGTCCAACAAGGGGTTCATCGGAGTCCACTGCACTTATCATCTGGATAATCTGGTGAGAGAGATAAATATGCATATAATGTTTTTTCGTTCAGCCTTGCACACAGAAAAACAACAGAAAAATTAGGAAACACATACGTAAGGAGGCTTAAATACTAATACTCTCCTTTTGCATTATTGTGCTATTGGTAGACTGCTGGTTTCAATCAAAGTGTCATGTACAATAACCCCTATCCTATTTAATGAACAAATATCTTAAACAAACCTGTCCTGCTTTGACATTCTCACAGATTAAAGTGTCAAATGATTTGGCAAATTCAGGTGCATTGTCATTGACGTCCAAGACCTTGATGAAAACTGGGACACGAGTGGTCTGGCGAGGATTATCTGGACAGTGATTAAACGTGTATTGGTAAACAGACAAAAATCAGATTGTTATTGTAAGATTGTTGTCAAAGTAATGTTCTTAAAAGAAGAATTATAAACTCACTGATTTCAGTTGCAACCACAGATATATTATGCCATTTGGACATTTCTCTATCCAGTCCTTTCAGTGTTGTAATGGTGCCATTGATTGAATCTATGTTGAAAAGTCTCTCCAGATCTGTATGGCGGTCTATAGAGTACCTGCAAACAGAAAAGAAAAACCTTTTCGAAAGACAAACATAGATTCCAACGATATCGCTACATTGTGAAATCTCAAAACTTCCCTCTCTGTCTTACTACTCTGTTTTCTCGAGTGGTTTTTGATATCATTACACTGAAAGACTATACAGGAGAAATTACATTTGTATGTCTCAAGCATTGGATCTAAAAGCATGCATCTTTGCTTTGTCGGGAAATATCACGTCCTTCATACTGCTCTGTCATTTATCATTGTCAACTTACATATTCCACTGACATTTGAATATGGAACACAATACTGCATGCGGCCTGAACAGAGAATGGCATATCTCCATGTTGGAGACAGACAGGCGCCATATGTGTGGAATGGCAGAGCAGAGCCGTGTGAATCGATAGAGCAAATTAGACTCCTTTCGCTTTGACTTTGTGCTGCTGCTCGCCAGGCTTACATAATTCTGGGAAATAAACAGTGTCTGTATTCACTTCACAGGGCCGCCATCTTCCACAGGGAAATCACCAGGAGGGACCATGAAAAATTTGCTTTTCTTCCCTCCTCACACTGACACACGGCTACACTGATGGATTAGATTTAGCCAAGCGGACACATTTCCACCCCAAAAAGCCGTGATAAGAGGAGACTTTGAATTGTGAACAGACTGTGCGGCGAATAGTTTTCCTGTTGTTTCCATTTGCTTCTTTATCATGACAAATTGGTGCTGGAACAATGGGTTTGGGTCATGAACAATTCTAATTACAGCAATCACATCAATGCCTGAATCTTCAACTCAAGGAAATGTCTCTCAATAATTAGTCAACAAATAAATCATTCTTAATTGCTTCCTTATCTCTCATCTTTGACGTAGTATTGTAAGGTAATACAACCCTAACCCTAACCCTACTTAAGTAGACGTGCAAAGATGACACGCAAGAGCCTTCTGCCGTACAGCTACAAGAGGTGTCATGAGTGAAGGCTTTACTGTTGATTTGCACTGAGGACATTTCAATAGAGCAGTACGCCATAAGAATTAGGACTTGCTGAACCTGACCTGTTCTGTTTGGGTCTTAGGTAACTCACTTGACTTGGTTGTTGTCTGCGTCAGGGTCTCTGGCGGACACCACCCCTACAAAGCTGCCCGCTGCCGTATCCTCATGCACGTCCAGGATGTAAGGGTTCCTGCTGAACACTGGAGACTCATCCACATCCTCCACTGTCACCCGCACCGTGGCGTCGTCTTTGAAGCGCAGCCCGTGGATGAACCGTGAGTCTAGATAAGTGTTCTTTACCTCCACTTTGAACACATACATCCTCTTGGTCTCGTAATCCAGTTGCTGATGTTGTGAGACAGAAATGAAGATAACATATTATTATGTTTTCATGTTGTTGTTTTTTAAATCTTTGCTTGAATTTCACATCATGCCAAACAGATGCAACACTGTGATGTACAGTTCTGCTCTTCAGAAATAGCAAGATATCTTTTTCAAACTTTCAAACTTTTCATCTATAATACTGTAAGATGAATTGTGAGCCCGCTTCAAGAGAAGAATCCTCATATCACGAGCACCTTTGTGAGAGTGCTAAAGAGAGCTCTTTCCTGTTTCCAACACTGCATTATCGTGTTCACTCTGAGGGCCTGAAGTATCTAGATTTATTAACTTGCAAGTCAAAGTACTTCATCCCATACACCTTTGTACATAAAAGGAATGCTATCATGGTGTCCCTTCTAATCTCAGTCTGAACCTATAGAGTACAGTATCTCTTTCTGTTCATTGAAGTTCAGCTATTTGCATAATTGGCTAAGGATCTGAAAAGACTGACCTAGCTGTGAGGAGAGAAGCTAAAGCTGGATTTCAATAGTCTTTCAGATTCTTTCACAAAATCCAAGGAGCAATGAGGAGCTCTTGACATTGAAAAGAATTAAGCCACTTTCACAGAGATAATGATACAGAATGAGTCTAATTCTGAAAATAACAGCTCTTCAGAAAAAAAGTGGAATCTTAGGATGTCGACATCACTGGGGAAAAAGTGAGGGGTCTCTCTTAAAATCCAACTGGATGGCGAACGGAGAGGTTTACCTTTTTAACTGTAATGATGCCTTCCTGTGTTGCTTGGTCTGTGACAATCCTAAACATTTCTTGTCCATCTCCACCAACAATGCTGTACCCCATGTCAGCATTCTGGCCCACGTCAGCATCTTCGGCTTTGATTCGGCCTATAGCTCCTCCAATTTCAGCCGACTCCAAAGTTGTAAGACGAAATGTGTCTAAAGAAAACAAGCGGAAAAAGAAAAGTTCAATTCCAGAGTTGTTATGCCATGGGGTACTGTCTGAGTGTCTTTGTTTATTCAGTGTTTGTTCCTCCACCTCTTTGGAGACAAACCAAGCTTATGTGTATTGGTTCATTTGAGAGAATTTTAGCTACAGTGAACTGCTGTTGCTTTTATGGCCATTTGTCCAACATTTGTTTTGACATTGGTTTTGGGACTTTATAAAAATGTTTAGGTCTTATTACAAAAAAAAAATGTAGAGACTGATTGAGTTATTATACTAAATTAATGCAGGTTATAAACAGTCGAGTAGTAGTACTGTAGATGCCTTTTATAGCCATTACAAAATAAATCAGAATGAGGTCTCACGGTTAGCAAATCGAGGAGGGCTGTCATTGACATCTGAAAGGGTGATGCTGACTGTGGTGGTCCCTGAGAGCCCACCCATCTGTCCAGCCATGTCCTTGGCCTGGATCACCACCTGGTAGTTCTCCTTCACCTCTCTATCCATACCTGGTAACGCTGTCCGAATAGTGCCTTGAAAGAAGCAAAATATTTCATCATTGATATTTCCTAAACTGTGAGTTCATATGTTCATCTCACAGATCAGATGTTGTGGGTGCGTTTTTATGTTGCATCATTGCATGGGGAATATTAATTTTAACTTAATCTAACTCATATACTAAACCATCTGAAACCGAATTACACCAAAATACAAATATCCAACCCCCTTCAACAACACTGAGTAAGCCATCTCAAATTGAAAAACAAACCCAGTACATTCAGCACTGCAAGGATTCTATTTGCAGAGTGAAGTAGGGGATAATACATACATAGAACTGACAGAAACATAAGTGCTTGCAGGCCCATTACCGTTGGATTACTTACCATTGTCAGAATCCACAGAGAAATACGGCTGTCCTTGCAGAATGCTATACACCAGCTTGGCACTGTTCCCGTAGGTTTGGTCATCAGCATCGGTAGCAGTGACTTGTACAACATATGTCCCTGTGGATGAACAGAGGGTAAGATACTATGTATAACAATATCCAAGTAACCACTGAATAACAGTAGTTTTAGGGTAGGCTTCACATCTGTGTTGACTGGAGACCTCATTACAGTGTTGTAATGAAGACCTCAGTGTTTCCATCTACAAACATATATGAGCTGCAAGTGAAACAAAAGTAAGTAATGGGTATACATGTAGTGTATACTGTGCTTTATGAGCATAGTATACCACTGGTAGAAATACAATGTAGATGTTTGGTGTGCTTCAGCCAGACGTTGCCTGTTCAGCCATGCAAAGGCATGCCCTTGGCATTCGGGAGACCTCTGCAATGTCCTGGCTGGGTTTTGACTGTCTTCAAGCATACTAATGAGAGCCAGAACATCTGTTGTGTTTACACCCTGAATTGATTACAGAAAAGGGGTGCAGTGGACATTTCATAGTTGAATGCTTTGATTAAACTGTTTTTTCATGCTCAACACATAGGCTATTTGTTACTTGTGTGATGACCGTGACCTACTGTATCTTTTGGCAGGACCTATTTCATAGCAATTTACAGCTGCCATCCTCAAACATGACACAACCCACGGCATTACTATCTGCCTTGATGATGGATGAACAGCATGAAGGCAGAGTGTACTGTACATGAGTTAACACATTGTGTTTGGAAAACAAACAGATACATCCTGCATGGCTAGTCACTTTGTGGCAACATTTTAACATTATATACTGTATTTGACCATGAAAATCTTAAAATGCTAACATCCACCTGAGCTATGGAAGTTTTCTGATCAGGTTAACAACACTTTGCAGTATTCATTGTATTCATACAATAAGTATCAATTAAAGAAGAGGGCAAAAAATGTTGAGAATGGCTTCCAAAAATCACAATTCACTATAGATGATTGAATGTACATGTCAAATTAACATGGTATGAACAACAACAGTGTTAGCAATGAAAAGGTCAATACTTCCAGTATTGCACACAAAAAATACTTGCAGAGGCTTCAGATTTAATAACTCTGATCAAAAAAAATCTGCACAAAAGTGACACACAACTTCAATCTCCTAGTTTTTCAGCTGGTTCAGCCTTGTTTGTTTTATAAAATCACCACTCATACATATCAAGTTTTGAAAGTCAAGGTATGCAGTACTATTAGTTTGTTTCTTGGATCCAAGCATTGTAAATTGATCCTCTACTTACCAACATCTGACATTTCAGCGACATTTGCAAAGTAGATTTCCTTGGCAAATTTTGGCTCGTTGTCATTGATGTCATGTATTTTAATGTTAAATTCCGTGTCAGGTTCCAAATCAATGTTTGTGATTCGATCCACGACCTTGGCATGAAGTGTGTACATGGCCTTCTCCTCCCTGTCCAGCCTCTTGGTGGCATGGATGTCCCCTGACTTCTCGTCAATCAGAAACAAGGAGCCTGCCCCGTCTCCGGTGAGAATATACCTGATGTTGCCATCCCCTTTGTCCATGTTGGAGTGTAGCTGTGGATTTGAGAGTATTGGTTAGACATAATGATCAAAGCTGAATGAGTCAAAGTAAAACATGTGCATACTTCAAGGGTTCATTCAAAATCCTTTATCTTATCTTTATTTGCGTTTGTTACTTTCAGTGTTGGCTGTGTCATGCTATTGGGTGGACTCCCATTTTCTGAATTTTTTTAAACCACCTGTTTCTTAGCAACATGATTGCATGCTTCAAAAAGCTTGTCCTTCTGTCAAACTGATTGCAAAGCTTCTTCTGCCTTTTCAAGTATCTATGCCTTTAACAAGATGTCCAATCTAATCAAAATAATTACACTGTGAGGATGATTTCTTAGGGAAAAGCTAAATTACTTATGATTCTCGAAAAACACCATGACTGTGGTCGTGTGTAAGAACAGTGTGAAACAATGTTATCTACATATATATGTCAAACAGTATCTCACACTGTTCTTACACACACTATTTATACTACATACATACATACATACATACATACATACATACATACATACATACATACATACATACATACATACATACATACATACATACATACATACATACATACATACATACATAACCTATTTTATTCTTGAATTAATGTATGACTGTCATGGAACAATAATATGTGCAAAACGCAGCAGACCATATTAATGTACTGAGTGTCAGTAGATATATTTGTAGTCATATCTCATGGGCTCACATTCTGAATGACAGGGAGTGCAGGATTCTGAATGTACTTTAATTACTTATGAATATTATTATTTTTATATTTTACATTTAAAAAATCTAAATTATTATTACATATTATTAAGCATCTAAGCATAAGAGGCCTACTATGATACTTTTACATTTCCTCAGGCATAAAACTAAAATCATTTGTATTCTATATGATCAAATTACATGTTTGGCCACATTTTGTTGATATCACACTTACTTTGAGCAATTTAAATATTCAACGAATGCTTCTAATTATGTGACTTACCTGTTTTTGAAAAGGATTTGTGATATACCACATATAATTACAGTAATACACACACAGTTTAAACAGTCTTTTATGTAAACATTTGACCTCTAATTATTTCTTATTTTACTCTACAGTTTCCTCTCATAAATGTTGTTTACTTGGCATTTTCCTTCATCCGATTAACAATAAAGTGAGAGGGAAGAACACATAGCCAAACTGTCAAAGGCAGCAAAAAACAGTGAGGCCATACTGTCAAATACTTTCTCTAATTGGAGTTGGGCAGTACTTAGACAACCAGGGCTCAAGGATGTACAGTACATGGTTGAATTGTTGAGTGAAGAAAACAAATATAAACTCTCATACACATCAAAAACGGAAGTACCAACTTCACTCACAACTCAGAAATGAATGACAGACAGAACATCCGTGTCTGGAGAGTCACGGGCCAATTTGACTCCTAGGCACCATAAGTGCCCTTTCAAGTATCTATGCCTTTAACAAGATGTCCAATCTAATCAAAATAATTACACTGTGAGGATGATTTCTTAGGGAAAAGCTAAATTACTCGTGATTCTGTACAGTACATGGTTGAATTATTGAGGGAAGAAAACAAATATAAACTCTCATAACCATCAAAAACGGAAGTACCGACTTCACTTAAAACTCAGAAACGAATAACAGACAGAACATCCCTGTCTGGAGACTCACGGCCAATTTGACCCCTAACGGCACCATAAGTAGGGAAAACTGGCTTGGCGCTTCTAGTGTTAGTTGAGGGTTAATGGAGGGTATGGTTAACTTCATAATATGCTGGGTAGACAATCTAATCAGGCATTAGGTTGACATACAAAGTTAGTGTACAGAATATAGAATTTAGGTTAGAAAGGTTAGGGTATAGTGGTTAAAGTGTGAGATTATAAAAAACAAAGGTAAAGTTGCAAATTTAGCAAAAGTCTCTGCAAAGTCATTTCCAAACTTATGACTGTCAACCTGTAAAAGAGTGTGCTTTCCGCATCTAGTAATCTACCCCAAAAGCTGTCCTTGTTCTTGTGTCTGATACAACATGCAGATGACCAAGCTCCAATATGTTGTATATAAACATATGCACACATGACTCCCCATAGACAGGCTGGTGTAGTTGAACACCAAGCAAAGACAGTATATACGGCTCAACAGTTTCGGATTAGAACATAGGGTGTGTAAGGGTGCAACATAAATATATTATTGAAAAACAGAATTCAAAAACTGTGCTGTAAAGTTATCATTGTGTTTTCCAAAATATAATGGATTTATGTAAAAAGTGAGAATGTGTTGGTCAGTGAAACTGTTTTTATTTAACATTTGGAAGCTCTCCTTGCATGACAAACGAAGCCTTTGACAGAGGAGAACCTTGAGGAGTCAAATCCCCTAGCACAAACACAGAGGAACAGTCAGTAAAGCAACAAACTCATTGGCAATTCTTGTCAGGTCTGTGGCATTGCATAGTGCTGCAGAGCAGAGATAGGAAAACATAACCCAAAATGGATACAGAACCATTATAGTTTCTCTGTCTCTCTTTCCCTCTTTCCTCCTTTCTTACCCAATCTGCTTCCTACTCTTCTCTTTTCCTTTGCCTCACAGACAGAATGTGAAGAAAGTAACAGCACATGAACACACATCAAGACTCGGTTTTCATGGAACTGTCTCAAACATTTACCCTGACCCAACATATGCAGTTCTGCAGGTCAGGCAACAAACACCAGGCCAACAGTTTTGATTCTGATAATATTTTGTCACTACACAGGCTTGCTTAATTAAATGTTTATCAGTAACTATGAACCTAGAGTCACCATATCAACCAATACACTTAAGACAAGTACATGTCCTATGGGCCATAAGATATACAGAAATCTGCTAACATTGACAATGAATCATCAACTTCCAGAAGAATAGCTACATAATGTGAAGGCAATGCCAGATACTAAAGCTCACAATCAGACGTGTAATTTGAGTGTGAGTGCATTTTCGTTATTGCCAATGCATTAAAATGTGCAATCTTTATACTCTACTTTTAAAATCTCAACACAGTAATGTGCTTTTCAGATCCCCCTTTTTGTGTGAGGTTTTGCAAGTTTACAGTATAGTAGTAATAAAAGTAGCTTGAAAAAGAATACAAATAACACAAAATATGCAGATATTTTTCATGTCACCCTTTTAAGATTGATAATGGTTGAGACATAAAGACATAAATGTGAGACATAAAGTTCAAGTCAGATAGGGATATTACAGGTAGACTGGAGGTGGTCTTGATTAAATGTGAAATAAACAAGCCCGCCCACAGTGCTTCTGCAAAGGCCATTAAATGCTCCTTACGACAAAGGCCATCAAGGTCTTTGATGGCTTTGTGCTGGGCCTGTAAGTGCCTCTCTGACAGTACAGGCTTTTTAGCACTCCTCACACACAACACTTGATTGAAACTGATGGAATTACTGATACGGATCGCCACAGCTTCCTCTGTAAAACAGCATGCGGGCATCTATTCCCCCTCCCTCTATTATTTATTGCGGCCTCATGTCTTACTGGCAGTTTAATAGTGAGTGATATTGGACACTGGGTGAGTGGAGAGCTGGCGAATGTGATGCTGTCATGCCAGAGAACTTGCGTGCCAAAGACCATCAAAGGGCCAGGAAGAAAGCCAGCATGCAGCAGTCACTGACACATCAATGGGCAGCCTCTTTATAGTCAGGCTTGCTTTGTCGTCTCATCGCATAAGACAATGAGGTGAATTTCATTGGCCTGTTTGATTGATTTATCGTCTCCCCCTCTCTCCATCTCTTTTAGGTGTTCTGTTCTCTTCAACACATCAGTATGATGCTTTCTGCCAAGCAAGTTGTCATATCCCCCTACTCAACCCTGCACATGACACTTGTTTACTCCCAGGATTGAGGCGTGCGATGAAAGCCAGCTTCCTCTGAGAAAATTGGCTGTCGGCAGTCACCTCATTTCCCTCCCTCAGGATGATAACGGCGGCTTTCTCCATCGCATCTGTCTCCATGCGCTATCGCAGCACTGGTGACTTGACAGAGGCTCCTCTGATCTGAAGGGGTTACAGCACAGGAAAATATTTCCTCTTCCGTGATTCTTATCAGGGCTCTGTCGGGCTAACACAGGCCTCAGTGAGGAAAAGCCATGAAAGGGTAGACTCATAAGCCCCGGGTGCAATGACTGGATCAGTGGTTACGTTGTGTTTGCTGCCTTGTAGTTTGGATGAGAAACTCATTGGACCAATTAGTAGTGAGGAGGAGACACATTCTTGAACTACAGGTGTTGTCTTGAGGATAAGTTGCCTGCGTATCATTACTAGCTTTTATTGAGACTAATTAGGTCTAGATATCACACATTATCGAAGGAGAAACTTCATGATCAATAAACATGATTAAATGTGTGTGTATGTAAAGTCTGGGTGAAGAAGAATGTGAAAACTCAAAAATGTTATAACGAAACGTACAATTGATGCATACTAATGAGTTGGAGTCAGGCCAGTGATAGATGTCCAAAGGCAATGCCTGAAACGGTTGCTGAAAGTAATAAACCAACAAAAAAGGCTTTACACAACCGATATACATTCTTTCTTGGTAGGTCATTTACTGAGGCCCCCTTAATAATTTTACAAACAATAACCTATTTGACATTGACAATGGACTCTGAATTAAAGGTTCCCTAGATTAAGAACTTATAACACTGATTGACACTTGTCACGAGTCTTGCTATAGTAGGATTTGTAGCCGGCAGTCGTTAACATTGTTGCTAACATTTTCAAACAATAAAAAGCCTGGTTAGGTGCATTATGGTTGAAGAGGATCCCTCTCTAAACCCCAGTGAATAGTTCTTCTGGTTTCTTGAAACAGTGTAGCAACTCAAAGTGTAGCAAAGGTATATAGCATAGTACAACATTACCTAAATTGTCAAGATTGCATTTAAACAACCAGAAGCAGGTGATTGAAACCTTACCTTGCCAACATATTGATGGTCGTTTCCTGTGTATTCCTCCAGAAGAAAGAATTGATTCCACATCCATCCTCGTTTGGAACGATGGAGTATCCTTCCATCATTTTCAGATGCCGTTCCAAACACATTCCCAGTATTCCCAGGTGTAAAAGGCAAGGCCCAATTTGGCCAGATAAAGGAGAGCATCAGAATAAGCAAGAACTGATTGGTTATCATGGTATCCAATCACTCAGGGTTATGACGAAGGAATTATGGTAACAAGCTTATTGTTGGTTGAACACTGGAATGCAATGTCACCACATCAGGCATTGTAGTCCTGTCTTTGATCTTGCAATGATCCTGAGAATAAAAATAGAAAACTTTGTTAGATTTTTGTGTCACATTCCAAGAGTTGTAGAGGCAACTGTATACATTATTTTACCAATCTAATGTTTCAGTAACGTATATTTCAGAAAGCAAATAGCTTTGCAGGTTTTTTTCAAGCACTTTTGAAGCTTTAATTCAGGATCACCATTTTGTATTGTTGTCAGTTCTGTTGCTGTGGTATATTGAGGTACTGAGTCCCAATGCTCCAAGGCTAGGTCTGATGGGTAATTTGGACATGCATGCATAATTTAGGATCCTCTGGATGTTAATCCTAATATATCCAGCATCCTTTTTGTATAGTGAGAGCCATGTACAAATGTTACAGTGCCAGAAAAACCCTGACAAGCATTAATTGTGTATCTCATTGGGGAATAGTCTACAAGCAGGCCACATTCGTCATTTGTCTGTTCAAAGATCCCCAAAATATTAATCATATCATCAATGAGGGCACTTGAATGAACAAATGACCAGTTTTGTCTGCAAACAAATTAGTATCATGGTTTCATTGATAGAGTTAAGTGATATGCAAATTAATAACAATCCATGATGCAAACCAAGAGTTTTAAAAGTAGGATGTCAGTGATTCCATCACTCTTGTTGTGTGTCTCATGACACTTAAGAGAGTAAAAAGCACCAGTCAATCAAAACCAAAGAAATCTGAGATGAGTGAGTTCCTGAACCTGTGCTCTACAGGAGAACACAGTTGTGATTATTGCAAGACTCAAGTGTTGCTTTTTGTGTAGTTTCAAAACGAAAGAGTTAACTATGGACTTCTCTTGCATCAGTCAGTGGATACATGCAGAGAAGAGGGAAAACTCATTGGGTGCCAATAAGCCGTAAGCTGATGATGAACTGTTATCACTGTGGTGCGTGCCTTGGGTTTGTCGTGAGTGTGACAAGCGCATTCCGGAAATCGGTAAACGCGGGCTGCAATTAATCTGGGCTGATTCTTGTGATTGCATTTTATAATTATCATTCAAGGCTGTCCTTGAGTTTTAATAGCATTCTGGATATTAATCTTTGATGCAGCATGCTTATTAAGCATTAGGCTAGTGTGTCTTTTCAGAATTCTTCCAAAAAGTCCATTAAAGGATGAGCCACCATGCTGAATTTATGCCAGATGCTATAGACCCACACTGAATTATCTCAACTTATTTAGTTAATTAAATGTGTGTAGTGTATTAAAGGTTGTTTATGATTAGTTTAGATGGTGGAAAGCTTGAGATGGTTGGCATGCAAAAAAAGACTCAGATAGATGGGAATGGACAGAATCATTACAAGTATTTCTATAGTTGGGTTTGCATTAATCCTACCAAAGACATCTTCGTCAACGGAGACAAAAACAAGTTAAGCTGTATTTTAAGGATCAGCGACTGCTTGTAATGACGTTTTTAAAATTAGATTTAGAAAACTTTTCAGTAGTGGATTAAATGAAGGATTATCTACATGAATATATGTACATGAATCTTGAAATATTGTGTGCATTGCTGTCACTTTTACATACTCTACATACTATAGAACATGACCAATGCATGTTCACATATGTTTCTGGGAGTTGCTTAAATGTGGAGATAAGGTCTTTGGAGCTTACGCAGTCTGCAGATGCAGACAATGGTCACGGCCTGTGAGTCCATGGTATCCATGTATAAGAGATAAAAAAGGGGTAATCTCAAAAGGGAATATCCATCACAGCGACCAGCTCTTCCCATTTCAAACCTCCTGTAAAGACGTATTGGTTCAGGCACACATTCAATGTAATTTACGTAGGTCAATCAATTCTCTACACTTCTATACAAAGCATCTTCCTGAGTGAGGATTTGAACCTGCAACCTCTTGAGTTTTGCAATTAGATATTTTAACTACTGAGCTATTACAGCCAGGCTTGAAGTCATCATTCAACCAATTCATCAGTTACGGTTAACCAGTAGAACTCAGTTATCGTCTTCCAACTTAAAAATCACACACAACGAATATATATACGGATATATGTTGCAAATCCAAACATTTTAGCAGTGTGTTGCAAGTATAGGTAAGTGGCTGTATTGTGAATGACAGCTTGAATAGCTCTAGTGATTGCCTGCTGAAATGGACAGACCACCGCAGGGTCTAAATGTAACATGTGGGCAGTAATGCAGTGTTGAAAGGGAAGAAGCGTGTAAAAGTCTCCACTTGGTGGAGCCCTAGACCTTTCAAACATCGCTAGCGCTGTTTGGCTAAGGTCTTTGGCAAACCTTAACAGTTCTTATTGATGTTCAGGAACTCATTGAGTATTTTGTACTGCTATTTACTCTTCCTAAATGCAAAAAAAATGACAATTTCTCTTCTAAGGATTGGATTATGTAATTTTTTTCTGAAGCTAAAACAGGCAGGAAAGTTATTTTTATGTCTACGCGAGGACGGTTGTTAATTCTAAGGACAGGTAGACTGACAAACATACAGACATGCAGGGAGAGAAACAGACAGACAGATTTACAGAAAGACAGGCAGAAAGACAGGCGGAAAGACAGGCAGAAAGACAGGCAGAAAGACAGGCAGAAAGGCAGGCAGACATGAAGGCAGAAGACAAAGTGTTCATACATCTCGATTGTTTTGTGATAAACTGTGTCTTATTCATAGTTCTATATTCAATCAGTATTAACAAGTGTCACATTAAGCTATTTTGTCATTTTTATAATTTATTCACAGTCTCCAGAAAGACACATGCAGTATTTTGGATTCCTTGCAGTCTGTTGACAGGTTTAATGTTTATGACAGATCCAATGTGTGTGTGGAATAAATAAAAAATGCTATTGTGTATGCTAATTCTGAAAAGCCATTACATACCAGACAATAATTCAGAGAACATGTTAGGAGCTAATTTGTGTTCAACAATGATGGTCTAACACAAATGACCGGGTACAAGCTGTACCCTAATAAATCAATGGAGTAACTATAAACCTGTCTGTATGTAAAGCACTATAGAACCCATGGTAAGAGGAGGAGAGAGAGAGGAAGAGAGACTGAGAAACAGACTAAAACACCCTGGGTCATTCTCATGGCACTGCTCTAAGCCCATGATAGACTTTCCAGTGGCTTCCTGAGATATGAGCTGTAGCATGGCTATCCATCAAATCTGCTCCCACTACATCAGAACAGGTCAGATTTGCTATCAGTACGCGCCACACACACAAACACGCACATACACACAGTACACACAGTACACACACACACAAACATCTGTCAGGTGGCATGGAACTTCAATCTAATTCAAATTATATGGTATTGGGAAACAGACGTGTCACTGTAGGTTTCAAATCTGTTTTCAGCCTATTAACAGGTTACTTTGCTGAAAAAAAAGGACCTAATGGCCAATCAGTCTTCCTTTACATTTACTAAACAACAGGAGGTTGGTCAATCCATGATTATGTTAATAATGATCAGTATATGCCACTTTGTTTCTAATTAGTATTTTAAAGACTGATATATATTGCATGATATAATAATATGCTTACTGTATAATTAATCAGACTTCGGACTCACTGTGTCATCCAGTAACATACAAATACACATATTTTAACAGCATCCCCATCCTAATCTCACACATGCATAAATCACATTCCCCTCACAGCTAAACTCTATCCTGAAACCTCTCCCACATGATTACGTTTTTCTAAATAATCAACCATGAACTGTAACGTAGCCACTATGGAATTGTCAGATATCTCATTCTGGTGTGTCCTGTCACATTCTAACCGACTATTCAGAATGAACATCTGTAAACTTGAACAAACCACTTCTTTTAATGCGACATACTGTAATGCTCTGAGTCTGACCCTGTGTGTCTGTTTCTGGTGCACACCAGTCCTCAAAGTCTACCAGCCAGAAGAAAATAATAACAGTGCTAAATCCTGAAGCAGAGAGAGAGAAGCTGCCCGACACCTACCTTTACTGTTCACAGCTTAGTCCCCATCTGTGATGTTGAGTGCATGGCACTGTGTCTCTCTCTCCTCAGTAGAGCTTAGTGGTGGTGATTCTGTCTCCTCACGGCGGTGCTTACATTCCAAGACTGACAACGGCACTGCCTGTGCTAGTGTTTCTGGAAGCGTGTGTGGTTGTGTGTGTGAGCGCACTGCCTGCATGCCCCTCTCTCTCTCTCTCTCTCTCTCTCTCTCTCTCTCTCTCTCTCTCTCTCTCTCTCTCTCTCTCTCTCTCTCTCTCTCTCTCTCTCTCTCTCTCACTGTATGGCTCTTCCTCGCTCTCTCCCACTCTCTTGCTGGCTCTGTAACTTCAATACCACCTCTCTCCCTCTTTCTTGCCCCCCCCCACTGGCTATCATCTTTTCTCTCTTTTTCCTCCCCCTTCCTGTCCTTCCCCCCCCCCCCCCCTCTCTCTCTCTCTCTTTCTCTCTCTCCCCGGCAGTGCACCGCTTCTTGCTGTGGATGTCAGGGAGGCTGAGGCAGAGAGGACTCAGCTCCTGATTTGCTGCTATTCACAAGTTGCCGATAAAGAAAGAGAGAGGGAGAAAAGGAAAAAAGGGTCAGAGGTAGAAAAAGGAAAGGATGAGGGAGAAAGAAGAGTGCCTCGCATCCCGGCAAGCGTCAGTTGCTTTGGAGCAGAGAAGTAGGAGAGGTTAGAGGCTGAACAGGGCTGGACTCGTGGAAGACACACAACAAGATTCACACCCTATGAATGATTGTCGTTAGCGAAAGATATGGAGAGAGAGTGAGAAAGAAAGAAGGAACAAGAGAGAGCACAGAATTCACGAGGTTGAATTGAAAGCCTCTGCTCTGATGGATTCACTCTGTGATGTTTGATGTCTAATGCCATCACCCCCCCCAACCCCCCCCCCCCAATCCTCTTTCAATGACGGTGGAACGAAGGAGAAAAAGCCCATAACTTGTAAATCATCCTGATGGGGGGGGGGGGGGGTTCTCCATCCCTTCATCTCCACATCTCTTTATTGTGGTGACTTGGCCGGCAGTGCGTGTGTGTGTGCGGGCGCTGTGGCTGGCGTGCTGTCGTCCTGGACCAACGACTTGGGAATGAGAACGGGTTGCCTGGACACTCCGTCATATCTTTTGATTACGGGCGCCGTCTTGGATGCATATCAATATATCTCTGTACAATGTGTGCTATTTGAAAGTGATATAGCATTTTAATTCAGTGGAGGGGGGAAACGAGAAAGATAATAGATCATGAGGCTGTTTGAAGCCGAGGACAGGGAGAAAAAGAAAAAGAGAGCAGGAGAGAGAGAGAGAGTGATAAGCCATCGCATGCCAATACACATAACGTACGTTGTAGCTGATAAACGTGGGGATGGAGTGACTTTGAAAGCCTGGGATGCCACTCAGGGCTGAAATCGCCATGAATAATTTAAAGAGAACAGCAATACTGCTCGCCAAAATGTTTCCTGGTGCAAGTATCTCCCTATATTACTGTAAATAGATGATTAACTCAAACTCTGTACAGCATCATTATGGATAATAGTGCAAACAGGTTAGACTAATTAACATCTAAACTAGTACTGAGATAGCCCTCCTCTCCTTTATTATTTAAACACGTGTGTGGTGTCATCGAGTGCGAAAATTAGGTTTGTGTGTGCATGGTTGTTTATTATTGGTCCCACACTAACAAGCCACAAGAAAAAAATCCCTATTTTGTACATCTCTGCATAGAATTAGTATGAATTTTCTTGCAATTTGCGCCTCTGGGACTACGTTGTTGTTACAGACTCCCAACAACACTGTGCAAACATCAGAGGAAAAAACAAAAGTCATTGTGCAGAAATCTAGCTTATAGGAAAGTACTTTCTGAAACAAGACTTGCCAACACCTCACACACATTCCTTGTCCCAGCATCGGCCACGAGGTTGAAGTAAAATACTAGCTTTGTACAAGGTTGCCATTTTCAGGTCTTTCTTTACCCCCCCACACACACACAGACACACACACATCCCATATTCCCCCCTCTTAGATGAGATTTTGCTACATTAAAACAACATTTTCCAGAATAAGACAACAGCTTGTTCAGGTAGGAGTGTCCCTAGAAACTATCTAAATTCTCAGTGTCAGATGCTATCACCGTCACTGGCTCGCTGCACTTCTTTTCACCTCCAGGGCCCTCACTACTCCATAGAACCATTCTTAGATCTCCTATGTCTCCCAGGGAATGTACTTAATACAGTACAAACACCTAATCCCATTGTTGGGCTTGTTTTAGATGTGCAGCTGTTGGATCTTAATGGACATGAAGGTATGGACCCCACAAGTCAGGTCCTATATTTCACTGTGATCTTATATATAGTAGACCATGTCCATACAGTCTTTGTAACAATTGCTCAGCTGTGGAAGAGCTCGCTGCAGTAAAAGCACAGGAGTACTGTGTTGAAGGAAGAAGGATTTCTGAACAATCTGGGTTTTAAAACGTGATACTTTACACACTTCAAAATATCGAGTATTTGTAAGTAACACGTCACCTACTTTACTATGTGTGGAGTATGTTTCACAGTGTGAAAATAAAGTTGTTTAGGTATTCACACAACTATATTGAATTATGAACAGACTTTAACTGACCAATATTTAATTGACAACAAATTCAATTAAATTATGATCAGGCATTGAAAGGTCTCAGGTCCTGAGAAGTGTGTGTAATTGAACAAAAATGTCTTGTCATATTTGACTTGAGAAGCCTCAGTGATCTCAAAATTGAATTATGATCTGTAGAAAACTCATTAATTTTGTAACCATCAACATCAATAAGTTAAGGCCTAGTCAAAACCTTTTTGTTTCTTCCTAGGACTAAGCTTTTCTTTGACACCACCCTCACTTGCACACATGGATGCTGCATGAACACTTGAATACACAGTATGAGAAAAAAAGGTGTGCCACTAGTAACAAGATTTTAATGGATCCTGAGTTATGCATGCCTTAATGAAAGGTTATTTTGTCATTTTGATCTATTTTGACAGAGTCATCTCTTTGTAAGCTATCCGGGTTGGGTTATTAATATTTGATTATGTTACTGTTTTCTCAACACATTTGATAAGCGGAGTTATGGTCAGAGCAAATTCCCCTTGTGTGAAAGAGCACAAGGCGCTAGAGTCATTTTAGACAAGTGAATATTTGGCTGTAAAACACACTACTGTCCAGTAGGTATGGTATAAAAAGGAGGTTACGTGAAAAACCTTCCAACCGAATACAGTGCCAAAATGCTGAGTTTTCACTTTTGTAGTAGACACTTAGTAAACATTTAACAGAAGTGTACGTACATCAAAACATTGGTAATGATGGTAAAAAATGTAGTGGACAGTAAAAGTGCTACAGCTACATGATGGTTTCAAAAGGAAATGGGCACGAGGACACCAGTGTTCCAGCAAAAGGGATGCTGTGACAACAGCAACCCAGCTTCAAATGAACTTGATTTAAATTTGACTTATCAAACCATTACAAGAATGATAACAGATAGATGTGTGAAAAAGTGATCTGACTTGCAATGTGGACCCGAGCAATGCCACAGTAACAACATGCAGTTGCTGAACTTTGATCATTCCAAGTTTGGTACGTGATACAAGGGATGATGCTAATTGACACTTAGGGGGTCAGATGGCTGAGCGGAGAGGGAATCGGGATAGTAATCAGAAGGTTGCTGGAGAATGTCCCTGTACGTACTGTAAGTCGCTCTGTATAAGTGCGTCTGCTAAATGACTTAATGTGAACCACAGGGAGAGGATCTGATTTGTGCTGTGGGTTTGATTTGTGGGTGTCAGAGAAAATACAGACACTGAGAAGCAACTAACTGCTACGTGTAGTCAATTTCCTCACATTTTTGGTTCAGATCTGTAGTAAACAGACCACAAAAAAATTGAACTTGAAAGCAAATAAACCTTTGTGTTGCTGTTTGATGCAAACTATGTCATAGTTTTCAACACTAAAAGCACAGATAGATAAAACAAGACATGAGAAGCCTTCGTTTTTTAATCAACAAGCAACATTCACACTGCTGGGTTTTCTGTCTCTGCTTCTCTCCATAAACATTTCACATAATAGTTCAGAGTGTTAGCGACATGCAATCTCAGATAGAACTAAGGTAGGTTATCCCCAACAAATGTCCCAAAGATACCCTGCAGGGCCTAATCACTGGCAGCAGAGCCTGAGGTGACAAAGACTTCTGTATATGTTATCTGAGTGTGTGTGTGGTCCTTCGAGTCACAGTTTCCAGCCATCTCCTTTCTATTCCTCACAGGCTTTGCAAAGGCTTTTTTCTCTCTTGTTTCTGTCACTCTTTTTCTTTGTCCCATTCTTTTTGTACTTGAAATCTGAAATCGTGTTGACATATGCATTTTGTTGCGTACAGTGAAAACAGATTAAGTTTTACATCTTATGCTTACAATTTAGGTTAGGGCTAAGTAATCCCTCTCTGAGAAGTTAAGGTTAGACATCAGACTTGACAGGTCAGGTTGAACTCATGGGTGTATTGAGAAATTAAATATGTTAAGGTGAAGAGACAGTCCGTGTTTATTTCTCACCACAAGATAGTGGTACTACCCACCATTTTACTTTTACTTCACCTAAGCACTTACTGTGTGTGTTTCAACCAACCTTGTTGCTATTCTTTCGGAATCCAGTTTTGAGGCATGTTCAACGGATATATTTCAATTAATGTAAAATGAGAATGAGGACAAAAGTTGCCGCAGTGATTGCCCATGGATTAAATCCAGGAGGGAATCTAATACATCTTAATGATGACAGACTGTACTGTCCAGCTTGTTAAATGATAACATGGTAGTTTATGAACTACGCAGGACTCTTTTGTTGATCATGAACAAACATCAAACTACAGCAGAAAGACTATAATTTGAAATCACCAAAGCTCACTTTGATACAGCAAAGACATGAGTGAAAAGGTAGATCTATATACTCAGTAAATCGTGGGGGGTAATATAATGAGTTGAATCATGGAGCCGATAATCAGAGAACCTCCGGTGATACGAGTTACTTTGTTATTGATGACTTTATACCATACAATGTGAGGTAGGGACATATTTATGCAATTATCCTCACAATTATTATCAAAGTAATATTTAAGGCAGCATACATGTGTATGCATTACGTTTGTGTATACATCAAAGCTTAACATTACACACAATATTATTTGAAGATCTTGAATGCAGTGATAAACTATTACTATTTGATGTTACATGCAAACCGTGTGCCTAAATGTACAACATCAAGCATCATGAAGGTGCCTTTGCTTTTGTGCCTACCCACAAATCTATTAGCAACAACCAAAGACATGGACTCTAACATGGGCATGAGGAAACCTTTTTTTCTGGTAATTAATTTTTTAATTAATTTGTAAATCCCCATAACCAAGGAGTTGATGAACCAGCAATAACGACAGAGACCTCGGGATACAGGGGCATACACAGGCTGTCTATCCATAATGACATTGAATGGCATGTTCCACTGTTAATTCATTTACACCTTTATGTGAACATGATCAAGGATTGCATAGCAACAAGCGGCTTGTTTCTATAAGAAAAGGCAGACGTTAATCAACCTTATTAAAACGTGTGAACAAATATGTTTACATTATATGGAGTATAAATTGTACACATTTTAAATACTGTTCATAAAATATACTCTACACATTGAAGCTGTGGTCTGACAAGAAGCAAAGAAACAGCAACTCCATACCTATGCTTAAATAATGACACACAATGAAATACGATACCACATTTGTGAAACAATCACATTAACACCCACTGACAAAACCTGCTAAACCGCATGGCATATGCATAATGCAAAATGGAAAGATATTAGATAGATGACTGTAATGAATCAAGATAAAAAGAGAGGGCTAGCACTAGCAATCAATAGCTAAAACCAAACAGAAAACTTGCAATTGCATTGTTATCACCTGTTCATAATATGGTCATAATTACACAATATGACTTTTGCAATTATGATAGGAATTCCTATAGTGTCCTGAGGTGAACAATCTGTAACCATTGGCTTCTGGGCCAGTATTAATCAGTCTTTGTTAGCAACATGAGATCGATGACTTCCACAGACTCTGTCTAAGATACAGTGATCCGCAGCCCAGATAAAACTGGTGTGACAGCAGTTATCTCTGAGAATGTCAGCCTTGACCAATGGCCTTGCGCCAAGGATGCCTTTCACTCAAGCGCTGCACTCTGAATCCCGACCACCCTGTATAAAGTGACTGTACAAGTTCCCATTCCCCATTCCAGAATGAAAGAAAAAAAACTGACAACTTCATCAAACATGGAGGGTGGTTCCCAGAACTCACACTTTCACCAATCTTATGCTTTCCAAACCCTGTTCATGAGTTGAGTTTTCCCTTCCCTTTTTTGAAGCAGTCATTACAACTTCTAGTTTTCACTTCGCTTTGGAAAAGTACAGATACAGAAAGGGCCAGAAACTATGGAGAGAGCAGCAGAACATCAAACAGCATGTGCAATACATTATTTGAGAGAGGGTGGCCTTTTAACCTGTATATGTCTCACAACTTTACACTTGCCAGGCCTCTGCATCCTGTGTACCAATGCATGCTGCCGTTGTAGAGTATATTAGAGTCTGAACACTGTTCCCTTGACTTGTAACTGAGTTAGAAACAGCACTGTGGTGGATCAAATCGAAGCAAATTAAATGTTAATACATTGCAATGCCCGATTCCAACATTTCTCAGCGGCAATTTGAGGAAAACAATGCTTGCTTTCAGAGAATAACATAAGAATACGTTTGATGGCAAAATCTATGGCACAGACTTGGAGATGAATTAATTTCATTTGGTTTCTTTCAAATGAAATGTTGACAAATTATGAGATGAAAAGGGGTACATTGACACAAATTAACTGACATTGTACAGTACATGCAAAATACCTGTTGCAATGTGCTCTTGTTTGCAATTCTGTCTCTATTGCAAAACAACCAAACAAAATCAGTACCCTGCAATCAAACAAATGATAGATGGTTTTTGCCTGTTCCCACACTGTACTCCTCTAGGAGCATTGTATGGGGGATGCCTTTTTCTCTCCTCCTCTCTCCCTTATGTTATGCTGTAACTTTTCTAGTTGGCGCCGAAAATGGCTGCCTAGGTAGGCTCTCCTGCCAAAGTAAATTTCTTGTCTGTGCAAACCTTCATGGCGAATAAACACCAATTCTGATTCTGATTAGTCTTGACTGAAGAGACATTATGTTCTTGAATGCACTTATTCCTTTGTACTTTGCATTCAAAATTGGAGCTGGCAAGTGATCAGGTGAGTCTTAGATTAAGTAACTTTGCTGAAGGGCAGAAAAGTAATGCTTCAAGCCAAATCACCCCCATTGACCCAGTGTCCAACCTCTCCAGACCTCTATTTTTCTTACTCCATGCCCTCGCCCTCCATCAGGACAAGCTGGATAAGAAAAGAGATAAATGTGTGGTCATGTCATCTTATCTTAGCTACAATTACTGATTAATGGCTGGAGCATTTCAGCGACCCTTGCATCTTCCAATGACATCCATACCTCTGCCTCGATCAAGGCTTGACTTTTTTCGCTTGTTGCTATGGTCATGCCTTCCTCGGTCCAAGCACTCTTCCGGCATTCAGTTGACTGGTAGCTGAGAAAAGCATGTACGACTACTTTCCGAACAACTCAGCTTCCACACTGTTCTTCCACTCTCCACTCTGACAAGCAGTGACACTGTAGACTGTCGATCTCAACCCCATTAAAACAGAGGGATGCACATATCCTGCTCAGAGCTGCCAGCATTCTTTTCTGTCTTACTGTTTCCCTTTGAAACTTGTCATACACAGATAAATCAAATCAGAAAGTATCGAACGGCAGTGTTCTTTCACTAGCTGCTCTTTGCAGGAGACAGGCTTGGCAGGAGGGTGGAAGACAAGTCTTCTTTTAGTTCACCTACAAAATGAATGAGGGTTCTGTTCACAACATGGAAACTGGAGTATATAACTGGCCTCTGAATTGTATTTTGGGCCACTTTCTAATATGCCTAATTACATGTTGGTTGATTATTGTTTTCATCATCAGCAGGTAAGCCATGTTGCGTATGCACATGGAATACTCTGTTATTTCCTCCAAAATAACAGAGCCAAAAAACAAAAACATGTTCTAATCTGGGTTTGACGGAAATGTGTTGGCAGATCGAAAACCCCCGAGCAGTATTATTAGCTTGACTATCTGAAATCATTAGTCATGAATTCCTCAACAGAGCTAGGAACCTCTTACGCAGTGTGCCACAGCTCTCTGTAAGTCAGGCTATGTTGACGATTAGGGAATCTGTGATTAACTGCGGAAGGTACCCAGGTGCTGCAGGGTCTTGGGTGTCTATCACTGACTTGGCGACGGCCCCCTCAGGGACCCCCCTCGTTCCTTTCTCCTCTACCCATCCCCCCTGCCTGTGCTGACTAGGGGGGCTCAGCTCCTACACCAGATGCTTTACTGGCTCAGGGATATTCCCTGATAATATTTGGGGAAAAATAAGTCTCTTCTACATGAGTCAGTTTCAGATGGTTTAATGAGTGGGGTCAAATATATCTGCGTTCAATAATTGACCCCTGTCCTTTGAACATATATTGGCCGGGTTTCTCAGATTCGTTAAGAAGCTCTTAAGCGCTAAGAGCTTCTTAAGAACCTTGTAAGAGCGTTCTAGAGCGGTCTTAGAATGTTCTTAAGACGCTCTTAGCGTTAAGAGCTTCTTAACGAATCTGGGAAACCCGGCCATTAAGTGTAAGTAATGTCAGTCAGGATGTTGACTTGGATAAAAAATATCATATGATTGGAAAATCTGAAAGCAAACTAAACTAAATTATTTTAGTCAGTGATTATTTTCCTGAACTGTTTTCAGCAGGAACACGTTGTGATAGATACTGCAGGAGAGCCATCAATGATATGGCAGTCTGGTATCTCTACAAAAGTGAAAGCAACAATGGAGAAGCAACATATTGAATCTGCTAAAGACTTCTTTTAAACATAAACTCAACATTATTACCTAACATCATTACTGATATATAACCTCTAACCAAGAGATAATAAACCTCTGGTCTTGTGGACAGTCCTCGGCAACTAACCTGACAGCATGTGTCTTTGTGCTCACAACGTAGGTTCCATTGTCATTATAATAGTCAGTTGTGATATGATATAACTGACACAAATAGCCCTAAAAACAAACTCATCCAAATATGTATCCACGAAGTGGTCTTGTTTATTAGTACATATGCACGAAAACTGTTTTAAACCACTAGAGCTGACAGCCAGTCACGATGAGAGCTCTCTTGAATATGGTGCCAATGTAAAATAACATAATTTTACTCTTGTTTGGAAGTGAGATCAAAATAAATCATGATAAAATAATAAATACTGTGATGTCACTATTTACCACCAAGTCCTTCACAAACCCAGGCTTCTTCTTCAACTAATTTGTTTATTTAGTACAGTGGTCCAACTAATGATTGGTATTTCTGCAAAACACATTTATTGAACTCCCAAGCCTTAGAGTGGTGCCTATGGTCTGATATATATATATATATATATATATATATATATATATAAATACTCAGTCCTTTATTTAAGACAGTGGGGTAAGTATTTCAAAAATGTAAATATGGCAGTCAATACAGTAAGGTGCTGCAGTGGTGTATGCTATTGTGTTCACTCTCCTTCTTCCACACACCAAAAAGAGAGAGAGAAAGAGAAAGCACTTGCTAGCTGACAAAACAAGTGCAATGCACAACTGAGTAGGACTAACACTCAAACAATGAGAAGTGTACTGGAGATGTACTCTCATAGATCACTGCCAGAGCCACAGTTCCTTACACTACAACAACAGACTATTTCTATCTTGCTCTTTCTGCCGAGCATCACGTCTGCTATATTTGTGTATACCCATCTTCATTGGCCCAGCCGGATGACTGGATTGTGGAGAGATCATGCCAGGGTAATTTATCACAATGCGAGATGGCAACATAAGTGTCCGAGATGGAGGCTCGTACATCATTGCCATGTTTGCCTGTGGATGATTCAATTTGAGGTTTGTCATCAGGGTTCCTACAGATGGGGCACAGAGGGGCAGTATAGTTGACAGAAGAGTTGACTGTGTAGAAGAGAGAGAGAGAGAGAGAGAGAGACAGAGAGAGAGAGAGAGAGAGAGGGATAGAGAGAGAGAGAGAGAGAGAGAGAGAGAGAGAGAGAGAGAGAGAGAGAGAGAGAGAGAGAGAGAGAGAGAGAGAGAGAGAGAGAGAGAAAGAAAGAAAGAAAGAAAGAAAGAAAGAAAGAAAGAAAGAAAGAAAGAAAGAAAGAAAGAAAGAAAGAAAGAAAGAAAGAAAGAAAGAAAGAAAGAAAGAAAGAAAGAAAGAGAAAGATAGCATTCCCTTGTTTGCACAGTAAGTGTGTATCTTTTTCTGGTGTTCCAGAAGGATACACTCTGGAGAGCGTTTTTTCAGACAGCAGCCAAATAGGCCAGGCAATTGGTCTTATTATTTTGATATGAAAATGCTGTACACATACGGTAGTAACAAGGAACAGGGATATGGATGTATTTACTACTAAACCTCCTGAGGTAAATATATTCTATTGTGCAGTATATTTCTTCAGAAAATATTTTTTATCCATTAAGTCCAATAATTCAGAGATACATTATATACATTTAACTTTACATAACTTTAATTTGTAACTGTCTTCACGAACTATCCCATAACAGTATAGTGCAGTTACAAACAGCCCCAAAACCATAGAATATATGGATACCCTTCTTATTCCAACTGATCTTCATCACCCCTAAAGCAATGACTAGACACTTCTTAATTCTTAAGAAGCTTGCTGGAATCTGGGTTGGTGAGGACAAAAACAACCTAGTAGTGGTCCCCTGTGGATACATTTAACTTGTTCGTCTCTGAGTGGGTTACTGTTTGCTAATGTTACTCAAAACCAATTTAGTATTCACAAATAATTGGTTTCCTCTTACGGAATCCACAATTCATGATCAATTATATCTGCTGACCAGCTAACCCTGTTTTTCTTGTTTCCAGGCAGCAAAGAATACCTCATCCCAGTTTGAAAGCTGAATACATCCCAAAATACTAAAAGTAACACTTGATTTTCATAGTATCTGTGCTATTCTCAGAGAAAAAATGTCCCCCATTTGAAGACGTACAACTGAAGTGATGCAAATGATGTATTCACTTCAATCCTCTCTTCAAACACTAGACTTACAGAACCTCTGTCAGTTAAAGAAATTAAAAGTCCAAAAGGTGTGTTTTTTAACAGATACTTTATGAAAAGTCAGTCTGCTGCCAGCTGAAGTTATTGTTTCTGAAGTTAAAGCTTTTCAACTGTGCATAATCCTCATTTGCAGTGGCAGTTCTCAACAATACTCTGAAAAGCTCAATAGGATATTAAAAGTAACTGTTTGCTTGTTTCTGAGTAGCTGCCACAGGGCTAGGGCTGTAATCCCTTCAGCAGAACCCCAGGGCACAGACAGTAAGATTCACCCCACCGATGACAGGCATTTAGGAGAACTTTGCTGAACTAATCCCATCCAAATTGTATTTCCTATAACATATCCCCATTACTTTTGCAAAGAAGGACTGTCATCATCTGACTTACTGTAAGCGTACAGTACAGTGATACATCAAAGTGTAGGTTTCATCCTTTGACATCATAGTATGGTTTTAAATACTATTATACTGTACTCTACTGTACATTGAAAAACTTGAAGACAATCCTCAGTCCTCATAGAACAAGGATCTACAGTATGTGTATAACTGTCCACAGGGGAGCCCTGTCTCCCTAAAGGTTAACTTGAGCTACTGTGTGCAACTGTGCAATATTTTAATTTTACAGTAAATATAACTTTTGTGGTTCTCTTCCTTGGATAAATCACATCTTACACAGTAAGACTGGACGGGTCAGAAATTGCAACATATCTTATCAATACCTTTTTGAATAGACATGACAGTTAAACTATTATCTAAATTAACAAGGATTACTTATTAGATCTGTGATCTAATAAGTCATCCTTATTAGATCCTTATGAGATCTTTTTTATACAAAAACCTACATTTATTTCTAATATCCATTTCTGTGTTGGCATAATAATGCTACAATACATGAAATTAGACATGATGATGAATATCAATTCCAGTTGTCTGTATTTTCATGTGTGTAGGATGAAGGTCATTTCTGAACGTAAATAAATGTTACAAAAGTTAAAAAGTAAAAGGTCAAATTTAGATTTCTTATTCGGTCCACTGTCCTCTGAAAGCATTGTCCTATGACTATCCTTTAGAACAAGTTTGAGTAACAGATATCATTAGTGTGTACAACAACTAGCATTGTCCGCCCTTGTTTTTTCCTTTGTTCCATAAAAGCAATCACACACATGAACACAACCAGCTAACCTGCACATCTTTGTGCACGTACCTTCACACGCTCACTAGCTCACTCACTCTCACTCATTCACTCACTGACTCATTCACTCACTCTTCATGGTATTTTCGGTTAAATGATTTTCATTATCATCCTCAGCTTTGCCACAGTGGCTGAGGAGCAGTCAAGATAAAGAGTGAAACTGTTCCTCGAGCATTCTTTTCAACCCCCCCTTTTCAGTTAGAGTTGTGTCCTCTTGTGACTGTGGAGTGGTTGCTGAATACTTTGCGACATTAAAACGGTCAGGGACAGTGATTTGGACTGGATCTAAAAATGAAATATCTTATCAAGGTATATGCATAATTAACGACAGGTCATTTTACATTTGAAGCAAGAGTTATCTTTCTCATTGCCCTTGCCAATCACCCTAATGTCACTGAGGAAGATTAACGTGCGGCCAATCAGCAGGGCCTGACTGGGCAACATGTGTCCAATGACATTACGTAAATCCTGGCACCCAGAGAATATCCATGATATGATGGGAGAAGTCCTTTATTTTTTAAATCTCTCCACTAACTTCTTGTAGTTAGCAATCGCCTGCATTTTCATTTTCATGGCTCAATTTTTTCACTCGGACATCCAAGTCCTTTTTTAACCCTCCCAATTGAACTGACTCAGCTCCTAAAAGTGTTATACCATTTCTAAGTAAATGTTCCCAAGGATTTGAACTCAGGCTCTGTCATATACTGTACAAACACAGAGACACTTTATCTCTCTCTCACACACACACATACACACACTTACAGTCCATACACTGAATAACATTTTTACACATAATGAAAAACGATCATGACTGCTAAAATACTGAATTAATGTAAGAACTCTACTGTAGGTGTAGTAATATAAATAAGCTCTGTAATTGACAGTATAGGCATGTGCAAGTACATTAACTGAAACAATAAACAAGAAAAGCTTTCCTTTAAAAATACATAATTACAAGCCTGAGGTACAATGAAATTGGGCCATCTTATCATAATGGCAAATGTGTTCAAAGAAACCCTTCATTAAGAAGTATTCTATGCTGAGTACATAAATAAAACCCCCTCCAGAAAGTATAACTTCCAAATGTATGACGTATGTTATTGAGTTTGTGATGTGCATGGCAACATACAGTACATAATACAACTTTATTCACAGTGAGAGGTGCACTGTACAAAAAGAAAAGAATGCTCTATGTGTCAAATGCCTAATGTCACTATGGGTAGCCCTTATTGTGCATATCAGACTATATATTTGTTATGGCATTGATCTATGGTACTACATTGTGTCAGTTCAGTGAATTGGAAATAAGACCAAAAACAAAGCTTGAACATTCCTCAATAGACACGTTTCATGACAAAACATCTGTACAATGTAATATGCTCAATGGGGACCAACTATTTCCATTTTGTTAGAAACATATTGAGGAGTGATAATAGAAAGCTAAAAGTCTGGGTCCTGGTATCTGGCTGAATTAAGCAGTCATGATCCTGAAATAACACATTGGGTCACATCATCTACACTGATGAAGCATGGCCTGGTGGGAAAATTTAAACAAAGTTCCCATGTGACATTATTAAAAATGCAGGAATAATCTATTCATTTTATCTAATATACATATCCACAGAGGAACTATATTATAGTAAATGAAACAAATAATTCATATGTGTAAAAAAATATATATAAAAAAGTGAAGATCTTAATAAAGACATGATTAGACTAATTAAATAATGATGGCATTTTGACTTCCCAACTTTTATTTTTTATTTTGATCTATGAAATTATTTACTTGAGTTTAATTATAAGCACCATCATGACACCTTATTTTATTGGCCAAGACAGAATTATAGGCAATACTCTCCCCCAATTTGATTAGAGAGAAAGCCTGGGAACCAGAGACCCATATGGGCCTACCCTTCCAAGCTTCTCTGGCCCTGCAGCTCTCTTATTGAATGCCAAGCTAATCAAACTACCGCTCGTCAAGCACACTGATGCCGATGACTCATTGCTACTTTGTTATCCACCCAGATATAGGGTTGGCAGCAGTTCAACACAGGCTCAATCACAGTAGACCTGGCCTGGTGTTTAACATTCCTCTTCTAAAAGATAAGTGAACTGTCCACTCAAATGTCCCATTAAAGGGAGATACTTCCCTTCATAGGTTTAGGGATAGGTTTAGGATTAGGTTTAGGATGAATGTGATAGAAAGTCAGACACAAACAACTATGTTGTGTTGTGAAACACGTTGAAAAGTTGATTCAGATGTGTGTTTACATTGTAAACAACTAAACTTGCGTTCGAAAGTGCATTGTCAAATTGAGATTGGGCTGCATCTCAAGCCCATTAATAAATGCTGCCATCACACAATGCTCTGCTCTTCTCTGCTGTAATCTTACAGCTTGATGCAACAACTTGAGTCTATCCCACCACAGCCTCCTCTGTCTTGTGAGAGGAAAGTCCAAAGACATTGTGCTCTACAGACTCACCATATCTGGGACATTTACCCGTCATAGATTAATTAAACGTGGCAGCCCTTTTGCAAACCAAATCTAATTGGACTCATTAAAAAATAAATGACTTAAATTAATGGTCTGGAGGAACAAGGGCATAATATCTGTCTGTCTTTCCGATGTACTTTTTTAGGGGAAAAACATAATACACTATTAAAAACTGTTTTGCATGTCGTCATGTAAATATTGTTTTATTTAAGTTGTATTTTGAGAACAAGTAAAACTGCCTAAGTGATTATGCTATGAAATGAAATATTGTTGTTCAATACAACCAATGTACAAAAGTAATTATTGATTTTGCCTAAGCCATTGAACTAATGGGAACCAATAGTGTTATTGACAAAGGGCCTGCATCATCCACATCATTATCATGTTCACTTGTTTGAGACGGATGTTATCTTCAATACTCCATAAATGAGGTGGGACCCAAAACAGAAAATCAAACAGCGTCTGTCTTTCAACCAACTGATTTATTCAGCTAGCTGGAAAGAGTATTCACGGACTGTGAGAAGGCATGCAATATGCTGACCATTAATTGTTAATCACTTGAAAGAAATGGTCTAATCAGCACTTAAAAAGATTGAACTGTCAATCATAAACACGATTAATTTAGTTCTACATTCATAATAATAGCCTAGGTTTGGGTCTTGAATCTATAATGCTATACAGAGGGGAACACATAAGAGCATTTTCTAATAACGAGTCACCAAGTGGTGAGACAAAGAGTGAGTGAGACAAAAGTAACACAAGATATATTGAGGTCGGATATCTCTAGCATCCCCTGAGACTAAATACTATCAGTAAAATGATGAAATGTTAGCTTCACACAATCATTAATTGTTATAATACTCAACAGCATATGATGAATTACCATGCAAGTCGTTTAAGTGCAGTTCCTCATCAAATGAAACATGAACAAAGCCTATAGAGAAACAATAATTCATTACACACCTGTTTGTGACATAATATTGAATTAATTCTACTGACATATTCTCTGTGGACTCATGTTAATGTTAATACCATGCAATATTTCAAGCTAACGAGCCATGGATATGGACTAGTCTGCTGTCCAATGTCTGTATCTTTAACTTGTGATAAAAACTGAATTACTTTTACATTGTGATTACGTTAAGCAGCAGAAATTGCTTTTCCTGTTGTTCTTTTTATTTTTTCACCAATCTCTATTTCTGCCTCTGCTGTCTTTCCCATGCTGTTCTGTTGCTGATAAATCTGATTGAGAGTCATAGATCACCAGGGACTTCACAATAATTTATATGCAAATCGGATGCCATCTATTAGCCTTTCATAAAACCAGGTTAGATTATTGAGAAAAACTGAGTAATGCTTGCACCTGACCTTCATTTGCATGTTTCCCCCAAAGTGGAAGTGTATTGCCTTGAAACGCTCTTTGCAGACACCACCTGGAGATGTTTTAAGAGATTACCTGTGGTCCGGATGCACATTACATCATAATCCCCATCCCTAGGGTGATTTTGATTGATGTGCCATGAAGATCTTATGAATAAAAAGTCAGAAAACCAACATATCCATTTGTACGGTACCAGAGGAGAGTAGATGGATCCTCTGTGGTGAAGCAACGTCACATACAATAACTGACAGATTATGGTTGTCCCCTGGACCACCGTAGTCTCAATGCAGTTTTGATCTCAGTCTAAATATGTGCTCATGCCTGTGGTCTCCACATCCATTGTCCTATCTATTGCTTTCGGATTCACCAGATACTGCTCTAGAGCATGCTTCTTTTCAAAGAAAACGATATTTACAGTGAATACCTGAATCCACACCATTCAGTTTGTAGACTGTACTGTATCTCTCATCTGCCAAAGCCCTACTCTAAATGTAAAAAAAAGTATCCATAGTGGAATAAACTGCAGATTAAACAAGTCTTCTAAGTGTCTTGCACGGATTAAGAGATATTGCAGTAAACAAGGTTATAAACTATTGAATATTGCCATGAAAGTAATCTTCATAGAATATTTGTCTTTCTTTATTATTGTATGGACTATCTGCTGAGCTAATCGCCAACGCAGTTATTATATTATTGTGTTTTTAAAGAAAACTCCTCATAGTGTAATTAAATTTACTGCAAAGAATAAGGCCTGGAAAATACTTTATTTTTTGCCCTAATGCTCTTTTGTCTAATTTCTTTTCTTTGTAATTTGTTTTGTGTCAGCCTGAATTAGATTGTCCTTACGAATAGGGCAATCAGTCTCCAGCACCACACAACAGGACTGCTTACTTTTTTGTATGTGTATGATCATGGGCATACTGCTTTTAATCACTCTCATGGATAGTTTTAATTTGGCAATGCTTAATACCCCTATCCCCATTACACAAGAATAGTGTTTAAGCTGCAAAATTGAATTTTTGAAATGAATCATCGCAATTGCGCCATGTATCAGCCGCACAGATAATTCAGTTTGAGAAATAGCCAGGCTCTTTTCCATTCCTTGGCCAGGGAAGATGGATAAACTGAGGGTTTTTTTTGTCAGAGAGGCTAATTCAATGAAGGACAGACCCTAAAATCACCCTAAAAAGTCCTTTAGCAAATCCAAAGCTCCTAAATTACCACAGAATTTCGTTATTGACCTTCTCGTACCCGCTTTGAAATATATTATTGTTGCTTGCTTTCCTACAGGTACACTCTTGCACTTTTGAGGTTCATGTTGTTTCATTTTTAAGTTGTTTAACTACATGCTCATACGTTTCTTCCCATTGGCACTTATTTGCTTTTCACAATGCAGTATGCTTCATGTTTTGGCTACCTGCAATGTTTTTGTCTCGTTGTTTATGATCATTGACCTATGCACTTTTGTAAAGCCCTCTCTTGGAAGTCGCTTTGTATGTAAGTGTCTGCTTTATGAATAAATGCAAATAAATACTGCAACTTGATTGTCCACATTTTAAAATCTGTCCATCCTAAGGCAAAACCATTCATTCCTGCTTGATGCCATACCTGTTCCATTGTTGCGGTTGTTCATCATTTTGTTTATTTAACCATTTGACCCATCACAGTGAATAAACTTTACAGTAGCTTGACAAATTAGAAAATAAATCACGTTAGCATAGTCTTTGAATAATTCCTTATGGATTCAAATGTGTTCTTTCTGTGTCTTTCTCGGTTTGCTGACTTTGCTGATGAATTTCTGCTACATCAAGCAGTTCAAATATAGTTTGATGCATCATTGATAACTTCAGTGACCTGATATGTCAGAAACAGATATGTTTATTCGTCCTGTGAATTGGAATACATTGCAGACAAACAGACTGTAAAACCTGACTGGGAGTTTATACAATTACCTATACAGTACCTGTATATTAGAGTACCATTTCAATCCTGATTTTGTAGATGCCAGAGATTCTGGTCTCCTTGTCTTTTTACCTTCTCTCTTCTCCAGTGACAGTACTGGATTCGATTTACCCACTCACACACACAGACACACACACACACACAGACACACACACACACACACTATATGCAAATGATGTAATGTTCTGTACCAGGTTAATACAATATTTCCATTTGAGACTCAAGGCTTGGCTTAATAGAGCTGGAGTGAAATTGACAATTTTCGAAAATCATTATTTCTTCCCTACATTACTTCCACAGACAAGTAATAATGTACCTTCCTGACAGCCTTACTGTATAATCATGCCATACCCCAGTGTTATTCTGCATCGTTTCAACAACTTTGAATTTGCATTGGAATAATACATAAATGCATAGTGCTTCAACAGAACACAATAAAGGGAAGCGTTCTCAAACAAAAACACATCTTCAAGAATGATTTGCAACACAAAGCATTTAATCATTTCAGGTTAGATTCTGCCAGGAAATGGTCAAAATAATTTTGGTTGTGGGAAAACATTATCAGTTGAAAGGTCAGAAAGCTGGGTTTAAGGTTTCATATTTTCCTCAGACTAAATTGACATGAATCCTACCCCAATGAAAGTCACATGTTGAATTGTGTATGTTTAGCTACACTAGTGAGGAATAGTTTGATGTTCTGTGAATCTCAACTGGAGAATACTGTAAGTACTGAGCAATTCCTCATTATTATCAATGTTGGAATTTCATTGAATACCTTGCTTTAAAGCATACAGCTTCCATCCTCATGATGCACATAGGACTTGGTTTAAAACTTGCAATGTGAAAGAATTTAGCATGAAGGCTAATGAGACTGCTGGTTCTAAGGCCTGCCTTGGTGGGGAATCTGTCATTGTTAATGTTGGGTGATAAGTACTGTACTGTAAGTTATTTAACATTTTTACTCTTTCTCTCTGGTATCTCTGGTATCTCTCTCTCTCTCACCCTCTCTCTCTCTCTATTTGGCTGTCTGAAAAACGCTCTCCAGAGTGTCTCCTTCTGGAACACCAGAAAAAGATACACACACACACACACACACACACATACTGTACAAACAAGGGAGTGCTATCTTTCTCTTCCTCTCTCTCTCTCCCTCTCTCCCTCTCTCTCTCTCCCTCTCTCTCTCTCTCTCTCTCTCTCTCTCTCTCTCTCTCTCTCTCTCTCTCTCTCTCTCTCTCTCTCTCTCTCTCTCTCTCTCTCTCTCTCTCTCTCTCTCTCTCTGACTGATCTAATTCAGACTGATGAGTGAAAGATCTGACTTTGCATGAACCGTGCTGTTTTAAAGGGTTAATGGTTAACGGCTGACCACGTCCCTTGTTGGTGCATATTCTTGCAGTAGAGGAGTTTTCATCTGCATCCACACACTAACTTGAAGCGAGTTGCTGCAGACTTGCCGCACTGTGGAGGGCTGCAGTACTAATTACTGTAAGGTGGATGGGAGATCATGATAGGGAAGAAAGATCGTGATAAGTAAGAGCAAGGGCTTTTTCCTATATCAGAGCAGTTATAGGTCTTAGATACCTTTCTGAACTCAAACTACCCTTTTTATAATGTATATTTGATTCATGGACAGTAACAGATGTAGACTACCCAGTTTATATAAAAACTCTAAACTGGTGTACTGGTATTCTGTATCACATTGCCGAAATACATTTATTCATGCAGGTGTATGAATTAATGACGGCAGCCTGTGGCCATTAAAAAGACCAACAGATTGGATGAGTGACATTCACTTCACATGCCAGTCAATAATTGTACAATATTGATTAGCATTAGCATCCCTTTTTATTTAAACCCTTTCATCTACTGAGCCAAATAATATGTTGACAGCAACAAGCCAATTGAATTCATAAGAGGCAAAGACCTGTGTAGTCCATTTTAATTGATAAAAAATGAGCTAGGAAAATTGAAAGGCTTTTACAATGGTATGGACTTTACTGTATATGGACCAGTGGTAAAAGAGGTGTTTGTTTTATTTCTTAATGAGTGAATCTATCATCCGTCCAAAACGACTTGTGCAAATGATGTTGATGGTAATGCAAGACGTCCATTAGTTTTGTGTATCTTGCGTCAGGCAGTGATACTTGAGTCAGAGTGACTGAAAGTGATAGAAAAACTATGTTTTGGCATTTAATTGACATTCATTTTCATTTGACCGTTACCAGAATCAAAGTTTCCCTGTCAATTTGGACACTGCGCCATTAACAGGGTCAGCTGCTGCAGCAAATCGCATGTAATCTAAACTGCATGTAAATATTATGTAAACTGAAACATTTTAATAGGGGAATTCCATTCCATTTCATATAGTAGGCAGAACAGAATGTGGCTGTTGGACCTTTAGCTACAGACGATAGGGCCCACATCATGTGTAGCCGTGTAAAAAGAGCTAGCTCACATGCTTACATTACATTAATACCTGCTTACAATAAAGTGTGTCTCACTCTCTCAATCTCCACACAGCCCACAGTGTACCCCACTGAGCTTCTCTCCACTGACCCTTGCCAGCAAAGTCTTGCATTTTCAATCACAATCACTGTGGTGAATTGAAAGCGTTTGAGTGGCGCTCCATCACCGCCTTTAAATTGTGGCCAAAAATTGTCCACTGACATTGTGCTTATCCATCACTGTGTTGCTAATTGCCTCGATTCTTACAGTATATAGTATGTGCCAAGAATGACTGACTATAGAACACTCATTATGTTCCATTCAGATCTGTCTCACAGAACTACACATTATAAAAGACATGTAAACATGCTGCTTAGATGCAAACACTCTCGCCTGGTATTTTCGTGGTTTCGTTTTTGCATGATCGACAAAAAAAATTACACTGAAATGAAATGAGCACAACTGATCACAGATATAGCATAAATTGAAGTACTAGTGGTTAGAAACAATAACAGTAAGACATTTGAAAAGATCACAAACACACAAAGTAATCTAACTCTGTGGCCATGTAACACAGGCTGTGGAAGATCAGCATAAATAAATGTCTGTACTGTAGCTGGAAAACCATACAACCCTTTTCCACACGCAAATAATTAAGAGACAACACATAGGGACAGACCAGGGTAATCTACTTAAGAGTCATGCATTTGCTTCCACAGTTGGAGATTGTGCTAGGGAGTAGTTGGCTGGCTAATGTGAGGGCTGGTGGTTGGGGGAGGTGTATGCTGGTTTTGGGGGATGGAGGTGGGAGTGTGCCTGTGTGTGTGTGTGTGTGTGTGGGGGGGGGGGCTTTTTTCTGTTGCCCACCTTGGCACACGACTGGCTTGTCTTCAGATCAGAGCTTTGCCATGAACTGGAGTTTGGCACCAATGCCAAGTGGCCGGGAGAGATAAGGCAGCCACTGGGACATTACAGATTCAGGCATTAGCCGAGTGGAGACTTGATGGAGAGAGGGGCAAGCTGAGTCCTTTGATAATGCTTCCGATGTTTCCCTGGCTACTTAAGGATGGGGCATCTGCTTGCTGGTCAAAAGAAGATGGATCTGTCCATATGAATAGTACACCCACTTTGGCAACACTGTGGTCATGTGGGTTTTTTTGTAAGAGACTATTGATTATCATTTTGTGCAGCGCTATTGATTAGAAAACACTGTTTTTTAAAGGTCAACAGGGATGGAAAAAAGAGTATCCTATGATGTTTCAACAGCTTTTGGACATGCTTTTGCATATGTAACTTGTTTCATATCAGTAAAACACGCACCACACATACCAATGTTGAACAACCTATCTTTAGCCCTGAGTTACTTCCAATTGTCCCTTAAGCTTCAGTGTCACCAATGTCCCCTTCCCCTCAACTACCCTTCCCCTGATCTTTTTCACCTTCCTGACATGCAGCCGATTCCCAGGGGATTGCTGGCATCCTACAGTTTCAGCTCTCCCCTTATCTGACTGGAGCAGTGCCTGTCCCTCCCTAAATCTACCATTTAACACCAGCCTGCCTCTTACTGGCCCTGAGTAGCTCTGCCATTTCCTATTAGTTCTCACTGCAGAAAAAAAGACCACACAGAAAGAACATTTGGTGTTATTGCAGTGCTTAGGAAGTTGGGGACAAAACATTAGATAAACATGTATGAATAAAGTATGTTGTAACTATATTTGGGGGATTTAACATGAGTTAATGGCACGCACTATTCTGACAAGATATTCTGCAGTATTCAATGAATCCATTTGAGCTCTCATGCTGGTCATCTGAATTTTCTTTCTTTGAGACTTTTACCATTCCTCAGCACATTCAGTAGTTTTTATAACACAATGACATGACTACAGTAAGAAACTGATATTGTTAAAAGAAATGTGTGAAAACCCACACAACTGATTGATAATGGCAAAATGCTGATCAGTTGATCCTATTTCATTTGCTAGATGAGAGTGATTTATCACACAAGTAACACAATTACATGCCTAACGCTGTCCAAAAGTCATAATTCATTTACATGATACGGCTAGGGCCAGCCAAATTAAATACTGTAATATAATGTGCTTTCAGACCCTATATTTCATAGTTTACACTTTGATTTAATTTTCTTCACGCTTCCTTAAAGTCATATTCCAGGACATTACCACACACTGAACATGAAAATGTGTATAACAAGGGTTCATATTCCAATTTGTGATACATTACTCTTTTATACATTGTATGTGCACATTCATCAAGAGTCCAATAAAGCTGTCACAATTGAGCAATTATGGATATCTTCAATCATAAAAAGTGAGATCAAGAACAATTCAGAACAATCCATCACAGTTCTATACTCTAATTCTGAGATATCAGTTCAGTATGTTCTCTGAGATGTGACCACAAATGGGTTTGAACATGACCAGTGTTTCTACAGAAATGAATACATGAGTTACACTCATTTGTCACCTCTCTGGATAGGGATGCACACACTGAATACCAATGACCAATGACACCTTCTTTACTTGAGAAAAATGTTCACAAATTAATTTGACCTTAAAACTTTGACAATAACTTATGGAAGGTCAAGACATTCAAAACCGCCTGGGTGATATCCATCACCATTCCCTAAGCACAGACAAACGGAATGATCTTGTTTCAATGAACCAGTGAGATTTTCCCCATTCCCCCTAAAGACATATCTTGCTCTGTATCTAGCTTTACTAAACGGTGAGCAAAACCACTGCATATAATAATATTGATCCATCAATTGGGTGATGCAACCAAGCTGTGCTTTGATGACAGGTGAATCGATCCAGGATCCATCGATCCTCTTACATGGCTGGAGTGCAAAATGTAACCAGTGCTATGGGGTAGCAGGGATATTCACAAGATGTTATTATGTGTCAGCGAGGTTTTACAAGTACCATGTAATGTAGTCAGGTATATGACACAGGCTATGTCATAACAATCTAATTGTGTTTGTTGTAATACAATATTACATAGAAGAGCAATGGGATGTCAACAAACAAGAATCATTCCACCTAAACATTACAACATCACACAGTGCCTTCGTCATTAAAACAATAAGTGTTTTTCATATAGTATTATTATAATTAAACCAATACGCTGTTATTATTGGTCAAGAGAAGTTCTCAGAAGTCCACAAAAACATTTGCAGGCTTCTGAAAGTTCACAGAGGTCTGCAAACATTTTTTACGGCCCAAGCAACAAGCGGTTGCCTTGGAGATGTAGCGATTGACCTTGACAACATGGCGTCCACATTTGCAGTTTTCAATATGTTTTAAGATGTATCTACGTGTAATACAATGGATAATGTATGCATATTTTTGGACAGTAATGCAGTGTCCAGGGTTGTAGCTTCTCTATTCTTATCCTATACACCCAATCCTACATCAGTCAAGTAAGACTCCAATTTCACTTATATTCTGACTACTAAACCTTTGGGACTGAGGTTATGTCCCTGACAAATCTGTGTAAATAAAAGTTACTTTATTTCCTTTCTGCACCAGTGCTTAATCACACTTTCCCTATCAATCTCAGAATACAGGGAGGCTGACAAAAAAGTGAAAAGTTTAATCTGCCTGGCGGCTAGAGAGACATTCATATTGAGGGACTCTGCCAGGAAGCCAAGGGGACTTTTTTCATAATAGTATTATTCCTTTTCACAAAGGTCTTGCCAGTAGCTCTGCTTGCCTGCAGCTATTTTGCCCTGTGGGAAGTGATGTCTCTGGCGACTTGCGGCAATCTTGTCGCCACTCCCAAAAGGTCGAAGCCCATTTCCCACTCGTCGTCTACTTTCCTCTGCACAGGCTTCTCCTACTACCAGCTCTAATTATCCTGGTGCTATGAGGCATGTCAGAACATATTCAACATACTCATACCTAGCAGGTCTACTCTCTCTACACTACACTTTAATTGGTCTTCTTTTTAAATGTGTATTGACAAGGAGCAAGTCATGGATGCAAGCAACACTATATCATTCCCCATGTTTCCAAACCAAACCCTCAATTATATACATGCATGCCAGCAAGTACATGGTATTGAACTCAACACCATTTGGGTAAAAGCACAATAAAGCATGTATTGTGAATAGAAGAAAACAAAAATGTTGTTTCAAAGTTCTCGTCGTCGTCGTCGTCGTCGTCGTCGTCGTCATCTGCCGCTTGTCCGGGGATCGGGTCGCGGGGGCAGCGACCTAAGCAGGGAGGCCCAGACTTCCCTCCCCCCGGCCACTTCCGCCAGCTCTTCCTGGGGGACCCCAAGGCGTTCCCAGGCCAGCCGAGAGACATAGTCCCTCCAGCGTGTCCTGGGTCTTCCCCGGGGCCTCTTCCCAGTGGGACGTGCCCGGAACACCTCACCAGGGAGGCGTCCAGGAGGCATCCTAATCAGATGCCCGAGCCACCTCAGCTGGCTCCTCTCGACGCGGAGGAGCAGCGGTTCTACTCTGAGCCCCTCCCGGATGACCGAGCTTCTCACCCTATCTCTAAGGGAGAGCCCGGACACCCTACGGAGAAAGCTCATTTCGGCCGCTTGTATTCGCGATCTCGTTCTTTCGGTCACTACCCATAGTTCGTGACCATAGGTGAGGGTAGGAACGTAGATCGACTGGTAAATAGAGAGCTTCGCCTTTCGACTCAGCTCCTTCTTCACCACGACGGACCGATGCAGAGCCCGCATCACTGCGGACGCCGCACCGATCCGCCTGTCGACCTCGCGCTCCATTCTTCCCTCACTCGTGAACAAGACCCCGAGATACTTGAACTCCTCCGCTTGGTTCAGGATCTCCTCCCCGACCCGGAGATGGCACTCCACCCTTTTCCGGTCGATTACCATGGCCTCAGATTTGGAGGTGCTGATTCGCATCCCAGCCGCTTCACATTCGGTTGCGAACCGCTCCAGTGAGAGCTGAAGGTCACGGCCCGATGAAGCCAACAGGACCACATCATCCGCAAAAAGCAGCGACCCGATCCTGAGGTCACCAAACCGGACCCCCCCAACACCCTGGCTGCGCCTAGAAATTCTGTCCATATAGGTAATGAACAGAATCGGTGACATAGGGCAGCCCTGGCGGAGTCCAACCCTCACCGGAAACAAGTTCGACTTACTACCGGCAATGCGGACCAAACTCTGGCACCGGTCGTACAGGGACCGGACAGCCCCGATCAGGAAATCCGGTACCCCGTACTCTCGGAGCACCCCCCACATGAGCCCCCGAGGGACACGGTCGAACGCCTTTTCCAAATCCACAAAACATGTGTAGACTGGTTGGGCGAACTCCCACGTACCCTCCAGGACTCCGCGGAGGGTATAAAGCTGGTCCACTGTTCCACGGCCAGGACGAAAACCACATTGCTCCTCCTGAATCCGAGGTTCGACAATCCGACGGACCCTCCTCTCCAGGACCCCTGAATAGACTTTCCCAGGGAGGCTGAGGAGTGTGATCCCCCTAAAGTTGGAGCACACCCTCCGGTCCCCCTTTTTAAAGAGGGGAACCACCACCCCGGTCTGCCAGTCCAGAGGCACTGTCCCCGATGTCCACGCGATGTTGCAGAGTCGTGTCAACCAAGACAGCCCTACAACATCCAGAGCCTTAAGGAACTCCGGGCGGACCTCATCCACCCCAGGGGCCCCGCCACCGCGGAGCTTTTCAACCACCTCGGCGACCTCAGCCCCAGAGATAGAAGGGCCCCCCCCGATGTCCCCAGACTCTGCCTCCACGTCGGAAAGCGTGTTGGTGGAATTAAGGAGGTCTTCGAAGTATTCCTTCCACCGATCCAGGACGTCCCCCGTCGAGGTCAGCAGCGCACCATCCCCTCACCATCACCATGTTTCAAAGTTCTGAAAAGTAAAACTACAATAAAACTGTATGTAAATGTAATGCGTCAGACAGTCTCTAAATCCAGAACAGAGGACTTACAAACTTTGCCTGGACTACTACTCATTGAGCATGTCTGGGAAAATAATAATTCCTGGTTTTGACTTCACCAAAATGTGTATTATTTTATATTTTTCATGGTAAATCCTGGCTCTTTTAGCCCCTAGTGGTATACATTTGTTAAGCCTTTTCAATATACTCTGATGTATCATAACTAAGGGTTGTGGATGATAATTGGCCAGGTTCATGTCTAACCTTGAGCGTTTCAGCCCCAAAAATGAATATTCATAACTTACTAAATGCCCATAACTTTGCCAGAAAGCATTATGAATGGGCTGGGGCTGCAACTAAGAGTGAAAGTAATTACAAATAATCATATCAGTTATCATATTGTTTGTGCTTTATGATTATTGAAACTAAACCACTGTTTAATAAAGTATTCAAGACTTGAAGACGGAAAACCATACATTACTTAGTTTTAAATACAATATGTGGTGCGTAGATTTCCAGATTGTTCAATAAGCATGATTCAGACCGTGATCTTTGCCAAAATACTTTTATGTTAAGTAGTCAGCAATTAGATTTTGAAGTGTAATTTTCCAAATTCTTACTCATATAGTACTTGAGTTAATTTTGATTATTAGAGTGCATGGGATTTAATTGCATTTGGATCAAACGTGCCGAGACATCAAACAGTAATTTGCTTAATACTCTCATCTACGCTGAGAGGACGGAATATGAATTAACAACAGTGACTGGCAACTCCAACTGCACATTTAGAATTTTGCAATGAGGCAGACCATTTCGTGAAGAGTAAATCGCACAGTCAACGCCTCTCTAATGTACTGTAATGCCATGTTTATTCACTGAACATCAAATGTATATCATATTGTCATTAATTATAAACATTTCTTTTATTTCTATGGCCCTTGGAACGTAATGATGTTTCTAATAATGAGGAGGAGATCAAACTAAGGACAACCTGGTCCTAAAATCAAAAGATTAATTCCACCTGATGCATGTTGAAGGTGAGGATTAATGACCAATTACATTATTTATTAAATTCTAGTCTGTACATTGCAGGATGGGATTCCCAACAGGAAATGCATTATTTTCAACAGAATGTCAATGCATTTGTACGTGCCACTTCCCAAATTCAAATATATGTGCTTTCCACAGTTAATAGAAAACCTACTCCGACATTTATTTAAAAATCCAATTTAGCCCAGGTGCTAGGGGATATCAGGTCTTGATGGAGTTTTGTGTCAGAACTTTAATGAAGGTACCAATGCCATGGCTTAGCAGCTGATATGTGTGAGCAGATGTCAGACACTGATTTGACACACATTACATCAATTTCACCACAAACCAGGAAGCCAATACAATGCATGAATAACTCATTCGGTACACACAGTACCAAATACAGTCCCTCATACAGTAAACTTTTTTTTTTTTTTTTTTACAGGAAACAGTTATTGTTACCATGGTTTTAAATTAAGAGGGACATCTTAGTTTAATAATGCAAATTTTTAGAAACCAAAAATATTTGAGTTGATACAATGTATATGTGTGTTTACGGCAAGAGCTTGCATAGACAAGACAGTTGGAACCGTTGAACAGTATATCTTCTCCAGGGATGAAGATGAGCAGCAAGACCAGTGAAAACATCTCACCCTGAAAATGACAGGCCCGACTATAACTCCCCCAGTGGAAAATGCCAGAACCTGACAGAATGGCAAAACAGTGTAAAGGTCTAATCTTGATGACCTGTTTAGACATATAGCAAAATATTGGCATTTTAATAAAAAATGCCTCCTGACATTCCTGTCATTTTTTAAATATTTTTTTACCCTGTCAGCATGACCTTTTCTGTGCCCCTACTGTGAATCTTTCCTCATGCTCAGATTATCAAGATGCTTTGGTGTTTCCAACGTACATTTCCCATCACAATATGATACCTTGCATAACTTAATACATCATCTTAAAGAATGATCTGCCATGCAAAAGGTGGAAGATGAGTTTACAGATTTCTAGAAGAAGAAAGCTGTAGAGATAAGAGTATTTGTGATTCTTGTCTGTTCTCATTCCTTGATTTAGTTTGAGTCAAGATTTGGGCAGTATGGATTTCTGGTGTTTATGGACATATCCTATGTTTACTGTCTACAAAATTCTGACTCATGCATAAGAGGCTGTCTTTTCATATTATTTATCTGTCTCTTTTACACTAATCCACAAACTGACCTTTAAAGCAGTCCTTTGTCATATGACTCAAGTTGTCTCTGGAAAATAAATGGCACTGTGTGCGTTTGTGTGTTCAAGTACGTGTGTGTATTAGACCATTAAAATCCACAAAAGTCCCCATTCCCAAAATGTGAAAACTTTACTGTTCACATGGATATGTATTTTCTTTCCTTTTATTTTTCATCTCAGTCCCGCACACATCACCACACAAAGCACAGCAGACGCACACAGCCACTAAGCCAATTTAATTAGCCAAGCTTCTCAAAGCATTTCTAAACAAGACGTCTTAAAACCTAATAAGACATCAAACACGTCTGACAGCCTGCCCCCAGGAAATCAGCCACATTGTTTTACACTCAGACGAGTGTTCATCGCTTTCCAAGAACAATCTTTAGAAAGAGCACAGGTTCTTATGGGTTGCCAATTTACCAATTGTTTTCATTTAAGTCTCCAGTATTTTTGTCTTCCAATATTATTGAGGAGAGGACTGTTTCATTCTCTGTGGTCATTGGTTTCTAGTTTTAATAATTGCCTTCTATTCATACTTCAGCCAGAGGCTACATGAAGCTGTATGATAATTGCACAAGCCTGCAGACATTGCAGTCTTGCCATCCCCAACGTGGCTAAACTAATAATTCAGAGCCTGAATATTTTTCACTTGAGCCAATGAGATTCATAAATGGTCTTATAGAACTTCACTTTTCTCTCTTTTTATAAATACTGTACATGATATCATGTTTATGTCCCCATTTTTGACATCACAAGTTGAAAAACAAATTATTTTATAAACTGTGTAACAGTAAAAACATTGTATCATTTCTACTGAAATATTTTACAAAGTTGATGTGATAAAAAATACATAATAATCCATAATGGAATCCATCCAATAACATTAGATAGAGCAGGTAACAGGTGACAGGGAAGCAGCCCAATTGCAGAGAATAAATGAGGGTGATTTAACCAGCTGGGGCTTCTGGACCTGTCTACATCAAGATTGACAGCCGCCAGATTGCTTACAGAGTTGTCAGTATGCTTGCTGACCTCTGATGTCTGGCATGTATTTTCGGGAATTGGGACGGAGGTGGTGGTGGTCGGGTCAGCCAGACTATTTTTTTATGCGATTAACCATGAGCTCTCCTCCAAATAACGATATCTGTCTGGTCATGACATTCAAAGACCTTCTTGTAAATTAGATGTGACATATAGAATTCAGAAAAGACAAGGTGGAACCCCATGCATTGCAGACCGTAACCTACTTTACCTCATCTCTAAGAGTATTACAAATGTATTTTGAATGATAAAAATACATACACTTTCTAGACAAATACATATTCAAATCTTAGCTGTAAATAGAGCTTTCTTCTCTAAAGGGAAGGATCATTTCAGTAACCCTTACCAGGAAAATTAAATTACAAGCGCATTGACCTGCTCTATACATTCAACTGTGAAAATATGAGCAAAAAATGTGTCATCATGCTAGAAAAACTAATAAAATAACCTACGTAGAGAGAGAGAGCGAGAGAGAGATAGACAGATATATACCATATCTATGTATAGAGTAGGCACAATGTGAATTCTGTATACACCATTTATACTGTGCCACACATCAATATATGTGAATATTGGTTACCTTGACAAGGCATTAAAGATTAAAAAGACAGTAGAGGATTGGCAACCCCTCAGAATAAAATGAATGAATAAGTAATGTGGCACTGCTGTCTTTGCAATGAAGTGATCGCTAAAATTGATATGTCTGACACATCTTACCACTAATTGGGGGGAATTGTACCTCAAGAGTGGTACGGTCGGTGAGAATATAATTAATTTTTAATCAAGAACAAGTCCATATTCCTTGGTCTTGTAATTAATAAGAACCTGTGGATGAACCAGCACAATCCATTTATAGGACCCTTAGTTTAGAATTTTGCAAGCAATTATGGTCACTGATTGTTGTTTGTACATTTGCATGGAAAATCAACACAAACTTGAATACCTGGGACTGTAGGCGGAATATTTATTCAGGTTGTCCACACAACTTGTTTCTACTATCCAGTAAATTGGGTACAGTAAAAGGTTCTGTAATACTTGTGTTAAGTCAAGCTGTCAAGTTCTCAATGCTTCATTAATGTATCACATAATTATTCATGCTGGTTTTATCAAAAAGTAAAACAAAGTATGTTTTATTTATATGTTACATTTGAAACCTGCATCTTTTTCCAACATACAGCCAAATGTGGATGGAGTTTTCTATTACTATCTGGGACCTTATCCCCCCCCCACTCCAGGCACTCTGCATCGTATATTCCACTTCAGTTCATTTGAGGTGATCCTGTTCCTGATATGCAGCAGAAATACTGAGGGATTGTGCTGATTAAACTTGTGAGGCAGTGTCATATTGCAGAAAGTGTTGAGAAAGCATCGTCTCTAGCACTAAGCCGAGCTGATGAAAGCATTGCATGACATACAGTAGAAGCACACAAAGCTAGGATGGGTGAATATTCACCCTTCAGGGTCTAATTTGTTCCTGAATGGGATACCTGACTAGTGTTCAAAGTGTTCAGCGCTGAAGTGAAGTGCCATTTATGTTGCTATATTTCCTTTTTCTTCCTCAATCAAAAATGGCAAATCATAGAAAGTTTACAGCATAATAGATTTTTCTTCCACTTTGCAAAGTAGCCATTGAGCTTATTTATGTCTTAATCAGCTTGCTGTAAAGGTTGATTTGCTGCCGTCATCATAGTCTCTTTAAATTGTCAGCCAGTAAAAATCACATCCATCAGAAATCGAACATAATAATCTGGGCAGTCTCTAGTTTTAGATAGATGACGTGTACCTATGTGACCAGTCATGAACATTTGGAAAAAGTGATGAATTGACATAGAAGGGAAATATGTACTCACAAACTAGTCAATCTGTCAGAAACACAGTCCAGTATAGTGTTGTGCGTACCAGTTCATTTCTAGGTTATACAGAGGTTTTTCCCATTGTCTCTTGCTTACTCTCCAAACTCGTAAATGCCACAATCATTTCACTTGCTCAAAAAATATTGATTTCTGGAATTGCAGTTTCAAGCCGTGGGCACCATAGAGATTGAACTAGTCTGAGTGAACCATCATTATCGATTTAACAGTTCATACTGTAGGTATATATTGGGGATTCATTTCCCCACTGAGGCCAGGAGAGAGTATTCATAGATCAATATCAAACCATGACCTGTTTGTATCGTATGTATATGTTTAATTATTTGAATGTAATGAAATTATTATCAGTACAACTCTGTCTTTTGCCACGTTCCTCTCCCTGTTGTCTAAGAAAGGGAAATAGTCAATGCTCTATCGTTGTTTGATTTGTGTATTGTTGCAAAAAGGATGATAGCCGTAGGTTCTACTAAATTCTTAGATCAGAGTAATCATACCTCTCACTTGAAAAAAAGGAAAACAACAGAGCAAACCTGTCCCAACTACTGCTTACACATTTCACAGCCATCTTACACATCCTGAATGATAACCACAAGTGAAACTGTGATATTGTTAACAATCAAAACAAACAATAAGGTCCATGCCATTACCCATTTCAGGAAGGCCTCAGCCACAAATAAACCATCAAACTCTCAACAAATCAACTCAAACTGTAATAGAGGGCCTTGTGCCCAGAGGTTTCACCGAGTGCTGACCCAACTAAAACCCAATCAATTATGTATTGATGAACTGCTGTAAATCTGCATCTTATCAGAGTACCTTTTGGCATTACCATAAAGAAGAGGAAGGATCCAACCTCAGAATGAAGCAATGTCATGTCTGACTTGAACCCCTACGGGTCCTGTTGCACGTTGCCAGGACCCTCTCCAATTGGCAACCTGTTCTTCTGGGTTGTCTGCTGAAAGAGCCTGCAAGCCAAGAAGAAAAAAAAAACAAAAAAAGGAAGACTTGAGGCACTGCTGGATGACGGGTGGGGGTGAACATCCTGGCTGACTTTGACAAACTGATAATCGAACAGACTGGTAACACAAGATTAATCTGTGTAATTATTGTCAACATGGCTTATCTCCCAAGGAGAAATTTTATGACAAGGGGATACTCTTGGATGTATTCCACACAAGAGCATTTTGGTTTGCCAAATGTCCAAGTCTTTGGATGGGTTTGTTGAAACAATAACCAGTTCAAAGATATTAGGTGAATGGGTAATTTTGTTTGTATATTTCATGCAGGCAAATCATTGAACAGAAAATGAATATGAATGAACTATTCTCATTTCTAGTCTTCTTTCGAGTTCAGTAATGTGGTTTCGAAAAGCGAACTGGTGCAGTTTACCTTTGAATCCTGAAATATTTTTCTTACAGACAGCTAGCCATGTGTGGAAAAAGACCATTTGATTTTCAATACACTCGTCATCCTCCTGTCTGTAAGTAGGGGTTAATGTGCGTGTTCCAGGGAAACATCCTGCTTATTCTCCAGTACCCTCAACTCCCTGCAGAGGTTAGCTATGTCAATACCTCACGCTTGATTGTCTGATTTATTTTGAAACCAAATAACCTGTTTATACCAGTGGAGCTGTGCCTGTCCCCGGCCATCTGCCTGAACGCTGCTCTTCCACTGATAAATAACTCTCATCAGCTTGCTTTTACTGAAAGCTTTTGTTAAACTTCTTGCCAGATTAATTGTGGTACAATTACAATAAATGCATATTGGGATGACCTCTGCCTGCATCTCTCAAGTGGTCTAGTAATACTTTGTCCTGTCGATTTGATGTTCTTGTGATGAGGTAGTCCTTCCCAGTTCATTCCAGACTTTGGTGTCCAATTCGAGTTGAGCCATATCCACAAAGGTCATGGTTAATCCCAGGTGAATGAAGTAGCGTAGTTATTGCCATGAGTTAACGTTAATATTAACCCAAATACAGTACTGTGTACCCTAAAACAAACTTCCATAACATGATTCATCAATAAGCAATTGTGTTTTCAACAGAGTATTTGATTTGTAGGTTAAATGTTGTCTAATTAGTCATTTGTAATGCGTTTCTTGACGAACAGATTAAATTATCTTGTGGTCATGTTACGTAACCCAGCAGCCTGAGTCACAGATACAAAACTAAAGGATTGCGGATAAATTGAATGTGACATTTGCATGGCTTTTGAAGGCGTTAGTTAAACATTTGATTGTGATAAAGACTGTGTGAGGTTCATTACGATGGGCGGGACTCCAGCTGTGCTCACCAGGCCTTCCTCTCCATTCAGAGTAAGCAGGAGACGCCCAGGGTGGATGACCAGGAATACAACGCTAAAAGAGCTTTCGACCCCCACAGGGCTGAGGTGTTATTAATGTAATATAACACACAAACTTGTCGGGGGGGTTGCCTTTGAAACACTCCCTTGCGTGCTCTGTTGTCTGTCTGTCAGTGCTGGCTACCTCATAGTGCATACACCTGAAATGTGCTTCAGTACTGTTGGACAAGGGGATGCAGGGAGGTGACTGACATGTAGTTTATTGGTAACTGTCGTGAAAAAAAAGTTTTTGTAATGTTTTGCTGTATTTAATTTATTCACAGCGCAGAAGTACAGTAGGACTACTACCCTACTGTCTCTCTGACAGCCTCTGGTATCCATTTTCCCTTTCATCACTAATAATGTGATGTTTATTTGGTAGATCTCAATATAGTTAAAAAGCTGTCCTTTCAAATGTAATGACACTTCATTGACTTTGTTAACAAATACCATTTATATGTCTTTACAATAAAAGGTTATGCAAACATTCTTATGTATGGTAAGTAATGGTAAGTAATCAGGTTTTGACTATAGCGTGTCTGACACCCTGTGTGCAGATAAATGAAGTATTTTATTGCACATGATGGAATTATGCAGTGTTTAATGTTGTCGGAAATAGCTTCCACTAACTGTGTGGTTCAAAGCGTTGGGTTTCTTGCTTTGCTCCCTGCTCTTGTGTGGTTTGGTGCATGTAAGACAGTAAAGAGATCTCCTGGAAAATACTTTCAACATGAACAACACAGTCCATTTCATCATGCTACTGTCACATTACTGTATTTTGAGTACTGTATGTACTCAACATAGCCTGACATTGTCATACTCATATTTCTAGTCAGAATATGAGTCTGAAACCCCTCCGTTGGGCTGTGAGTATGGGGCGTGTTTCAACCAAACCTGGAAAAAAATGCCTCTTCACTAAATTGGATAGACGTACAACCAATCAATTCAACCCAAGCGCTCTTTGGTGACGTGGTTGATTACATTACCGTTGATCATCTGTCCACCATGTATAAAGCCCGCCCTGACAATTTGATTGGTCCGAACAGCTCTTGTTCGGGCATTAGTTTTTCCCGGACCGAGCAACTCCAGACCGAACTTCCCGACCAAATTATTTTGTGGGCGGGGCTAGGTTCGGCTGGCAGCCAGGCTATACTCAACATACAGTACAGCACTTGTCACAAGTTTGGACTAAGGTAGGTAACTTAAATGCCTGAGTTATACCATAAGCATTACTTTGACTGAACATACGTTTTGAGAGCTTCCCTTTCATGACTCCTCTTCAGTAAGCAGTCCTTGGGGTGAGGGGCCAGGAGGCCCATGGTCAACAGCCCAACAGTGGATCGATGACAGGTCAAACCACAGAGGCACTGGCAGTATATAGTTCATCTGACAGCTATGTGTTCCACTTTAGCCTTTTGCCCAACCACTTTCCTCAATGTTCCCAGGGTCCGTCCTTCAAGTGGCTTTTTGAATCCAGTTAAACCAATATGATAGCTTAGTCTCCTAAAGTGTAACTTATTTTGAGAAACACTTCAGATGAATTAGCCTAATGAGTAGTATTATACCAATCAGCAACCAACCATTGTTTTTGGTTAAGTCATTAAAATTGGGTTGGCTACAGTTATGAATACCGTAAGTAATCATATTTACCGCACACATTTTGGTACTGTAATCTCTGGCAAAAGGGTTCATTTGTAGCACTGCAGCGTAATACAACCCCCAGAGTGAGTTCCTTGGGGAGTCGGGACAACTTTCAGTCGATTTTTGGGACACATCTGTTTTCAAACCATAGTCTCTGAGTCCAGATTATGTAAAAGAGCATCCTTCTGTTTACCAGAGTTACGTAAACGTGAAAGTGAGAGAGAAAGAGAGAGAGAGAGAGAGAGAGAGAGAGAGAGAGAGAGAGAGAGAGAGAGAGAGAGAGAGAGAGAGAGAGAGAGAGAAAGAGAGAGGGAGAGAGAGAGAGAGAGAGAGAGAGAGAGAGAGAGAGAGAGAGAGAGAATAGAATCACTATAATCAGATTGTGTAAGAAAGCGTGGCAGTATACAAAGCTTGCTGAAAATGAGTTAGGCTAGTATGTACAATCAGCATGTTAAGTTATCTTCCATTTTACCATTGTTGGTTTTGATTGACTTAATTCCATATCTTGAAAGCCAGAACGCCAAGTCAATGGCATTCCAAAACAATTAGAAAGGAACAGGACATTTCTCCCTGTCATTTGTTACGTTTAGATTGAAGGCCATACATTTTACACAAATCTGTAGCAATGACCCAAACATTTTACAGTATTACATGTTTTAAGGAGTCAAAAATAACATGATTGAGATGGCAAGTTTGATGAAAGGCGATAAGTAACCTATTCATATTAAATGTTATCTCCGGCACTATCTGTCACATGGTTCCTTGTATTGTTGTTTGTAATAAACCATTCTTAGAGGCACTGTATTCTCATGACAGATGCCTCATGTCAAAAAACGAGAAGAAAACAAATACTATTATGACAGCTTGTGATCAAAGAAAACTACTCATTAATAAGATGTTAGCCTTTGTGCACCATTTCCATTTTGTTATTCTCCCTTGACAGTGTATGAAAAATATTTTGAATGTGTGATAAGTCCATGCTAATTGATGCCATAGTGACAAATACACTTTTAGCTGAAAACGCAATACTCATACTAACTAGGAACTACCTACTTCAGCCGTATATTGAGAGCACCAAGGTGCACCACCGAATGCCACAGGAGGTCTTTCTTGCTAGTGTCCATCAAACTGTGGTCCTCCTCACTTCTGCAGGGTGGAGAGCTGAAATATCAGATATTTAGGACAAAGTATTTTATTGTGTGCAATAGTTTTCACGCGCAAGTACTTGTCATATGCAATATCATTATCACTATCATGTGCAGTATTATTTATTTATTAACTTTAGCATTTACTTCCTTACCTTTTTTGTGAAGCCCCCCAGGGGTGCTGTGTTGTGTGCACTTTGGTTTTATGAACATTTTGTCTTTTGTTCTTATTTTATCTATTTATTTTATTCTTGAGCAGTGTTGTAACCTTAGCTGTCTCTGGTACAAGAATTTCCTTTGGGATTTAAAACATTTTATTGTATCTTATCTTATTACACACAAAATGAGCAGGGCTCTACTTCATAGCATTATAACATTTACAATTTATTAAAGTCTGTAACATTTTATTTTTCACATTGCAATTAAATGAGAGCAAAATGGGGGCCAGTGAGTCACAAATAGGTTTCATGTTGAGTGAAGATGTCGTCAAGAGGTAAAAGCACGAGTTCAAAGCAACAATACATTAGCAGTCTTGTTGTTATACAGTCTTGCTTGGCTTTTAGCAGGCAAGTTAGCTTGCAAGCTTTTGGTGTGAGATGCAAAGTTTTGTATATTGGCCGTAGAGATGTCTGTGAATGAATAGTTCTATTTTTTTCTAGAACTAGATTGGGCTATTTGTGTGGTAAACACATTTGAAAAACTAGCTGACGATTGGCTGAGCAATGGACATGGATCACTCAACTGTGCACTGCAGCAGTATACATAATGATCCAAAGTAAGATGCATCAACACGTCATTAACATATGCACAGATAAGCGTACATCTGAGTGAATATTATTGTCATCTACAATTGTAGAACACCTAACACTCCATACCTTCTCAGAGGATTTCGTAACAGTTTTTTTTTCCCCCATCGGAGAGATGAATCAATTCACTGCTTATTTGCATAAACATCTGTCAGAGCTTTGCTCCCCACTGTTATCAAATTATTTGTGTCTCTGTTGAGAATATCTTTCTTTTACTTGCTTGGTTTCTATAAGTCTCTCTCAACATTTGAAGGCTAGTGTCTAGCTTATTTGCCCTTTCAGCTTTTGAACTTACAGTTCAAAAGTTACACTTTTATATCCAAACTTTAAAAAAATGCTATTAACATTTAAAGTGTTAGGGAATGGCACACACATTTCATAAGTAATGCTTAGGCAATTATACTTCCCTGTCATTTGTCAATAAACTCATTCACAAAATTAGTTCAGTTCTGCAAGGGCCATTTTATTTAATGTATGAATCTACCAGAGAATCACTTGATGGTTAATTGATCTTCTGTACCTTTGTCTGTGCTTTTAGTGGCTAGAATGGGTGCTGCTTCACAGACAGTAGTTTGTTAAAGCTGCAGCTTGGCTTCTACGTAGCTATAGGAGCCATGTATCACCCCAGCAGATAGGCCAGTAAAAACGATGATGCGTGTGTCCTTGGCATGAGGGGATGGGGGTTTAGTAAGGGCTCATAGCTTTTATCTCCGGGAGCATCAGCAGAGACTAGCCATCACAAGGTCAGCCTCTCAAGATTGTCAAGGTGAAACATTAGTTGACTGTATCCCTCTGTTCCTATTCAATTAACATTCTTTTTTTGTTGTTGAAGTATTCAAATTAGCATAGGTATGTTCTTAAGCAAGTATAGCAAATGTGCACGACATTTGAACGTGGTAGAATTTAACAAAATATAGACTTTGTGGAGGGATCACGCCGCCATGGTTTAAAGACCAGGATTTGGGCAGTACAGAGCAGAGAAGTGGTAGCAGTCTGTACGCACAACAAATCCCCAACTCCCAACGTGAACATATGCCACAGGTAATTTGTCTGCAAAACTGTATCTGACCCAAAAGCATGATGGTACACAGTGGGGGTCAAATTAGAGGGGTAAAAGGAAGGTCACCCGGCTTGGCAGAAAAACAACCATGCTTGCTTAGTGGAAAAGTATGAGGCTGGAAATGAAACAGATGGCCAAACAATAACTGGAAGCAAAATACTGCCCCAGGGGAAGAAAATGAGACTTGGTTGGGAGTTGGCATTATGGGGTTTTCCCCTGCTGGTGCCATGCCATTCTGATCGTGTCCCTCCCTGTGCCTGTCACCCCCTAAACCAATAAATCATTGTGACAATAAATGCTGTGACATCTGCCACAGAGCATCTGATGGCTGACAGAAGTCATCAGTACCCTTGATCTGTGGACTAAAATAAGGATTGGCTGAGGGGCCATTGAGAAGGCCACCGGCAGTATAGGAACTGGGGCAACAATGTACATGACGGTTTCAATACTACCATGTCACTCCATACGTGTAGCAATGCCAAGAGTAAAAAACACTGTAGATACATAATAATTGCAGTATGATGAAATTGTATTCAGTTTTTTCAGTAAATGTTATTATATAAGTGTAAGAAAGCACAGTGTGAGGAAGGGGTATAAAATGGCAGTGGATGTTGTAGAGGGGTAGTTAAAGGTTGAGTTACCAAAACAAGATGTACTGTATATGTATTGTCAAGTCGTTACATGGTAATTCATGTATCCTTAATAAAAGGTGTTGCCCGAACTACTGAAAAAAAACATATTGCTGGTTATGTTTTGGTATACATTATCGTTTGGTTGGTTGGTTCTTATCAAAATCATACTGTGTTTGATATGTCTGAACATCCTTTTTAATCAGTTACCTACTTTTAAATTATATTCAGATAAATTGTAGTCAGTCAGTGTGGGATACCACAAGTTAACATTTGTTACTATACTAATACTTAGGTAATGTCATTACTTTGTATTACATAAGTTATTTAAACACAAATAAACCATGTGTATGAAGTTAAAGAGTTGTTCTTGTGTTGTGTAACTATAGCAACAAAGAAATAAAGCAAGATTCAAAACAACATGTTTAACAGTGATGGTTGCTCACCCAGTGATAGAAGGGATATAAGGTCATTGTATAAAGGCAAGTAATTCCCCTTCAGAGCGTAGAGTCAAAATCAATTCTCAATCACTGCCATTATTTTCTCAATACAGTAAGTCTTTATACTGATGATTGATGATTGTTCATGGAAGAATAATCGACTTGTCACTGCAACAAAATGAATAGTTTAGCCTTTTCACAGCAATCTACCACCAATGACCCAGAATTATAACACCAGTTTTTATTTCAAAGGATGCAATCTCACGAAAAGATTTGAGAAAATGATTAAATCATCCTAGTTAGACTAGAAGAATTAATCCAATGTTTTGGCAAATTCAAATTAAGTGTATAGTCTTTGATCTTGTGTCTAGGTCAAGTAAACATCGGTAAGAACATACTGTCTGCTGTGGTTTTGGTTTATGCTGGTTTAATCACACAAACACACAGCTCTCGGTGGATTGCTGACATTTTCAAATGAAATTTCAAGAACATCATGACACAATGTGCTGATATGAAGTCACCTTTCCCTTTGACCTGTTAGTGACCATATGCTGCAAGATTCATGTGAGTGCAGAACATATCAGATGATGCAATCAAAGACAGACAACAAACCTTGCCATGCAATACACCTACACAACAACAACAATAAAGACAACTTTTAGATCAGTGCCTGGCCATGGTGGAGGCACCTGACTCTCACAAAAAGGTGGATGCCTTGGAGGTCTGCTGCTCCTGCAAGAGCAGATGGGGTAGAGGAAACACCTGGGGGGGTGGTTCTACAACTCACTGCAAGTGTTCAGAAGCAGGCTGTCACACAGGGAGGAGATATACAGTCCTGCAAGGAACTCAGAGGAACCACCAGAGGGTGGCAGGTACAGTGCGTGGAGGGGGTGGGGGTGATGGGACAAGAGCACAACTCGTTAATGAACTGGGTTTGGAAAAAAGGGATATATACTCGCATGCATTAAAATACTCTGTTAATTACAGTGGTGTGATTCTAGCGGTGGAATCCTAAGAGGCTTTGGTGACCCAGAAAGATGCCTATATCCATCCATCTTTTTTAATCTGACCACTTCATGTTTTTGAAATGATTGTTCATTTGACTGCTGAAAAGTCATGCACCACAAAGGCTCTTATTCGAAAAACTGAGGGCGAAACATAAAAATTGAATGGAAAGGTGGTCATACAAAGGAGTACAGGTCATACTGCTACAGCAACAAATCCAACCACTGTAAGAATGAACATATCCATTAGCATCATATTTGAAGCAGAAATCCTATATCACATGATATAGGGAAAAGGGAATGACAATGGAAAATCCTTGTAAAATAAATGGTACAACAGATGTAGTGGTTCCTAGAAAGTTGTCCTTTAATACCTTTAATTAACTATGTATAAACAGGATTTTGTATTTCATATATTTGTATTCGTTTTTGTACTAAGCACATGTATGTGTATTGTTATTTTGTATTGGTAACCTGCTATATATATATATATATATATATATATATATATATATATACAACATTGCACGTTGCACATGTCAGTGACCTATCTTTGTTGTAACTTTCAATTGAAATGTTTTGCATGAAAATGCTAAAGCTGTTAAATGTATCATGATGGACATACCACAACACCACTATCCCACATCATTACATTCATCTCATCATTATGTGATCCATCATTGTAGTGATGTGTTTACGGAACCAATGAAAAGATCCACATCCTAAACTATATACACATTTACCATAAGGAATGTCACTTTCATTAAGTATGGTTATGCATCACAAATACAATACATTAATCTATTACTAACAACCTATCATTTGACATCTCAAGAAATCTGGAAACATCTCAGGATTGCTGACTGTAGTTGGCAGACTGCTTCCTTCATATTACATTTTTCACACTGTTTCCCTAATAACTGCCTTTAAGTCAGTTTAATCAGTATCTAGGATAGGAGAGCATAGTACCTCATTGCAGCAGCATTTTGTTCTTTCTACACAGCAACCGAAACGGATGCTGCTTGCAGCTTTATTTACTGTTACCATTGCAACTCAAGACTTAAAACTTGACAGCCTGCTCTCATAACTTAAGAGCCTTCTTTACTGAAATAAACAAAGCATTCATTTCCATTTATTAATATTAAGTAAAATGTTGTTTCTTAACAAGGCGTCGACATTGCTAGGTGTTGCTTATCATAGAAATGATGATAGGAAAGTGCATTGTTAAGAGGTTACTTCTTGATCTTGCCACACTTCATTTTAAATGTATATATATGAGAACCCCTAGCACTTGAAAGGGAGCCAACTTGAGCCTCGAGCACCTAATTCCCAATTAATTAATGTATTTATTCAACAGCATGTTCTAGCTTTGGTGCTCCCTCTCTTTTCAAACTGCCCTTTTGAAGCCATGGTTATATACCTAATAGGCAGGGATACACAATCGTGTTTTTTTTCTTTTCCAGAGATATTCCTCTCTATTTCAACTTTGAAAGGACAGAATGAGGACCAATAGGTTACACAAGAAAACAAAACAACACAACACACTTGGGAAAAAATCACACAATAATGTAGACATTTTTTATCAAAGCGCAATAATAATAATACAACTCTACTCATCAACTAATACGGATTAAGCTTCATATTCAGGTGTGAGGCTTGAACAAGGATTTACTGCAGGAAAGCAAAGTACCATTGTCCTAATTTCCCTGGAAACCCCAATATCAAGACTTTTATTACTCTAGTCCAGCCACAGAAACATATCTCATTCAACCAGGTATATTTGAAGATGAGAGAGAGGGAAATCAAGCATTCATGTGTTATGATTACAGAGTATATATCCAATTACACAATAATGAGAACCGTTTCCATGATTCACTTTGAACAGGTGTGGTGTGCCTGCAAATAACACCACTAAATGGAGGTATCATTGGCAGACTGGAATTACACTGTTGCCAACATTGCTAGTTTTAACTTCCATAATATGAATTGCTTAGGAAAACAAATGCATCGCCAGAGGTTCTGTGATACATTTGAGTTGACTACCATATTTTGTACCTGTACACGATAATTATTAAATTGAATACAACTTTTTGGGGGGTTTAAATGTTGGTTTGTCCCTTCACACCACTGTGTCCTTTTCTTGTCACACTGGGTGAGACTGTTGCTAAATGTTTGTGTGGGTGGTTCAGAACTGTAGAAGGAAATTGCTCCTGGACACTGCGTAGGAAGCCAGTCCATTACAGGGTGACCCCAAAGGGTCATCTTGGGAAGGCAATCAATCTCAAGATAAATGTGTCCACTGGCATTGAGGAACAGGGTGACAAGACATAGTTAAACTAGTTGGAGGACATCAAATATATTCATATATGATGTGGTCTGCGTCAAACACCAGCTGTAGATACATGAAGATACCTTTGGAATAAGTACAGTAAAGATGGGAAGGAATGTACATGTGTTACATTTTATAATGACGGTAGGCTTCTGTATTGTTAAATACATTATATTATATCTGTATACCTAACTCGACTTCCACAGAACATTTCGAATGTTCAATACAGCCAATATTCTGGTATGGGGTTGTCTGAGGTATTTTCTCTTCACGTGTTATTGACAAATTATTGATCTTTGATGGGTAATTCAAATAAATGATTGAGGACGAAAGAGAATTGAGTATTATTACAAATTGAATTTGTACTAAGTTAGTTTGAATAATGTACCACCAAAATGTTGGTTTTCTATCCTGATCATGAAACCAATCTAATACCCATAACTCTTCTTATGCTTCTGGCAATTGATTTTCATCCCACATAGAGCTTTTGATAGCCTAAAGAACATCTTCAATACCTTTTATATATTAGAACCTCCAGCCAAGAACTGTGGAGGTTATGTGATCAGGTTATGTGATTTTATTTTGATTGACAGACAGCAGCCTGATTGGCGTAAGAATGGGCAGAAACTGCAGGAGTACGCAACAGTACCCCAGGCAATCCCACCTGTGTAGATGGAGCCATAGGCAGAAGTGGATTGAATCACACACACATACCCAGAACCCCTCATACATTCACACACACACAAACCGTCTCTTCCTCTGTCTCGTTGTCTGACAGTCTGTGATTTATAGACTCCACAACAAGATATTTTGATATTCCAATAATAATTATTGATCCTGTTAGCTTACAGTACTCTATGTGTTCGTGTCTTTTATCTGTGTATGTGTGTCAATGTGTGTGTGTGTGTTTGTGCAGTAGTGTATACCGTATGTGTATGCCTCCATTTGTATGTGTGTGCCTCTGGGTATGTATGAGAGTCTGTCAGTAGAGGTCCCATTGGTGCGGGCTAGATTGATTAGTGATGAGGTCATAATTGCTGACTGAATCACCTCCATGGTTAATCAATCTCTGGCTGAAGGATGAATACGTTTGGTGAAAAAGGACAATTCTTCATGAGGAGATGCACTGTAGATAGAGGACATATTCATTCATCAAGGTTGGCTTTACTTGATAGATATGCAGGCATCAATGGTGGCCCTATCCATCAATCAGGCAAGAGGGGAGGTCAGCTTTGAAGATCAAAGCCGAGCACCCCACTAAACCATACCAAAACCTTTAAGAGGTACAGTATAGGCCTAATAGGTTTTAAAAGGATATGGAACTAATCACCTGTTTCATGTCACCTTGACGTGTTCACTTTCCAGAGTCAAAGTGCATAATTCCACAACTGGGCTCAACTGGGCTAAATTTAAGTATGTGAACAGTTAGCATAGTCCTCAAAGCATCCATTTAGCTTAAGTGATATTTATTTTAGCTGGAGTAACCTTGACCTGAGCGTATTCATAACATGACAAGTGTTTAACCACCCAAAAGAGTGAGATGGTGTTTAAAAAAAAAGATAAAAAAAACTTCAGAGTTCATGAACACAAATTCAGGGTTTGCACTGCTGCCATGTTTTGAAATATTTAAACGCTTGGTCCATGGAGTGACTCTGAGGTGGAGAACACCTGCCTTTCATATGAGAAAATTCCTTTCTTTTTAATGTCGTTTCTGACATTCCTTTTCTTGGTTCACAATGATTCAACCTCATGACTTTTGAAATTCTGCGCATTCCTTTGATGTCAGCGGCTTTTGAACCAAATTCAATAACCATAATAGAGATGAAGGGAACAGAAGCCATTTCTTGGTAGGCTTCTTGCTGTCCACAGCAGTAGTTTCCGTCTGCCCTGCATTGCTCACTCTCTCTCCTCACATATATTTATTGAAACATTGAAGAGGAAACATTATTTTTCACAGACGGAGGTCCATTTGCACACTCACAATGATTGCTCTAAGCCCAGAATGTATACATTAGGCAGGCATCACATTTTAAGTTCCTGATTACGCTTCCTTTCTTTAGTTCGTACCCATGAACCAGACATACTTATTTCAACCATGACTTATTTTCTGTTGGTGTTTTTATTATCCCCCCACCTGTATTTTGGCAGGCACAGTAAGGATTCTGATTGCTTTCAGCCTTTTTGAGCATTTCAACATAACCACAAGCAAGCTTTTGAGAAATATTTTCTGTTCATAGGATTGAAGAGCTGAGAAGATACATATACAATTCAGCCTCAAGTGTGCTGAACCTGAAAGGAAAGGTACTTTGATCTCACTGCAATTCTTTCAATTATGTTACAGTCACATGAGATGATTTGATTGCGCTATTATTAAGAAAATTATATTTTAATGTACCCATACTTGCAGTATAATGAATGAATTCAATGGAACCAAGTACTTAACCTAAGATAGAGAACAGACATGGATCCCTGCTCTCCCTCTTGCCCATATAATGAAATTACTTTATAACCTGAGAACAAAATTAATTAAATTCATATGTCTGAGAATATCTGGGCTTCATAAAAGTTAATGGAAACTTTCTATTCATTACCTACAGATATGTATTCTACAGCACTGTATTCTACCTGTATGCATAGTATCATAACATATTAGGGCCAAGGGTTAGGGTTAGGGTCTCAATGGCCAATATTTTGTGTTACCGTGTTTTCTTGAAAAGGTGCACAATGTTTTAGGAGAAGGGCTCGGAATCCATAAACCAAAACACATTCTCAAAATCACTCTCAAAAGTAACCACAATTACTCTATGCAAATCATTAACATATTTTATTTATTTAAATGTAATGTTTATTTTGTCAACATCTTCACTGGTCATACTAAATCTGAATGACAGCCCATATCATGAAGGGGTTTCACAGTACACATTGACAGTAATAACAACCCATCTTAGCCTACTCCAAAATGTATTTATAAAGAGACACACAGAACATATAGTGCTGATTACCCTTACCGCACTAATGCTTCTGAATTCTTGTTCTGGATTCCTCCATAGCTAATTTGGATGCATACTGAAAACATAATTATCACTTTCGGTTCTTCTTAGTATTCCGAAAAAAATGTTCAGGCATGATCGTTCCTAAAGTAGATGTGAAAAGAAGAGTATTTGCTGTTAAAATAAAATGGAAAACTTTGTTTTCAAAAATGTCTATTTATTTCCTAGGTAATCTTTTGGTGCAAAGTCAAAAAGAAACTGTGTAAAATCAAAAGTTTAAACAATGGTGCTTTAATTGGAGGCCAATCACACGAAAGGGTTGATTGTGGGTAATAGGAGGAGAGTATGATTTTTTGACCTATTAAATTTGCGGCAGCAGGCGTTACTGTCAAATAATGCAACAAAAAAACTGTTGGTGCAATACCATCGTGATAGAAATGACAAAAGTAATTTGAATAAACATGTTGGTATGCAAAGCCAAACCTTGCATCGTGTATCATCTTTGTAAGCTTTGCTCTCTCTCTCTCTCTCTCTCTCTCTCTCTCTCTCTCTCTCTCTCTCTCTCTCTCTCTCTCTCTCTCTCTCTCCTCCCTCTCTCTCTCTCTCTCTCCCTATTACTGGAGAAATAAGTGTCACCTGACACTGTGAAACAATGCATCCACATTACTTTACTGTATGTTGCAGTCAAAACAGATAAACAGACACCAACTTAAGGTATTATACCAACTGTCTGAATTGAGTTATAGCTAAATCAAACAAAGCTAGCATGTTACAGTTAGACACTGGGGGCTGCAGAGCATGTGACATTATTTAGAGTAAGAGGAGGAGAGAGGTAGGGGGTAGAGGAGAGATTAATTTCCACATGCAACACCAGCAGCTATTTTCCCTCCTCTGCATTCAGTCATAATTATTTTTATTGACTTCATGTTGCTGACAATCTGAGTGATGAGAACAGTAGCAAATAAGTTATCAGAATGGAATACCAAGCATTTTCTACTACTATTTATCTAGGACCATGATATAAGTACTATTTTGCAGCAGTGCTCATGGACAGTTGACAATTGGGACCTTCAAACCAAATACTTTTTCTACTCCTTTGTAGGGTTGTCATTGTCTTCAGTATCCATGCACCCTTGCTGAGTTCTGTATTCTGCCCATGGTAATGAATATATTGATTTACATTTTAGGGCCCTGCCAAGACTCCTGCCAAGTGATGACAATATTTCTGCAGGCAATAAGGTAGGGAGATTAAACATGGATCCAGAGAGGATTGTCTGAGCAAGATGGGAGAAAATGTTGATGAAGTTAATACAGTCCAACATATTTCACCTTTGTCCTAGTGAAAATACAGTTACATCAGACTCATTCATTATAACACAGCAGTCTTCAATCAAATCATTTTATAGAGAATTATGGAGCAGCAGTGAAATAATTGCTTTAAAAATGACATATAGGAAGAACCCTAAATCATTGATTGTGTAGGACGTAAGTATGTACGATGTATTCCCAAATACAATTGCTTGAGTTTACTTAGAATAGACCAAATGTCATAACCATACCAGGAAAATGTAGAAAACTTACCAATTTTTGTGACTCAATAATGCCACCCCATCCATACAGAGCTGAAATAAGTGCTTATGACCTCCTCATACCCTAGTAACCTTAGTGTTATATTGCAGTCGCCATGTTTTATGTCACTTGACATGTATCTTTACATATATGGCACTTTTTCTACCTCAGGAGTTCTGGTCTTGCCAAGGTCCATCTATTCTGATAGATGGAATGTTATTTGTTACGTTCCATGTTAAACATTTACATTTACTTGGAGTTCTATGGGAGCATATATAACTTAGTCTCTTAGTGGGAGTGTAGAAAATCAACCATCAGCTCTTTACTATGTTTTTGAAATAAAGTCCTATCCAACCAGTTTCACTACAAAACTTTGCAATATGTTCAACGTGCACAAAGGTAGAGGCAAATCAGTGAGTCCTTTTTCCAAACAGTGAATGTGAACCTGCTGGCTGACTGCCTCTACTTATTTGTAACTTTCTTGCAAGATTACATTTTCAAAGTGGTTCTCAGTGCATGTTAGAAAGTCTATATTTAATGTGCAAGGAAAAGCATCATAAATCTCAAAGGCACTCATCAATTTTCTTCGATGGCAGTCCAAATCACTCAGTGGGTGAAAAAGCTGACACTTCTCTCTTTGACTGGGTGCAGATTGGAAGCTATCTGGCGATGGATTCCTCTGACTTCTGGCTCATTTATCAAGCCCAGTTCTGCTCAGAGATTGCAGGGGAGGAGGACAGTCTCCCGTTCCAAAGTACCATACAATGTGTCCCACTGATTCAGTTATGCAGGATTTTGTCAAAAAATGCTCGACTTGAGAGAGAAAATTAAATCAAAAATCAACAATTAAAGGCAGTTCAAACAGCTAAAGAGCAAGGGATTAGAGATATCTGAAATGTTCATGGGAATGTTCATGGGAATGAATAGAATGATTTAATTGCCGTTGTTGTATAGACACATAGAATTCAACTTGCTTTAATACACTCTACACTGTTGCTGTGACTGTTGAAGCTTTGGCTGCTCTTCCACATAACAGTGTTCAGATAGGGATACTTTTGCGTCATTGGCCTGAGCATGTTTCCTGTTCAAACAGTGCATACAATGTATACACGTCTATAATACGCTTATTTTAAAAACAGGGTTGTCTAATGAAGGCACACGGCAGATACATTTGGTCATTCCTCAATACATTAATGTTCTCAAGTAAATACTGGCCATGCTCCTTGGGTATCCAGCCCTAATCCATATTCAGAGCCACTTTGTATTGATTGGGGAAGCTCCAGATAAGAATGAATGCTAAATAGCTATGAGATAACACATTCTATGGATCACAGGTATGCAAATCAGGTCAGATACTCATGCAAATACAATCCAAAGTCATTTTAAGGCATTTATGTATTCAAATGAAGATTTTCCTGATTTATCACAGCAGCCAGACAGGATGAAATTATAATTTTCAGCACATTTCTTATATATATATATATATATATATTATTGACCAGTCTGGAATATAGTCATTAGTTACATAATGTTTATAGATAGTCTCCTTACTTACTTCTAGTTCTAATCAAAGTAAACAAATGGGTAATATAAACACTGTTTGTTTCTGTCTTTACAGAAACAATACCCGAGTGCAATATAATATCCATGAACGTTTTTACCTGGCTGGTTTGGTATGCAGCATCCAAGGTGAGCAAAATATGAGCTCTGTTCACCCGGAGTCTTGAAGTAAATGCCTTGACCTTAAAGTAAATAATGCAGTTAAATGTCTGTGTCTCAAGAAAATTATACATGTAATGAATCTAACCTTATCCCTGCATGATAGAGCACCCCCCCCACACACACACACACACACACACTCACCAGCCCACTCCATAACAAGACAGAACATTCCACTGAATGGCGACACAGCAAGGTCCTTCAATCTGTCATTTGATCATATGTTTCCCATGCCTACCATGTACCCACAACAAGTGAGAGGATGAGAAAAAAATTGGTTGTATATGCAAAAAACACAAATCGCTCACATGTTCCACTGGGTCTCTAAGCTGTCAATTATCTCTCTACGGCAAGCATTTGCATACTCATGGCAGTAGTAGACCAAGTGAGTTCATTAATTGACCTCCAATATTCCTGAGACGAGTGCAGGAGCTCAATAGGATGTCTTCCGCATTTTTGCATACTGAATGTGAAATGTAGCACTCTTGTTTATCATTGTTTGCATGATGAGAAGAACCCCACTTGTGACCCTGAAGTGTGAGAGAGTGTATCCTTTCACAATGCCAAATCCGGTGTAAACTATAGCAACCTCAATTAACAGCTTGAAAAGATCATCAGGTTTAGAGAGTTCTGTTTCATCCTATTAATTTGCATTAGCTGTCTTACAGTTATATTGTGCTATATGTCAACTTGCACTGATCGACAAGAATTTAGTTTCTGCTTAGTTTTTTTTAATGAATTTAAGGGATCATGAAGGTTTCAGTCTTACACCTCAGGTGCAGCAGAACCTTCTGTTTGGCAGGCCCTCATCTGGACGGCTCTCTTTATTCCTACTCAGTGTTTGCTCAAGGAACCTGTGAGCCTGCAGGCATGAAGTCCAAACAGCCAGTGATAGATGTCTCACAGCCATGCTCTGAGAACATGTCCACTGTCATTAACCTGTGTGTCGGATCTCCTGGATTGACTACTTTGGTGGAAGGAAGGGGTGGAATCTGTACCCACTCTTGGGTACAGTCCAGGGCTAAAATTTATGAAGATGTGTCCATAAAAAATGACTTCCAAAATGTGCATTTAAAAAAGACTTCTGTGAGAATCTGTGACCTCTACACAGTTTAAATACCCTGCATACACCGTGTTTTAAGCTGTTTTGGCAATACTGTGGCCAAAAGGTGAACAGAGAAAACACTTGCATAACAAAAATAGTTTACTTGGTGTACCATACGTATAATAAAGCCATGTATCCTAAAATATTAGTAGCTATCTTATGCTTATAGCTTATGTATGAAATAAGGTGTTAATTTAGTCCACTGTTGAATTATGCCTAATACATGGCCTATGCATTGAAATTGTGATCATTATCCAAAGAAAAGAAGTGTTCTCCCAGACCGCTCACCCACACTGTGAGGCTACTCTCTCCTTCTCAGTCACCTCTCAGTCACTGCTGACAAGATATGAAGACACTAGACTGGACTAATAACTTGATTTTAGGGCACCAGACTCAGCAATTCAACGCACATTATTTCTCATGGTACATACAAAGTAGCCCCTTTGTGATGTATTTTTTGTATTTGTGATGTTATTGTATTGTATGTTGTGAGACATTTGTCCTTGGCAGCAACTGCTGTAATGCCGTAAAAACAGTGTACTTCCTTGATTATGTAGTGCACCAACTAACTGTTGCTAGTGCAGTATGTTCTCTAAACAAAGGCATGTACATAATAAACTGGTGTGGTAAAGGCAGTGTGTAAAGGTGTGATTTGCCCTCTCCCACCATTCCACTGATACAGATGTTGTCTAGAATGGTGGAAATTTGCTTATTTATGGGAGAAAGATCCCCAGTGGAGCTTCATTGCCTCCATTCAAAGTCACACAATGTATTTGTTATCATGTACCTGCTTGGCCATGCTTGTGACCTTACTAAGACCACCAAACAAAACAATCATCCGTCTCAATTGGGATAATTAACACCTCCATTTGACATTCTGTACAATTTGTCTTTTTCACATTTATTTTTAGTATGCCTTCACCATTTCTCTTCACAGTAATCTTCAGAATGGATTCATATAGATAATTGTTTGGAAATCAGACGTGCATTTCAACAAACACATACACAAATAGCTTGTTTGCATGCACACAATAACAAGAAACATGCGCACTCTCAGAAAAGCTTTACGTTTGGAGGTTTTCTTCTAAGGATGAATTTGCACAGAGTTTGAAACATTTTGCCCCAACATGCTGCATGCCTCTGCTCCAGTTTGAGGCATCCCAGGAGAGACTCTGGATGGAAGTGCAATACACTGATGAGAGCTTGTCCGACATGTCAGAAAGTAAGAGCTGAAGGATGCTCTGCACTCTGTAACTCATTTCTGTCTACTGTTAAGAGTGGGACTTTAGTCTTGTATGTTATGAAGCATTCACAGTGGAAATAGACACTCAAATGTGTGATCTTATTGACATAGTACTGGATTGTAGACAAAGTTTAAATTGTTTTGCTTTGCTCTTGTCATTCATCTAGCAATTCTTCTTTTAAACATTGTGGTAGCACGTTTTTGTGCAATAAAAGGAAGAACACATTTCCAAAGTTGTGGATGAGATGAGATCATGTTTGATGGAATTACACCTTCCAAAACTGGTTAAAAATGAAAAAGTCAAGCTCAAACTGGAATCAAATCCGTATGGCAAAAACAAATCGATAGACAGAGGCAGATGAATCCAATCCAGGCTCATCAGATGAATCCTGGGGGATAACTGTGCGCTTCCCAACACTGCCCACCCATTACTGCTCAATCCCTTCCAAATCCCAACACAAAGCCCCCCACATCCCACAAAGCAACCAAGCTCTACTCTGGCCTAGAACACTGACTATGTGTGATGCTCGCTAGCTCACCCATCCAGTGGAAAATGTGGCTGTGGGTTTGGGCAATATTTGAATATTGGTGCCATTGGCAATTGGGGCAGCTTTGCAGAGGATTTCAATGCAGCTTTGGTGGAAACATTTATTAAAAATCAGCAGACACAGAGGTTGGCCGCTAAAGTGCATAGAACACCACTGTATTTGACAAATTCTGATCTCGATGATTTTGATAATGCAATAATACAGAAATTAAATTGTTGCACTGCCACATATTTAGTTTAACTGATAATTTGGCACAAGGTTCCATCAAATTCCACCCTGCCTTCTTCACCATTGAGTAGTATGAACCTTGGAAAGTACCTTCCTAGACCAGAATATATCTCCATAATGCATTAAATGGGGGAAATACAGCGACTACATGTGACAAAGTTAATAAATATGTAAATGTATGATAATTAACCACTATCAATAAGATTGTGTTACTTTCCTGGCTCATACCCTCCATAGTAATTTCATGAAGATGCAATCTCAATGGATCCCAAACAAGCGGCAGTAATACAAATACATTGATAATACAAGCCCACAGAAATATCACTCCATGACACTCAATCATAATGTCTTCTTAACTGAATGCTTGTGGCAGTCACTTCATCACAAAGTGTTGTCAAATTATCTTCAAGAAATAAGTAAAGGTTCAACATTGGTTACTGTGTGTAGACCTGATGAATGTTGGAACGATTTCTGAGCGCTCAGACCAACACAGAGCAGGGAAGTTCACAAAAGTCGTATTGACATAATTTCACTGTTCTGGCATTTTCCCATTGTTCTTTTCAACCCAATGACTTCATAGAGTAGCAAGTTCATTCTTTCACAGTGACAACAAAATGCAGACTTTATGAAAAAGGGTAAAATGTGCTCAACACACAGCATGCACGGATGCACACATAGAAGAGAATGACCCAGGGAATACTTTAGGCTGCCGTTGCCACTAATAGCAGCCATTATGTAGTTGTATGAGATATTGAGCCATAGATTTTGATGGTTTTCCCCTGTGGTAACAAATGGGCTGTTGCAGGTAATGAAGCAGAGTGGAATAAGATGCCATGGACAGGATCTGTCTCTGGTGAGAACAAAAAACTCTCTACTGTCTCAAGGAAACCGAAATATTTAAAAATTGAAGTGGGTGAAGATGGGTTCTGGGAATGTTAATTTCCTGCCATAAGGAAGCAAAACACTTTTCATTAAGTACCAAGTAACTATGTAACTAGGTATATCAGTTCCTATGTAACTAGGTTGTTGCATAGGATATACAATAAATGATAATGCTAAACCGTTACATTTCATTACGGTTTAGCGTTATAATTTCTTACTTAAATTAAACTTGATATAGAGAAGGCTAGCTTTTCTGAGGGTAGATTTTAAGATATATTGTTATGGGAACGTACATTTACTTCTTACATCCCTCCCCAATACTGTGCGTTATTGCACTTTTGTAATAACCTCTACCGCTAACACTGGATACCATTTTATTACATGGCACATCTAATACAAAGCAGTTACATGGTAGTTCATGTAACCTTAATGTAATGCTTTGCCCAACCTAATACAGTATACTGTAGAGCAGGGTTGGTCAATCCTGGTCCTCAGGTGCCACTGTCCTGCATTTGAATCAGGTGTGCTGGAGAAGGGAAACATCAAAAAAATGCAGGACAGTGGCCCCCGAGGACCAGGATTGCCCACCCCTGCTGTAGAGTATGTTGCTTTGTCTTCAATCATCATGACATCATGGCATGTTCTCAATCTGATAGGACGAGGTCTGAGAAAGTGTTTAGGAGTGTTGAGAAATGACCTAATTCCAGTGCAGTGACTTGGCAATAAAATCCACAACAAGACTTAATGTATAGCTTTTCTCACAAAGCTTTGCTTACCCGTACACAATTTTGGATAAGATCAGCAATCCTTCTCTGCAGTGATCCTCAGACCTAAAGCATTGGGAGCTGAAGTCGAGGCAGGGAAAGGGTGAGGGTGTGTGGGAAGGTGAATCCTTGGACAGTCAGTGGATACAGTCTATCCAGCCTGTCTTCAAATGACACTGCGGCATGCGATAAAATCTTCTTGAGCATTTTGACCATGGTACAGTATACATACAGTTCTTGTAGAGATTAACTGCTCAGTATACCTATAAACTGTTTTTCAGTCTTTTTGGTCTTCCCCCTTTTCATTGGGTGACTACTGGGATTTTTCTGATGCATGTCATGTTGATAAGAACCTGTCAGGTTTGCTGTGTGGACAATTTATAAAGCAACATTGTATTTTGTTTCCTACTTCCTTGAGAGCTGAGAGGCCATTTTTCATATTTACGTTTTTATGGATTCTCATTCATTTCTTTCTATTTTCAACAGATAGTATCCAAAGCTGCACCATCCGAGGTCATAATTCAGCATGTGTCTAACTTATCTTTATGCAATGCAGGTACTCATAAATCAAACACAATACTTCTGGCAAAGTTTATCTTGCTATCAGATTGACTAATGTACTGATCACTACAGCTGGATTTTCATCACACAAGGGAAAAACTACATCGCCGAGGTTTACAATTAATCAAATGGTAACATATCAAAGCATATCACAGACATAAAAATCTTTCCTAATGTTTTTCAGAAGCTGCAGCCCATGTTGCAGGTTAGATGTAACTTCTATTTACCCCCTTTTTGTCACCAATGTGACCTCTAGCAGCAAATCACGGGTGGTGTGTGTGTATAGTAACTAAGCATTGATTTGAAGCATGCTTTCTCTGATTGCTTTACCTAAAAACCTGTCAGCTGAGGAGACCTCTGTCGTGTCTGTGCTTCACTCTACTCACAAGTACCCCGTCTCAATGTTCACTTTCCATGCTCAATCAGGTGCATGTGACCTTTGCTTGGCGTACTCGATGGAATCCGTGGGCCCTTCTCCATTCCCTGGTATTTGTTGTTTTTTGTGTGGTTTAGTTCTTTTTCTTTTCATTTGCCTGCCTCGGTAATAGTCCCGGTATCATTCCTGACATCAGTCTGTTGAGAACAACAATCATTTAACCTTAATTCCATGCTGGCTGCCTGACATCGAAGAGTGATGCAGTATTCTTTTTTCCAAAGCTGTCAGAAGTAGCCTATCTGTCACTGGCAAAACTGTTTAAGGGACAATATTTGTCAATACACGTGGGGGTGAATGGGAGGGAATACTGATAACAGGCAGTCCCTGATGACGACACATTTGGGTCAATGCTGTAGAGCTGTTTTTGTTGATCTTGAAGTATTTAAGATGTCCAATTTTAAAATATAGTTCTTGTAAAATGGTTTCTAAGATGATAAAGATGAGTTCCTGTGTATCATCAACCATATGAAATGCTTCATGTGGCATCTGGAGTCCTGACTATAATTTTTTTTTTTCAAGATATTCCTGATGAAAAGGAAAAGGATGCGCTATGATGACTTAATTTATAGGGGCATATTTACTCTAGTGGCAGGGAACTAATGTGCTGTGATCATAAGACATTATTCTGTCCAATATGCTGCGGTTCAAAATGCATAATCAATGAGTAATATCGTCAAATGTAGCAGAAAATGAAAACTAAGAATATTATTACCTCGCTAATTAAAGAAAATACATATTTAGGTCACTGCCAAAAGTAGATTTCCCACTTCTGACGACTGCCTCTGATGCAGTATGAAAGTGGATATCTCACTTCAGCAGAATGTAAACACTATCTGGAAACTCTTGTCAATTTGGAAACACTTGGAACTTTACGTTAGTGAAAAGAGCTGCGTCTAATTAACCGAATAATTGTTGATTACTAGACAGTCTTATCACCCTGTCATTGTAGATTCTCTAATGGCTCACAAAGTAGTCTTCAGCAAGAATCAACTAGTGCTTTATTTACCATTAGAATGTTGTGAGAATATTAAAAATATTATGTTATAACGAATAACTATGTTTGATCTCCCCTATGAAAAGCCTTTTAATATTTCTATAGTATTTACTGATGTTAAACAATCTACGTTGGTGTGTTTGTCTACTAGGTTTATTTATGTATTTATTTATGTATCTATTCATTCCGTTTTCCATTCTGTTCAGTAACATTTGAATATGTGGTTTATTTTGTGTGAATACCGATGCAAAGCATTGCACATCAGGCAGACCTTCTTGTGGGACGGATAGGCCCTTTCAACGTTTTAGGTGGACTGCGTAATAAACCTTTCACAATGTTCTGGTGAGGTTATAATGCTATTAGTATGGGCACACATCTAAAAAGAGGGTGAATGTATAGGGAACTCTAAAGAAGTGAAAACAGAATCCATGGAACACTCTGTTCCCTTTGTGAGGAAAGACCTGTTTGATCTCTGATACGAATGTAAAACCTCTCCAGTTCCCATTTCTTTTCCTGAGGTGCCAGTTCTTTGTGGGTTCAAAAAAAAAAAACAAAAACAACAATGTCCCTTTTGAATACAACATGAGTGATCTCACACCAACCACATTTCAGAAAAGAATTGTCAAGAATAGAAGATAAACAAATTCAACTTGAAGAGGGAAGAAATACAATGCAGGTGCAAGAAACATTATGGAAACACTGCCAGTAATATCACAGCAGTGTTTGTCTGAACATACAAGTCTGAAATGATAAGCAAATGCATGCTGTGACTATAAAGGCAGTTTTTCCGAATGTTTTTATAATAGTGCACACTGAATACATTTGTGACCAACCCCCATCGTCTAACACTTGCAAACAGAAGTACACTCTATTGTTTTACATAACACTTCCACATATAGCCCAGTATGTTCTGAGATTGTTGAAGATTGTGTGGTGCCACCATCTATTTAAGTGTACTCAAACTGTGCTATGCACACTCGAGCAGTAGTGTCTCACAGCAATCATACAGTATTTGGGTAGCACTTAAGATACAGGAAACTGTAATAAATGCTAGTTGATAGATAAAAAAGTCATTATAAGATGCTTATTAACATTATGTGTTAATGAGACTATTAAGCATTAATAATATTAGTAAGGGTTAGGGCAAAGGGTTAGTGCTATCTCGAGATGATATATAATATGGTTATTAGTTCATCAGACTTACTAACTTACTTATTGCCTTTAACTAACATTTATTACGAGCACTTGGATCAAAATTATTTATTTATTTTGAAAAAAACAACATAGTCTTGTGACAAAGAGTGGATGTGGAGTCAGATGGCTGAGCGGTGAGGGAGTCGTGCTAGTAATCAGAAGGTTGCCAGATCGATTCCCTGCCGCGCCACATGATGTTGTGTCCTTGGGCAAGGCACTTCACCCTACTTGCCTCGGGGGGAATGTCCCTGTACTTACTGTAAGTCGCTCTTGATAAGAGCATCTGCCAAATGACTAAATGTAATGTAAGAGAGTTATGCTGCGGCAATTTTTCAACAAATGTTGCTTACCTTGGATATGATCCATTACTTATTATCGCCAGCACTAATCCAAACTGTGTGTACTGTAGTCAGACTGTTCTTTGTTTTGTAAGCATATTGCACATAGGAACCAGACATAATAAGCTTACTTCTGTTTATTTAGGATGTGTGCTGTGTTTTACAGTTGCTACAGTATCTTTATAAGCTTTTTGGTGACCATTGCAAGGCAGCATGGGTAGTCGTGAGTGAGTTAGCCTTATTCACTCTACACCTTTTACAATTCCCCCCTCAAAGGTCAACATCATGATGGTCACTTTTACGACCCCCTTGTTTCTCCGTAACCTTCAACTGCAAAGTCCAGTACCTCTGACCTACCCCCACCCTCTTTGTCATTCAGGGTTTAATTGTCACTCGCTCAAGGCTTTAACAACCATCAAAGCTGCCTGGTGTGGGTTTGTGCGACAGGATATCTCAGCTCTCATCAGAGTGCAGTGCTGCCAGACAAACTGCCCTCCAAGTGCTAATCCAGCCCCCCTGAGGTGGTGTTCCGACCAAACTAATTATTCTGTGGAAGCAGAGCAGCTGGAAAACAGAAGTGTTGTACTGGAGTATTACAATGTGATGCCTATCTCAGGCCTTCTCCTCCTCCAAAGCCTGTGTCCCACACAAACGCACGCTCAAAGACAGACATGCACATGCACCCATCCACACCTACACACTTAACATTTTCTCTCAACACTGCTATCTCTATCACACTCGAACCCTCATCCTTTCATTCCCGAATGAGTAGGCTCCTTTGAAGTTCAGAAGAGGGCTAGTCTCCAGTATAGGTTCACAAATCCAACACTCAAGCAGTCCATCCATGCTCCATGCCATTGGGTGATGCCATAGTGCATCATGGCCCTCCATGTGTTGGCCATTCTGTCCCAGCAGATATATGGAGTGGTGTTATTGTGTGTGCTGTCCTCTCAGAGGAAATAGGTTAGGGGGCCTTCTCTTGATCCTACAGTGATACCGAGGATTTACGGGGGCTCTTGTGATTAGCCAAAAGGGAAATAGGAAAACAGGGCGATCGCTGCCAGCAGTTCGACATAAGAGAAATATGGACAAATAAACAGCCAATACTATACTACACACACACACAAGCCTGCACACACACGTACACACAGTCGTGAATGTTCCTGCACAAAAATACAAACATCCCATTATAATGCAAATTCATTTTTTATAACCCTGTTTACTTCAAACTCTTAAGGTTATGTAAACTGCTGCTTCGCCGTTTTGTTTTGTGTAAACTCAGCATATGAATATGCATCTTTTACAACCTTGGAAATCAGCATATCCCAACAAATCATACTTCCTTGATATTGAAAATGACTACCCTAGTCCCATAAGCCTCATGTCCTTGAAGAAGAAAAAAAATTAAAATCTGGTGCATAACTTCAAATTACGAACAGCACTCGAAGATTTATCACAGCCTAAGCAATTTTCTTGCTGAAATAATAGCCTTAACTTGTCTCTTCTGAAGAGAGAAGGGATCTGAGCATGTCATGTAACATAATTCAGTTAATCAGATTCCCTCCAACATACTCTATTTTGTATGTTTGTGTGTAAGAGATACAGAGAGCGACAGAGAAACACAGGGAGTGCAAGAGTGGAGGAAGAAAGTGAGTTCAACAGTAAAAGATGAAAGTACATGTCAAATGAGGTTATGAATATGAATCGTTCTCCTTCCCTCTTCTTAACCTGTTTAATCTTTATTAATGGTGATCAAATCAAATATAAGCCAGATCATTCATCTTGCACTCAGCAGCCCAAAAAACTAAGACACCCTACATATTCTACTCCTGGACCTTTGCGGCCATTTTGAAGTTTCAAAGACACTCAGCCCCTTACATTAATCTTCAAGGCCATTACTACTTTTTTAACCAATTAGAGAGCCATGTTGGTACTTGTCTATCTCCCACCGGCCTCCAACTTCTGTGCTCCTGCTGGACACTCTTTGTACTTCTGGGGTTGCAAAATGCAATTAAAGGCACCACCTGTTCCTTCTTCTGCCTCCTCTGCCTGGTAATTGGAAAGCCTTTTCTGTTGGCACTGGTGTTCCTCTCATGCTACATCAGCAGCTGATCTCTAGCACTCATGCCTCGCTAAGCCTATAGAAAAAAAAACTCACATTCCAGTCATAGAAAAATGTTTTTTATGTGAGATTTCGTTCAAGTTCACCGCTTCAAGTCGAGCAGAGCTCATCGAGTGAGATGGTAATATCGCCCCACCCATATTTAACGTTACCAAAGCTCGGTGCTGATATCCGTCATGTACTGTATACTAGCCTTCTTCATCATATTGTCTTATTGTGTTTTTCATATTAAAATTCAATGAGCCGCTGCTTCTGATTGTATCATCATTGCAACTCATATTGTGTAATTGTGCCTGTACTCCATTGCACTAAAAAAGCCTCATATTCATGTGTTTATTGAGCTATATCTATTACCTTGAAATCTATGTAGATGGGGTAATCTGCCCTTTTTGAATTTACGTAGCCAAGACGATGCTCATAATGTAAATGTGTAAGATAAAACCACTTAATATGAACACATTGACCTTCTCATACTGTTCCTTTCCATTCCAGAATGCAAGAGGCCAGAAGTGCTTATGAATAATCTTAGTAGTATGTGTTTTACTTTAGTTTATTTTTTCTAATGTGCACCGTCACCATTGGGTAGGAGAACATTGTGTTTGTAGAAATGTAGTTGACATCATTTCTTTCATCGCAGATCGGCAGGCCTGGCCAGCAACTTTTTTACTATAGATTTTTGGATCCATTTTGTTCTCCAAAATGTAATTCCTTAAGAGTTCACTATGGCATTAACCTTTTCAATGGACACACTCAAAGCTCATTAACATTTTCAGTCTCTATGAAGAAGCACAAACAATGTGGCGTTCACACTACCCAACATCAGGTTTAAGTAAGGACAATAGCTGACCAACCATGAAATTGAGCACTTACTAAGTCTCACTGGTGACATACCAAAAGCTGTGAGTGAGAAGTGAAATTTATGTGACAGTAAGTGCATCCACAGAATTGTATTTTCAAGAATTTTAGACCAAAATGAAAAATCCACGGGCTAAACATACTGGTTTCCATATTGGCTTAATAGTATAAGAAGGGTATGTGGCTGACCCTATCTGACTGTTTTATGTCTCTGCAACAGTTTCTCTCCAGGACTCTTATTACCAATCATTTTCTATTCAGATGTCATCCCATTCAAGATGAAATAAAGAACACTAATTCCTGTCAGCACACCTTTGCTGAGATGATTGATCTTGATTCAGTCACATCAAAATTAGTAAAATGAATACCCACAGGGAGATCATTATCTGCAATATCAACCCCCACACCAAGCTCCCTCTTCCAATCAAGGATTATGCGGACGGAATTGACCCTTTCTTTGGGCCTTTTGCTAAAAAGGCTTTCTCACAATGTGAATCCTGGGAAAACTGTTGGTGCTGTGTCGTTCCACTCTCATCTCCTCTCAGCAGGCAGACTGAGAGCCACAGCATTTGTCACTTTGCTTGCACAGACCATAGAAATCTAATAAGGACTGTAGATGAAATCTTTTTAAGAGCATGTCATAGCTGTGGTCCTTTACTGGTGACATACAGTACTTACCGGAGTCCCTTTTCTACTCCGCTGGCTGCTCTCCAGGGTCCTGAACTCTAGCTCTCAACAGAGACCACGCAGGCAGACGACCACCTGGTCTCCTGGCTCCTGCCTCTGTCATCCTGTCAGTGCTTAATGTATGTGTCTGTGTGGGTTAGTGAAGAGTATGGGGTAGGTAGGTCAAAGGCAAGGGGGGGGAAGAGACTAATGCTTTCCGTCAAAGCTGCTTTTTGGTTGATGTAATATCCTGTCAGGCCTGACGCAGATAGCTTTTTGGCTTCTAGCCGTCCATCTTACAGAACTCTACTCTACTGCCATTGCTATGCACAGTGTCGCTACCAGATAGGGTAGTGAACTGAGAGACCAGGGTGCTGGGGCTGTAGTTCCGTGACTGTACAGTTGCCTGCAGCTGTGGTCTGTGGACTTGGGTCTTAACACACTGACATTGTCTCAGTCTGGGGGTTTGTTGGGGCTTGTCTGGAAATGAATCCATTGCGGCACTATTGTCACCATGGCTACCTTTTGAAAGGCTTTCTGTACATTTCCCTGTCATTAGCACATTTTTAAGTTGTGGTATTTCCTGGCGGGTTCAAAATGCAAAATCTTATCTGTGTACTAAGCATTTACAAAAGGACACAATTATATAAAAAACACAGTGCATTTTCCTGTTGGATTGCAATAGAGGAAAGAAAAAGTGATGCCGTTTTGTGGTAGTTTACTTTCTTTGTAATACTGTACAAGCACATCAGAAGTAGCTTCAAACTTGAATAAGCACTTACAAAGCAACTCTCAGAGACACTCTTAGCAAATGTGTCCCTTTTTCTTATACACCTCTATTGTTAACCTACAGTAAATAGTTCTATAACATCCAACTCAAGATATAAAACCACATGCTTAGATGTCAGGGATGTTTGTGCTGAGTATCACCCCTATTGTATCCAATTATGCACTAAACAAAGGTACAACAAAACATGTAATCCTTTGTAGTAATTGATTCTTCCACCTGAGGGCAGTACTTTATAATGTAATATCAGATAAATCTATCTGTTTCTCATGTATAATTAGGCCACCAAATTGAATTTGCTTTTAGGTTAACTCACATGTCCTTGTTAGTTTACCTCTGTGAGACTGATTTACAGCATAACCCTGTAGGCCCTTTTATACTCCCAGTATTCGCCAGGATAAAATGGCACAGTCATTTGTAGGAGAGTGGATACATGTTGCGAGATCGTTTTCTACCCAGAATCACAATTAATTTGAGAAAGTTGTAGTGGAAATGTTGGTCATATGCATAGATGTATGTGTATGAAATCTATAATCTTCTATGTTCATTGGTAAGAGACAGGAAGGCAAGATCATTAAGTTGAGTTCAAAGGAATGTGAGGTGCTGATGGCTCTGTGGGCAGCTTGCCCTGGGGGATGGGTGAAGCATTTTATATGGCCTTCTGTCCTCTGGTTACTGTAAGGGGTCAATGAGACAGTTGCTCTGAACTTTGGCTAGAAGGACTGTGTCCTGTTTCATTGTTTGTGTTAATTAAAAGTATTGTTTGAAGATGGTCACACAAAGGACAGTTAACCATTTGACTGGTCAACCCCTGTGGCTTTATTATCTACTGCTCTGGAGAGAGCTGTGACATCAAAGAACTTTGGGACACATAGGAGATGTATTGTTTCAAACTGTCACTAAGTTGAGTTAGCCAATCACAGAGTTTGCTACATTGATTGATTGACCATATAGAATGCCATTTGATCTTAAGTTTATATAAGGCAGTGCATGTGTGCTGGCTGATCATCACTCCTGCGAACGACCTGTGTGGATGGCACACTTCCTTCGCTGTGATTGATCAGCAAAGCTTTGTTTATGTAATTGTATAGTCTAATAAATTGTATTAAAACCATATCCCTTGACTATTCAGATCTACACAGTGCCACTCGAATTCTTCCTTAACAAAGTCCAACCTAGAGAGCAAAGCTAGGTCACAACTGAGAATGTGTCATTCATTTGCTGTCCTAGATTTCTCTAGTACTTTGATGATGTGACCATGTGAAGGAGAAGATCAATATTTTGTGAAGTTTTGAGATGATTGGGTAATGTGTACACAAATTCAGTGCTGGATGTTCTATGGAAAACATGAGTGGTTCAAGCTCTATGTCTGTACTTTTGTGGCAACCTATCCTGCTGTGGTTGACCCCATTCACAGTGAAAGCTTTCAACTTTCAACAATGTGCGTTACAGTATTCAAGGCCAGGCTATTCTGCAGTGAAAGGATGAGAAATCACCGACGATCTATTCAACAAGAGTTTGGGATGAACTTGAAATCACCATCTGAGCATTTCTTTTTTTAAAGCCTGATGATTTGCAGGTAATGTTCATGAAATCCAATCAGTCTTTGAGTCCTTCTGGGGAGTCCAGGGGGTCTTCATCCTCTCACCATGATGAAGCCCTCTTCCTGTGGCCCTCAGGCATTTCATTCTGTTGGTTTCAGGCTTGCACTTGGCTATAATGCACGGAAGCCTCACTCTTGTCTTCTTTACTCTCGATTACACTCCCCAGAGACAATCACATTGCCTCTTACATGTTTCAATTATTTTCACTATGTCAAAATGTATGCCCGCGGCCTCACCTGTCGTGTTCTCTTCATCTCGTCTAAAGGAGAAGGAAGCTGATGACATACCCACCTCACACTCCAGTGGATCAGGAGAGAACTTGTCTTCTTTTTTATTGTCTTTTTTTGACGAAATGGAAGAAAACAATGACTTGAATGTTTTATGTTGAAGTGACAATTCAGTTGAGTTTGAAGCGGAGAAATTTATACCCAAGAAACATATTGCACTTACATCTAAATATCTTATCCGAACTGAAAGTTCTCTGTGGTCCCAAAGAGAAAACCTGTGCATACATTTGAAAACTGATTGTTCCCTTTGTATTTTCCTTTTTATTTCAATCAGCTGATATGAATAAAGAATGCTAAGCAGGAAAAAAATACATGAATTTGATCATTTGGGGAAGGCAAAGTGCAGGAGGCAGAATCAGGACATACTGCTTTGTCCACATAATCAATTTACAGTAAAAAAAAAAAATCTAGTCTTGGAAATGGACTATCATAAATTCTTCTCTTCTTCGTCTACAAAGAGTGTTCAACTTAAAGTAAAAATGGTGTACTTCAACATTTAATTGACTAATTCTGTACAATACATGTGACTTACCAAGTTTGAAACTTGCTATTTATTTCATGTGAAACATCACCTTTTACAATGCATATATTAAAATGTGTTTCTATTTACATTCGCAATAAACCACCAGGCATGAATTTTCATACCTCAATACCTTAATAATACATATTAATTATCTGAGTTATTTTTATTTATTTTTTTACTAACATCTGTGTGTTTCATTTCCAATTAATCTGTGAAGCTCTTTGAAGGGTGATAGAAACAAAAAGCTGTATGATTCAGTTTGATCAAGTATTCTCTTACATTAGAAGCATCTACTACAAGTAAGTTGTTTTGTTAATCGCATGATGAAAAGATGAGAGGATAAGTACTTATAAGAGTATAAGAGTGTCCTTTTTAGAGCTTGCTGGTCAGTGGTCACTAAAAACAAAGGTTTCAGTCTCAATGATGTATAACCACTACAGGACACAACATCTCATTTGTTCAAATAAGATAAATGGCAGGCTGGACCATGGCTTAACAGTGATGGTCGGGGACGGTCAGTGAAGAACTTGTGAAGAACTTGACACGCCCCCAATCATATCGGGACAGCTGAGTAGAATTTGTAGCCTGGCTGCCAGTTCAACTTATCCCCACCCACAAAAAAATGTGGTCGGGAAGTTGGGTCTAGAGGGGCTTGATTGCAGAAAAACAATATCCGAACAGGAGCTGTTCGGACCAATTAAATTGTCAGGGCGGGCTTTGTAGGATGATGGACAGATGATCAACAGTAACGTAATCAACAACGTCACCAAAAAGCGATTGGGTTTAATTTGTTTTTAACAAACAACATATTACGTTGCTCTGATTGGTTGTACGTCTATCCAATTGAGCGAAGAGGCATTTGTTTTACGAGCTCGGTTGACACGCCTCATAGTCACAGCCCAACGGAGAGTTTTCAGACTCGTATTATGACTAGAATTATGAGTATGACAACGTCAGGCTATAGAATTTGAGAAACACAGCAAATATTGAAATGGACAATTACTGGCGAGATACGAGTAACCTCCAGTGTGGTCTGTCAGTTTACAAACAAAGTCCGTTAACTAAAATGACAGACCAGTGGTAGTGTTGTCATCAAACTGTTGTGACACTGAACATTACCATCCAGCCATGATCTAATTGATGCCTGGAGAGTCTGTCATAGACTCTGGAGAAACGAAAATGAGCTGAAAGGGGGAGATCCTTTGAGCTACTGTATCTCATTAATCCATTGTTACATTTTCATGATTTCAGAGATGTTCATGTTTCTCTGTCTCCTATGAATGTTCACAGATATAATACTGGCAAAAAATCTTTATCAGAATGACGGTGGACATCCATGGGACAGTACACATATATGTACACATGAAGTCTTCCCACTGTTGACATAAACTAGTGAAGCACACAAGAGAGTAGGGATCAGGCAGTTGATATTTGAAAAGTTACAGCACTGATGATATCTGTGGTTGACAGCCAACCAACGCTTGCCTATTCAGGATCCACAATGTTAAGTACAAGGCTGGCCCCAGGTCTTGAGTTTTATCATTAGAACTGGTGTTGAGTTTGTTCAATTTGTTGGATAGAATAAATACAAGGATTAAACTATCTTGCGTTTGACACATGGCTAGTGACTTTGTGATTCAATATATTAGGAGAGATTTGACTCATTGATCTAAATGCATGCTAAATGCCTGTCAATGCAATATTAGCTCAGAAATATGTGATTATTTTGTGTATGGGGTTTCCTCAACAAAAGCAATGCAAGGCCAGAATAAAAATTACAATCCATGACTCAATTAAAGGTGTTGTATTTAACAGTATATTCATATGTCTTTAAAATAAAGTTTTTTTGCATGATTAGTTTGCATGATTTTAGTTATGTTAAGACTCAGAAATAGCTTCATACTCCAAGCTGTCAGGACACTAAATTATCTACGCTCACTCCCCCCAGCCATATCCTCCAGTCTGACAGTCCCCAGTCTCCCCCCTAAAATCAATCAGGACTCTGCAACAAACTCTCTTGCACTTTTAGCACTTTTAGCACTTTCAGCACTTTTAGCACTTTTAGCACTGTTAGCACTTATACACTTTACAGGAAACTTATGCTGCTGTATGTGAAAATGTATGTTTTAGGAAATGTCTTGTCTTATCTGTTGTGCCTGTGCTTCTTATATGTTTCACTGTGGGAGAGTGGGAAATGTAATATTGATTCCTTGACGTGAAGAAATTGACAATGCATTGCTTCATCCCAAGTTTACACTGGTCACAATCAGTGTGGAGAGAAGTGAAGGGCCCAACAAAATAGCAGTGACATTCCATGAACTGAAGAAATGATAACCAAATATGGGTGGCATAGGGTGACAGTTTGTTAGCTATTGAAAGGGCTGCTTGAGTCCAAAGACAAAATAAAAGGTTGTACATTTTACAAAATGCTTTTCACAATGAATTAAAGAAATACCCAGCATGAGGTAGTTATTCGGACCAGCGTTGGTATTTTATGTCTTAAGTGGTGAACAAATCACAACTGTCATTTGTCAATTAGCCTGACAAAAACAAAAACTTATCTTCATCAAAGTGGTGGTGCATCCTTCCTTGTAGTGCTAATCACTGATTCATGTGATACATATTGCATGCTGATGTTTATGACATGTTTAAAGATTCATCAAAAGGAATTATTTACTTCAGTCATATTCTCAATTGCATGAAAAAAATAATCTACCATTGTTTGGAGCAGCATGCTTAACATTATGTCATGCTAATGCATGTGTTAATTAATATTGTATCAGTAGTGTTACAGTAAAAGTCTCGATAGCATGTAGAAATTAGTTTATCAGGAATTTGGTTTTGATATCAATCGATCTACATCCAAAACAGTCCGGTTTTTGATGAGTCAATGCATTCATTTCAATATAAGCCTAGGGTTAGGGTAACCCTAACCCTAACCCAATTTTCAATATCCATGTTGATTGTACAGTACTCTTTGGTCAAAATCAGATTCAAACCATTAGAGCAGAAGCATAACAAAGGGCATTGAGAACAATCATTCAACAGCCAGTTGGATCCACCTTCAACAAATCAGAACAGCCAACAATACAGTATAGTATTGCATAGAGTGCAACAGTATATTATTCCTACTTGATTCAAGCAGGTGGAGTCAATTAAGAAGTTTCTCCAGGTAGCATGCCAGTTGATCACACTTTGGACAATATGCTGGTTTTAAGTTAAGCATTTAGCCAGGGTTGTTATCAGTAAAACCGAAAGCAAAAGAAAATGGGCTGTCAGAAATTACAAGCATGCAGTATACTGTATACTTGTTTGTTGTCGATTCTAATACCTGATGGGTAATTGCTTGGATGACCATTTTGGAGCGTAGTCCAGATAACATTTGGTGTCTACAAACTAAATTGCTCTGGAAGCAGTATCATTATATTTAGTCAGTTACCTTGTGTGTCTTCATATATTCGTATGTGAAAGGGATGTGATATCAACAAAATAAATAAAACAAGTTTTGATTATGCTAAATGTCGTGGTCAGACATGCATTCATGAACATGAATGTCCTCATGAATCTGTTTACAATGCAGAGAGTGTGTACGCATGAGAGATTTCAACAATTGAAGAGGACAGCGTTGAACTGAGAAGGCATGCTGCGTGTCTGACAAATTTGCGCAACTTTCCACTTTCACAGCTCGATCTGAGAGCTCACAATTCATCATGTTAGGCTACGAAATCTAATCACCATCCTCAATCGGTACCCATTTGTTCAGTGTTACTGCAATGATTGGGGGCAACAGCTTGGATAGATACAGAGGAGGTCTGTCTTAATCCACGCTGATCATCTTCCTGAATCAGAAGGCTTTGTAATTGCCACACAGTTCATGGATGGCCTTTATCCATCTAATAAAATTTATAAATTATTATTTGTCTGCCATTAAGCAGATATGGATATTTACTTTATTCCCCCTGCTGCTCAGTGTTGAATGCTTTTGGAGTAGTAACCAAGTCGGACCAAATTAACTTTGTCTGTGCAATATTGTAAAAATGGCACATTTATGTGCACCTTGAGGCAAACTGAAGAAGCTCAGCCTCATCGACCACCCTTCAATGAAGAGCCGACGCAAACATGTGAGCTCTAGTGAGGTAAGGAGTTTGAAGAAGGGGGAGGGGGTTAGGGCTTTGATTCTAGCATTATAAAATTGCATTACTTTTGATAAAGCGGGTCTGAAACAGGCACTGGAAAGCTAACTAAAACAAACCCAAATACATCATGTTTTCCTTTCATTTTAATTGGCATGGATCAAGTGGGCCTTCATTACAGGACTAAGATGGATAACCTCATCTTTTTCTTCTTTCTCTTTTTAATGGGGACTTTCTCAATTGCAACCTTCTGATTTAATCCCTGTGGTGCCCCATACACTTTTAATCCCCCCTTGGAGCAACTCGATCTCAGTTCATCATCCTTCAGGCCATGCCTGATCTTCCTGTTTGTAGGATGTTTGGTGAGCACACCTCCGGTGGTGTTTGTGCTCTGCATGGTATCAACACAAACCCGCACTCTGATGCATCTGTGCACATTCACCTGAATGATCATTTCAGATGGAATGCTTGCTCAAGCATGGAGTCAACAGAGAACACGTTAGGCAGAGTTCACTAATATTATTTGGAAATAGTAAGATTGCCTACACTATGTTTTGTTTGTGTGAACAATGTTGAGATAAGCATGCCTAGTTGTAAAATATACTAATAAGTGTTCTATTATGCAGCCTTTTTTCAATTTCTAATGCACTAGAGTCAGACTAGAATCAGAATGCATGTCCTTGGGATCAAGTGTAGTCTTTACTGCATGATGAAGTTCTGAAGTCCCAATGTATGACATGTAGTAGGAAAACTGCCTGTAGGAATGTGAAGTATACAGTACCAGTCAAAAGTTTGGACACGACTGTTACTGTAGATCTAGTATCTACTCTGAGTTTTAGACCAATGCTTCCAGGTTGGGATACCTTCAAGTTTGGTTTGTGATGTTTTGTGCTCTTCCTGATTGCAGCATTTATACTTCATTATAAACATCTCTATGGGAACATCTAAACTCAACAGCACATTACTGGAACTTAGATCTCTTTGAAGTTATATTATTTTGAAGTACTTTTTTAAAGCGCTTTTCTTTTGTCTCCGAGTACAACATATATTGACAGGACAATCTCAGTCATATTTTTATCAACATTAATTGAAAAGCTATTAATTCTACGTTCAACATAATGTCTCAAACAGCAGAAGAACAGTTTTCTAAAGGCTTCAGAGGGACTTTGCCGGGGTTCACCTAACTATAGGCATGCAGTACGTGCTGGATGGCAGGAATATCTTCTACAATTAAGTAGAATCCTTGAAATATCAATTTATTTTACATACATGGACCACATCACCCACTAATTTAAATACTTTTACACCCATCTCATTTCAGTTTATGTCAGGAGACACGCAAAGCTTTAGTTACCGTAGTATAATGACAATTTAGATTTTCTAAGGGGGATATATGCAATGCAGGTACAAGTTATAAACTCCATAAAACAACATCCTAAATGTATCTATGCGCAATAAAATACTAATAAAACCATAGGTTATTTCTTCGTAGGGTGTAGGTTGAAACATAAAAAGGCTTGCCTTCAATCTTCCAACATAAAGTAGGCCGTATCATCAATGCAGATGGGCCTTTACTGATGTCAGGAAGGTTAACAGCACCTAATCAAGAGTTTAATGCACTTATTTCTATGTTTATGACTAAGAATATTTCCAATCCTTAAATAGCGTTGGCATATATATAGTGCTCTACAGCATTTTATGAATTGCATTGATTTAAATGGCAAGTTGATTATAATGTTCCTTTTAGTGTTGTTCTTGCCAAACACAGCATTAAACTGAAAGCTGAGTGCCGTGTAGCTAAACCAATCAGATCAATGAAATGCAGGCACCAACAGGCCTCTAATAACTTCACATTAAGTAAAACAGAAGAACGAAATTGGAGATCAATTCTTCCTTTCCTTCCTCTCTTTCAGGATTTTTGCCCTAGATTTACCAGATTGGTTTTCTGTTGTGTTTCCTTCACTCCCATACAAAACCTGTGTGACATGCAGTACACTGCAGTGGGCTTTTCTTTCTCTTTTTCCATTCCCTTTTGCAAAACAATTATGAATTAGCATAACCAGAGTGGTCAGATGTTTTGGGGGGGGTTCATGTGTGTATCTGCCAGAAAGCCTCATGGCAGATACATAGCCTTGAGTTGCTCTCCAGGGGTTTGGAAACAACCTTCTAGTCTAGTAGCAGGAGGCCAGTTGCATCTCTGGCTTTCATTGTCCAGGGGACCTGTGCAATGCCAATAATAGGCAGAGTACTCAAACACATGAGACAGGGTATGAACCAAACAACCTCTTCACTAGCAAAAGGTTCGGAAACATGGAAAGATAGTTTGAATCCAGGCCAACCATCCAGGAACAGCGCAGAGATCAGTAACAAATCCAGAGCAAACAGATCCTAAAGGGGGGAGGTAAAAGGTGAGGTCAAGGGAAAAAAGCAGGGTTCGGTAATCACGAGAATACAAAACCTGAGAAATCATGTTGGATGCTAAACACAAAGGTATTAAGAGGAACTGACGAAACACAAGGGCTGAATACACTGTGATGGGAGGAATAACGAGGGACATGTGTATATAATCAGGCCGGTAGAAGACAATCGCACAGGCAGAAACACACACTGGCATGACAGGAGGACTCTGAGACAAGAGAAGGAGTGATTACTGTATATCAAAATATAATAAGACTAAGAATTAAAGATGTACATGTTAGCAAAAGAAAACATAACCTAGGGAGCAGGGCGGTATTTGCCAACCTGTGGCGCACAGCTAATCCACTGGAGCCGTTGGACCAGAGTGTATTTCGAGCTGCAGACCATGCTCTGGCGCTGTCTTCCGCCAATAAAATATTGAGTGTGCTGAACATCAGATGTTTTTTTCTTTCTCCAGTTCCCATGTGTTGAGAGGACATGGACTTATGTTCTGGGGAGGAAAGCATGTGGGTGGTGTTATCATTTTTTTGCTTAACAACTAGGAGAGAATCTTCCAATGAAGAAATATGTCTTTTAATTAGAAATAAAGGACTGGTGTACACACACATTTATATTTTTTGTTGTTTAGTTTTTTAATGAGGGATTTGCCTTTGGCATGCTGCTTAGGCAAAAGTCACAGTAGACCTGAAGCACATCCACATTCTTATTTGATGAAAACCGACATTGATATTCATTCTGCACCTCGTCTGGAGAAAAGAAATACACAGAAGAAGGAATTGTGTCAGGCATGCCACATTACCAAGTAAATGCTGACTGATTATATTTAACATGCAGCACTAGCAAATCACAAATTGCTAACCTGATGTTGTCAGGCTTTCTACCAAGGGAATTCAAGCAGAAATCCAAAATGGGAAATATGAAACTTGTTTTCGTAATGAAACCTATTAACCATGTGCATCAAATATATACACTTTTATTCTTTGAGATAAAATTGTGATTCCTTCATGTACTTTGACAGAAACAAAAGAAGAATCACAGCTTCATTTTTCAGGGAATAATTTGGAACTTCAGATGAAAGGGGTGCAGCAGTGCTTTCCTGTGCCTACTGAATATGATGACCCATTAGGTACACTGTAGACATTTTGCAATACACACACTTGATTGCATCACTTTGGGAGCTCATTATTCCTCATCAGCTGTCCCTTATAGTAAAGGGGCCTCAAGTGTTTATGAGGCCACCATACGCCACAACGTAGCCTTGAATTGTTACCAGTGGACTTCAATCTTCAATGAGAATTAAGTATGACAAACAATTCTGTTTGACCAGCAGTAATGAGACAGTGGCACAACTCCAGTTGAGATGGAATTCTTCCTTTAATATGTCATCCAGTTTGGTTGCGAGTTAACTGTGAGTTTTCAGAGTGTGATGAAATGTCAAGGAAATCCAGGAACGGAAGGAATTAAAAGACAATAAATTGCCAGTACACTCACTGGCAACTTACGAGTTACGGGCTTACATGGCGTCACAAACTGACAACATTGAAATTTGGTCACAAGCACTGGCATCAGATTTATTTCAAATGAATGTCCTCTTTGATAAGGTCATAAGGCAACTCTTGAACTCTGTCCAACAAACAGAGTAAACAGTTTAGGAAGAAAAACAATTACACCTCTGTCAAAGTTGTGTTTAAACTCCAGTGCCTATTCAACTTACATCAAATGGCTGGTAATGAACTAATCTCCTATTTAAATACCAAAATTATTTACTTTGTTTTTAAGCTGAATTAATGAATTAAAACCCATGTATCATACGTATTATTGCAAGATGCAATTGTTTACTTGCAAGATGATATTATTTGTGTTTCCTAAAAAACTTCAAAGGCCTTCTTAGTGTTGTGTTGGTTACTTCTTCGCAATTATAAAATATGTTCTTTAATAATATGCATCATTAAAACTGTATAATTCAAGATATGTCAATCCTTTGTGGATTGCTCCAGTAAACCCTAAACACACCACAAGTCAACCTTATAAAATGTGACATTGAATTAACAAATACTTGGGAGTTAGCTCGGGACTTTTCTACATTATGACTTGGAACTAACTGCATAAAATATTAAGCACTCATTCATATCATTGACATTGATTGACATCCCATCAAGCCCTCCCCTCACACCATATGTCAGGCAACATTGATAAACTGCAGGCAATTTATCATAGTCAAAAAGAACCCATCCTAAGCCTGCAAACAATAATGATTCGTAAACACTGCATTGCCATTTCTTGATCACATGTAAGGTCAGATATTGGGTAACAACAATGCAATGCATTTCAATTGTTCAGTGTTAAAAAGTGCTGTATTAAGCTGTATTGACACTGTGATGTCTGTAATAAGCACTTTGCTTTTCACTAAAGTTGTTACGTGGTTCTTTGTATAAATAAATAAATATACATTTCAACAGCCACTGTCACAAATATTGAGAAGTAGATTGAAATGATCAAATCACATACAAATAACCACACACACACAACAAATGCAGTATAAGCCAAGTTACTAAATAAAAAGTAACATAAACAGTATTTACTATTTGCTCAAACAATATTTGAGATCATACAATCCTGTGTTGTGCTGTATCCATTCCCATAAACCAGCAATCGGCCTTTGCATATAGGCTTCTTGCCAGAGTCATGTTCAGATATTAGATCAATGTTTGTGTCTCCTGTATTTTCTGTCTGCTTGGCTAGATAAGAGAAAAGATGGGTCCTAATGCAGCTATATTAAGAAAATAAAAATAGAAGAGGACATGTACGTCATGCTACTTATTGAAAGGTGTCTACCTCTATGATGGGCAGAATATTCTTTCTTGTATAGTGTTGCATTACCGTAAAAGAATCATGCCCAGACAACAGTGTACCAATTATGAGGGATACAAAACATCTGTGTGACGGTGTAAAGGGCCGATCAACGGGAATGGCTAGCAGACTTAAGTGTGGAAACAGTACGGCTCATGTGGGACTGTAGCCAATAAGAAAAGCATGTGCAGCAGGTGCATTTCATCATCCCAGTTGTACATGTATGCAGACATATTGCTTCCTTTTAGGGGATTTCACAGGGGTTCACTTTTTTATGACCTTATAGGCTATTCTGGATGATAGATGTCCATAGTAATAGCCATTTCAATATTCCTGTTTGTTATTAAGAGCGACTGAGTCAGCAGGGCATAGCTTTAAAGGCTTAATGGGGCAACATAAATTGCCATACCAAGGGAAAGATACAGCACTAATCACACCATTAACATTGAGCATTTCAGTAACCCACTGTGGCCATGTTTATGGCTAGTGGTGAGAATAGTCTCTGGTCAAACATGTCCACCATGGGATGTCAAATGTATCCAAAAGCCGATTTGAAGATGAGAAAGACGTTGCAAATAGATGCCATAAAAGCTACAGTGGCATTTCAATAAAACCAGTGCATTTGCTTGTTCATCAAAAAATTTAAATATATAACATTGCAACAGAAACTATTTGCCAAAGGCACTGTATGGGCTGTAAGTGTGCCATTTGGATAAGAAAATAACACTCTTTAGCAAATCGCAGAAACCTTGTCCAACTGTTGGGATACTAACCTAAACAGTCGTCAAAGGCATGGTCCAATACACCTTGTACCCTGTAAAACTCGTTCCAAATACACATTTTCCTCTATCTCTCTTTCAGGGACAGTCCCACTTTGTCACACAGTTTTATTCCGCTTCTTAGTAGGCCCTAGGCAAATTCTGGTTTGCCAGGACAGCATATTGCAGTTTTAGACGTGGCAGAGATGCATTTTCTCAACGTCAGATTTGGATATGTGCATGCCAGTGTGACAGTAACGTGAGTCAAATGTTTTGAACTGCTAGACAAGATTGGATTAGCCTATTTTGTTTGTCATCGTTTTGTCAGGTTTTGTCTCTTGCTCAGAGGTACAAACATTTCTGACTTCCACTGACTGACACAAAAAAAAAAACTGATAGTCAAAGGAAGGGCAATCTGAATGCAGTATGCTGTTCCACTGAGCTGTTGACGAGGGTATTCAAATTGTGTTTGCAGGAAAGGCAAAGGGAATAAGGGCTCTGCATAAAGTCCTTTTGATATACTGTTGATGACTTCTCAGGAGACCTCTGGAGGTAAGGTACTGTATTATGAAGAGGGTTTATATTGACAGCAATCCAATAAAATTCACTTCAGAATCTGTAATGTGCTTCTGGCAGATAGGTAAGATTTATTTAGAGTGTCTGCTGATGAAATATATGAACATATTATCTACATTAGCTTTTATTGAAGGAACACACACACAGTTTGTCCTATTTATGTTCTTCACTTCCTTGAAGTGCATCTTGATATTTGCTTTATAGTACAATGAGCTTTAATTCTAAAATATCACTTTCATTCAACATTTTCACTGAAATCTAAAACTCTATCTTACCGTTGAAATGTATCAGTTTTACATTTAAACACCATACAGGTCCCCAGTCTTGAACCCTATTTTAGGTGAATATAAAACAACAACAAAAATAAGTAACTTCCAACATCTGGCCCCCGAGGGAACACCTCTAACAATTGTAAATTGACTGTGACATTAATGGCAAAAGCAGTTCATGTATTCTTAGAATAGATGATTCAATCTTTACAAGACAGAATGACGATCAAAGTAATGTAAGAGTCAAGCTAAGTGTGTAAATTCCGCTAAACCTTTTCTGGTTATAACATGGTCATAACCTACCATTCTAAAATACATATTCCATGGTTTGGTCAGCACATTTCAAAGAAGGCAGATTTGTGCACAGAAAGTGCTATATCAGGCTCAGAAACATCCCAGAGAAATCAATCATTGCCTCACACAGGGTGGTGGACACTGGACACTTGAGGGTGAATCGCTAAAATGGCTGTGTGAACCATCAGCTTGGGGTCCACAGCAGCAGTAGAAGTGACACCATCACCAGTCTCCTTCCCTCTCACAAAGTGTTAATTACTGCATGAAATGTCACATTACAACCAGCAGAAGCAACACAGAAGTGTTGGATTGCTTTCTTGTTGCATCAGTGTCATGCAGAAGTAGTTTTTTACGTGTGTTTATTTATTAATTTGTGTTGTTTCTCTGATCCCACATCACAGAGAATACAAAGGGGCTTGTCCTGTTTGCTCAAAAGGATCCAAGTCAGGGTCGACATGTCTGTTCCTTGACCAAACAAACCTCTCAATGTCACTGTGCACTGTGTGTATGTTGGTGCCCAGGTGCCAGTGCAGTTTCTTTTAAGTTGAAAAAAAAATTGCAGTAAATAGAATTGCATGAAATACTACAAGTAAACTCAATGAACACAATTCAAGTTCATTCCAATGATTTAACGACAGCTACAGTCAGCTTTAAAACATGAGGTCTCACAAAGTAATATACACATTATACACAAACACATATTTAACATTCTAACGTGGTTGAACACAAATTCAATATGTTGACCAATAAGAAGTTGGGAATTGTGCAAGGAAATAAATGTAAATTGGTGTAAAGCTGTTCTTTGGCATTCTAAGGTATTCTAAGCCTCTGCAAGGTATTAAAGTATATCCAAATGCTACAAGCAGCTTCACACTTTGTAGACTACAACACAAGCCTTTAATGGTGACCTTTGGAATGTGCTGGAAAGGGATATACAGGTTAAATAGACTTAATCAAATGGAATCCATCTTGTATCAGGCTCAGGATGACAGGTGTTGTGCATGAGCGGTGAACCAAACAGCGAAGCAAACTAAATGATTAATAATAGCCTGTAGCTTTTCTCTGTGAAGGGGCTAGAGGGAAAGGATATTGGCACTCATATAAACAGAGACCTTTAGAAGCCCAGGATTTTTACCACCTGCAGTGAGTGAGGGTGCATTATATTAGATGCCAATGGGCACTCTGTGCCCCCGCCCCCCACCTCCCTCTCTGCAAAGCAAATTCAAATTGCTTCTGGCCACAGTGCACATCTGCTCTCTCTACCCCTGAGAATCAGCCAGAACTCCCGTGCAATTAGGGATCAGAGATCTCGGGTTAGGGTGTCACACGAATGTACCACCGTGTTTGGAATGATCAAGGGTACCAGCTGGGAAGAGAAAGATAGAATGAAGGAGAGAGATAGAGAGAAAGAGAAAGAAAGGGAAAGGTGTGTGTGTGGGAGTGTGAATGGTTATAGTGGAATTCACTATTAGGTTTCACCATCAAGTTCTTCTATTTGTCTCTAGCCATAGCGCTGCCTAAGTCAGCCACATCACATTCTAGGGTAAACTTGCTTGATCGTGTAAGGCAATCCATCCTCTTGTCATGCAGAACTTAATCCTCAAATCCATCATGTTCCATAATGCTACCAAGGTCGTGCAATAATGAAATTGTCTTTTCACTCGAGCATTTGGTGAAAGGGTGTGCAGATGTAAAGGCCTATAAAAGTTACAACTCACTCTTCCTGTGCTTGTGTGTGTGTGTGTGTGTGTGTGTGCATATGTTGTGTATTAGAAGGTACATAAGACCAGGGCAGGGGCATTTTCATTCAGCTCAGAGTGCAAAAACCCTGGGGGAAATCAAAGTAAGCATTTTCCCATTCTAAAGCATTGCCTTTAATAGGTACAATACAGCCCAGTCACCCAGTCCCTTGGCCTACAGTACGTGGTCACATACCCTGTGCATGCACAGTCTCCCCCCTCTATCTTCCTCATGGCACTACATTTCCTGTTCACAATATCCCTCATTAAGAATCATTTGGGGAAAAACAAGTTACTAGCAGAGCCTTCAGTATTGTGAGCACCCCCTTCCCGACATACACACACACACTCACGCGCACAAACTTGATATCGTTGGACCTACATGAAATGAACAGACCGTATCACCACAGTCATTGGACTTGTGTCCTGAGGGGGAAGCGGGCATGGTGTGTTGCCTTATGAAAGAGCGCATTAATAAGGGGAGAGAGCTGGCTCGTCTGTGTCGTTTCGTTCTCCCTCGGGGGCATCATCAATGCCCTCCATGCTCTTTGGGGTAAGACAGGGCAAGAGGGAAGTGTACCATATCTTAAAAGATACTCCACACATGAAGGTCCCCCTGGGCATATTGAATAGTGGTCATTGTGTAGACAGTGAATACCCATTATGTAGGGTATTGTATCAAACTCCAAATAAGGGTGGTTGGATTGTGATCTATTGTGTTTAGCAGTGGTTGCTCATGTTTGACCCTGTCTATGCAACGGTGCTGGTGATACCGGGTCAAGATATACACCAGACATTTCTTGTCTAAGCCCAGAAACCAATTGCTCCACTCAATTTTTCCAGGGTTAACAGCGTCCAGACAGAGCGGCCATTAATTTAATTAAAACAAAGAAAGAGTGTTCGCGTAGCAGAGACAGATGAGTGTAGAGAAGATATTTACAGGTAACTTAATTACATTCACTAAATAAAACACATCTAGGTCAGAAAGAGGAGAATTCCAAATAGGCAATTAAGCCATGGGTAAGAGCCTTAATAAGGAAAGCAAAGTACATAAAATGTGCGGAGGTAAGTGAGTGTCTGTGCAAACGACTTTGCCCAATACTATTCATCATGGGACTAAGTGGTGGGAGGGTGTCAGGGTTCTACGTTCTAACAGCATTAATCCCCAATAGTAGAGTCTCACACCAGCCAGTATCAATAATGGCAATCATAACTCATCCATCTGGAAGCCTTCCAAACTGTGGCTGGTTAATTATGCTTCCCTCATGAATGTGCCTTCTGGTTCTCAACAGAAGAAGACAGAGCGATCATGAGGATGGGTGAGGGGGGGGGGGGGGGGGGGGGGGGAATGGGGGTTAGCAAAGAAGAAGTGAAAAAAGTCCCCATGTCCTTCTATTTGTTCAAAAGCATGTGTCTGTGATGTGCTCTTGATCATGGTAGCTTCAACCACGGTCCCCTCCCACATGCTGCCTGACAACACTAGGGACCTTGAGCATCTGCAAACATGACAAGAACTCATTTATTAGACAAGCAACCTTGACCGGTCCATGTCCCCAAACCCCGAAATTGCCATCTCCGAAGGAACAGGTCTGATCTTTTTGGTTTGATATGAATAGATTTCAGATTGCGGGTGAAGGGCAGGGTCCTTTCTAATGGCTTTCAATTATTAGGTTTCCAGATTTGCAAAGCTTTGTCAGATTTGTGCTAATATTGAGTTGAGTTTTAGATCATAAGAAACTGACCAATGACAACAAACCAGAAATGCCTCAGATTAAAAGATTTGGGGCATTCAATTGGCTTTGTTCCCCATACCACAAAAACAGAACCTAAATGTTGAAGGTAGGCTAACCTTCATACATAGTTTTCCTTGTGAGTGAGCTGAGTTCAATGCACTAACCTAGTTCTATCATTTCAGTACAGTATGCCCTTAGCTTTTAATCCCCGATGAAAAAGCAAAAGGTTTCTGTCAGACAGCTGAAAAGACAGATTGCTCTCAAAGTATGTTATTCTCAAAGGATTTGATTCATGGATCGTGTTTTCAACACAGACCAAACGAGGAGCGAGACTGCACTGTACCTGTATGTCATTTTGATAGAAATTTGATAGAATATAAAGCTGTCTTTGCCTTACCTTTTTTTGAAAAGCTTGAAGGGCCTCGTCATTGGGTTGACAATTCTCTGAGTAAATGATAGCATTTAATTTGAAACATAGATTTATAGATAAAAACGGTTTGTGAATAAACTTAGCCTAGAATATTATTGTTTTTGATTACAAAGTCCCATTTTCTTACTTGACTCAAAGTAATGTTAGATTACGTAATTTACACATGGTACGGTATACCACTAGAACTATGTATGATACTTCTTTTAGTGGAACAATGTAATCCAAAGACTTGATCTACAACTAACCTTTGTAAAGGTTAGATGAAATAGGTCCAGCTGTGGGAATGCATATTTGGCAAGCTGGCAGCCTGTCATCTATATGGTTACTCATTTGGGAGCTGTTCGGTATAGAGATAGGTGCATGCAACAGGCAATTCATATCAGTATTCCAGGCCTCTCACACAGTCAGCTAGATGGACCACAAACTTATCTTCACAATGAAGAGCTCCAGCAACTATGTGGAAGACATACAAGTATGTGCATGACAGATTCATTAGTGTGAATCATTCATTGGGAGTGTTTATTTTGTACAGTATTTACATTATATTCATTGGATCCATAATATAGAGAAATTAAATGCTTTCCTTTTTAAGTTTTAGTCACAGTGTGACTATCATATGAAGGACTGTTGGGTTGAAAACCAAATAATGATTTTTGTCCATAGGCAGAACAATGCACATTACTGGCCTGGAGGAAACAGTCCAACCGACCAGACAGGTTGCTGACTAAGGGCAAAAAACAACCTAACCTGTGCCTCCTGTCAAGAATAATTAAAAACGAAAGAACAATGCTTAGCATGCAAACAAGGGGACATGTATTTGTAGGCTAAAATACGTTTTGGTCATGATCTGACGGGCTGCATTATGACAATGAACCACATGCAAACAAGCATAGAAAACGGTATTATAATAATGAAGACAGTAGCATTTATACATGTAAACTGTTTCTTGCAAGGTCAATTGCAAGCAATGTGGAGTATCAGCAATATATTGTCGCACATCTGAACTTCCTCTAATTATTGGCACTGTCCACAGCCAAGCATTATTATCACCTCCTAATTCAATTATGTTGACACTTAAACACATTTGCATGGCACTTTCAGAACTTCAATTATTGTATAATTGGAAGACTTTTGAAGGATACCATTATTGTAGTCTATTGTCAGAAGCAGTCATTACATTGACAACGAAAGGAAAGGTCATCCTTGTTACAAGAGATGAAGCAGTTGACGATTACAGTCCAGCTGAAATGAATAGAATTAGAAAAAACATGTGAGCACCAAGAGGTTACTGCAATATCAAGCCTTTTGATGAATTGATTTGTGTTTGTAATGTGTTCCTCCACAATGTTCTTGTGAAGACTACAACCTTGTGGTACTTACTTGATCAGTTCATGTGTAAGTAAAAGTGGCATGTAAAAGTCAAACCTATGTTGCCGAAATGCTAACAAAAACATACATTTTCCACGGAGCTGATGTCATGGTGACCTTGTCACTTTTTCGTTTCTGACAAATTAAATATGTCAGTAGCATCCCAAGGGTCTAAAAGTCTTCCTTGTCCCATAATGGTCTTTGTCTCATGATGAAATGGCCTTCGATCTGTCCTTAAGAACTTGCAGGATGTTATCCATTAAATAGAAAATTGCCTTGCAGTAATATTTTCAAGGAAAACCAAACAAGCTCCCTCTTTCACTCTCTCCCTCTCTCTAGGTACCTCACTCTTAGTCAGTCTATCTATGTCACCCACACATACACACAGACACACACACAATACCTCAATGCCTCAAAAGACTCACCTGATACAATAAAAAAGAATGAGAGTGCACTGAAAATGTAATCGGCAGTACCAGATTAGGGTCCAAAGAATTCCTGATCAGTTTTTTGTCCTCTACTGCATTACATTTTGTCAGGTGGACAAAGTTGTCAATCAAGTAGGCAAACCTATTTTAAGTCGTCAATGGGACAGTGGAGAGACTATTCACTCCATCAATAGGGAGTAAGAGATTAAAGTAGGGCAAGCAGAGAAGAGGTCATTTTGTGTGGCGATGTATTGACAGTAAGACTCAATCAGTCCCTTCATTGTGTTTTTGGTTGGCTTTCTGGAATGGGACCCTGGAGACATTTCTATAGCATTGAATGTTCTGTAGTGTGTTAATATTCATTATTTTAACAAAGAAAATATATACAAAGATGAACCGAAACACAACACACTACAGAGTTTTTTTTTCTTTCACATTGGTGTAGTCATAAGAAACAAACATTGCCGATACCCACATTGCCGATACCCACCATGGCTCATTTTAATTACTGCACTGAAACACAGCGGAGGGACATGACACCTGCAGCAGTCATCACAGGCACTTCAGGAACTTGCCCTCAGGACAATATTTGATTGGCTAATGAATCAATCCCTTTCATTTAAAACAAACTACTGCACATAAAGGAGGGAGGGTGTCAGTTTATAGTTTCACTCTTTTAAATGTAAGGCCTCTAAAATACATTACAACATACAGTATATGCATAAAACTCTGCAGAAGTTTCAGGTACAAGCTTATGCACAGTATACATGTATATGCAGGTATGTGTACATGCTGTATATATAATGTGTATAACATTAAAAAAATCATCCCAAAAATATGCTATTCCATCCTATTTCTATATTCAGTTAAATCTTTTTGAGCATGCCAGGAAAGACAAGCTGACACTGTAACCCCCTAGACTAGCCGAAGGAGTGGTGGGGGTGGGGACGGGTTAAGAACCCTCTTACATCCGAAATGGATATTCAGTTTGCATGAATATTCAATCAAAACCATTGGCAGAACATGGTGATCACAAGCTTTTAAATCATAGGAAAACTGCTAGAAGAGCATGTTGAATCAAAGGCTTCTATAATCTATTATGCTACCGATAGGTGAACAAAAGTATCACTACAGTCCTGTATTTCAGTCTCTATGCTCAACAATTTAATGATCATGTCAGCATTTTTGTTCAAAGGCCTCACTTCTGATCAGATAAGCCTCCCCACCCCCTTTTAAAATCCCTTTGAACTAGAAAATGGATCTTTTCAAGTCTGTTGAGGAAGTGAAATGATATCCAGGAAAGGTGTCTTTTGAATGAAATCCTTATTAAAACATAAAAGATGATGGTACACTTCTGTTTGATCCTCCAACCATGTAAAATTTTTACTCAAAAACATTGTAGTTGAAGAAAAGCAGTGGTAATCATTAACTGAACAGGTTTCAGGTTTTTTGATCATGATTGGAAGCTTGGAAGCCTGGTTAGATCTAAAACGAATCAAAGAGAAGTTAACATGAGTTATAACTTGTACCCAGTATTTGTATCAACAAGTGATTAGAGGCTGGCATCAGCACTGTCTATAAGTTTAGTTACAAAACCAACTCATAAAGATGAAGACCTTTCACTGAAAATACAAAACTAAAGTAGAGGTCAACTCAAAAAACCTCTGGCAGTTGATTAAAGAAGATTCATTTTTTAACTATTTGTGTTCCGTCTAAACAATTGTTTTAATCATCATGACTCTGATTGAATCATCAACATTGTCTTATGGTGTCTTATTTCTCTTTATCCCATTAATCTTCAGTACTTGTGACCTTGAATAACTGCCAGTTACCACCCACCCTGAAGAATATCCATCTCAACCTGAGGGAACTGATGCCTCATGATAATGAATCAATTCTTGCTTTTAGCTGTGATCAAAATCCTTGATATCTCTGTACTGAGAGCTCATCTTCTCCCCCTGAGATACATTCTCTTTCGTGGGGATCTCTGTGGGATATTTGGGAAGGGCAAGATGTTGCGAAAGAAGGCCTCAGTCCTTATGGTTTGTTGCTATCTGTTCCAGTTTGTGATTGTATTCCCAATTTAAATATTATTGTGGTATAAAAAGAACACTTGAGTTAATACGACAATGAGGTAGGGTTATCTCACCATCAGAGATGGTCATGAACCACCACTGTTCATTCACACCCCTTTGACCTTTGTAAAAAGGGCACCATCCGAGTTGGGATTCAAGCCCTTGTCTTTGGCATTGAATTGATTTACAAGCTTGTTATGCCATTCCAGAGTCAGCTTGAGAAGCGAAAGCCCCCTCAGGTCTGCTGCAATCAGTCACCCAACCACATCTGCTACATCTTCATCGTGATGATCAGTTTTTTTGAAACTCAAGGACTCTTTGAACATAGTCTTGTTTTACTTATGGAATGAACAGTTCCACTTTCATGTCTCAATGCATTTAAATTTGAACTCATATCAAACACAAATCTTCAATCTCATTCACTCTCCACCATGCATGCAGTATTTAAACACACATTCCCGGCAGTACAAGGGCAGATCATTAAGCTAGAAAAATTACTGATCCAACCATTTTCTCTCACTAATGTACATCTGACAATGAATGCTAAACACTTTGATTTACATTCTGCAATCCAGGTTTGTGAATTTTTAAGTGCTTGTAAGGTTGGCACTCATCATGTTGGGAATATTAGTGTCTCTTCCACTGAGGCACATATACATTGACAGGATGAGAGGCTCTGAGCTGAATACCAAGCTTAGCTGACTCTTCTGTACTTTCGAGTAACAAGATGGCATCTTAACCTAACGGAAATGGTCTCCAACAGGATAATTTTAAGAGCATTCAATCCAAATCAGTGAATCTTCTCATTAACACTCTAGATCGTAACATTTTCATGCCACGCGTGGTGTGTGACAAGTGGCCAATTACCAGTTCATGCTCCCATGAACGATACATGTTTTGTGATGGTCTGTGTGCACACTGTAGACACCCGTGTGAGTTATATGACCATGAGTATACTCAATATAGTGTTCATGGAATGGTGGGAAATAAAATGAACGCACGTTTGGAGTATGTGTCAGTGTTATATCACAGGTAAAATGCACCGTATAACTAAACAGGCTGATCTGTAAGTTTCTGGATAATGCTGGTTATTTAGACACAAGTTGATGATTCAGGGTGGCAGACTTCTCCAGTGGCGGTCAAGCTATGTCTATTTCATCTTCTTCTAATATACTGTGTGTCAAGAATGTTCTGTGTCTGCTCTACCTGACCAACATCATCAGACTGTGGATAGCCACTCAACCAATAAATCCCCAAATCACAGCCTGACATGGCTGTGAAAGCCTGGGATGCCAAAATTTTGTATGGTGACACTTCCCGATTTATTCGAAAGACATGGAAGGTATTTAATGAACTGCCGCAGAGCAGGAGAGACAGAAACGTGGGAGAAAACAGACAGCTGAGTTTATCAAAATCTAGAGGGCACCATGCTGCATTTTTTATTTTATTTTTTATCATTCATGTTTTATTCACTATACCAAAAACAGTGTGTCTGAACCAGATGTTCAGGCCAGCATTGTATGTGTTATTTGGTCATTTTGTTGTCATACCACAACCTCACACTGTGGAAAATTACCTGTGTTGTTTGCTGACGTGTGACAGAGAAAAGACTCTTAAAACCCACGCATACATTTAGTAAGCGATTGCTTTATTTAAAACTGTAAACAGAGGTAAATCTCACCACATCAAGTAGATTAATACTTCCAAGATGATGGTCTTTATTTGAAAGTTCTCTCAGCTAACTGCCAACGTGAAAGGTACGCCAAATATTTACTTTTACATTTATGCATTTAGCTTTTATCCAAAGCGACTTCCAAGAGAGAGCTTTACAAAAGAGCATAGGTCACTGATCATAACAACGAGGTGGTCCCAAACATTGCAAGCAGCCAAAACATGAAGCATACATTGTGAAAAAACTAAACAAGTGCCAAAAGGGAAGACCCATAAGAGCATGCAGTTATACAAGTTACAAATTAAAACAACATGAACCACAAAAAAGTACAGGACTGTACATGTAGAAGAACAATCAATAGTAAAATATTTCACAGCGAGTACAAAACTTCGTTATAACTAACCTACAAGAGCAACAAGTCACTCAATAAGAGTCATTGTGATCCTGGAGGAAACTAACAACAGGTCTAGCCAAGCATTCCTAAGTGCCGTTGTACTTCCGGAACAAGTGCGAATATCAGAATTGGAAGTGACAGCTTTATGAAAACAGCTCACTGCTCTTAAAAAGGTTGCTCTTCAGAAGGCTTGCAGGGATGCAGCTTGCAGTTGTTATTGGAAATGTTTGGGAGGAATTTTGGCATCACATTTTAGAATAAAAATATACATGTATGTATATTTGCATTGTTATCTTTTAAAGGGATATATATAACTCTTCTCAAACACTCCCTTGTTATCTGTAACACATACTGCATACATTTTGTAAAACAATGATGGTGTCCCATTCCAGAAATGTCATGGATGATGGTTATATGGAGCAATGTCATTGGAGACTGTTGGTGTTTTGAGCTGTTGTGTTGTTTGTGAAAAACTGATATGAAGACAGTAAATGTGTCTGTGGAAGCAACATATTGCTCCAATTTAACTCAAATTTGTTAAAATATTGTTGCACCAATATTTTGACAGCTGTAATATGAGTTTTATTTTTGAGCGTTTGACAACAACATTAAGCTAGATGTGGATGCAAGTATGCTAACATTAGGAATTTTTTTCTTTGAATTTGTTGAATTCAGCTAACTTGGCTCAAGCATATTTCATTTAGAAACACATCTCAAAGAGGCCCAAAGAACTGTTAAAAAGGTGACAACCTGATCGAAGAAAACCATCCATAACATTCATAAAACAGACAGTCTTGTTAGGCGTGTATTTGTGTGTCATTTTGATTGGCCGTTCGGTCACCTAAAGTGATTTCCTGTCTTCCTACAGCGTTGTCCACAGTGGACACTTCAAGCCAATCAATAGGTGGCTGAAAATCTAATTTACCTGTTAAATATATTTCTGGATGAGTAGACTGAGGTCAGAAGGTGACATCAGCTGGGTCGGCCCAGGCCAGGCCCATTCTGCTTGGTGTTCAACACCGTCATAACTCGATCAAGACAGCTTTATTGGGTTTCAAGTGGGAGATGGGCCCTGGTCTAGTTGATGGAAAGCCACTCAGAGGCTGACAAATTCATTGAAAGACATGCATCTTTTCTTCACTATAATACGGACAACCAGGCTATTGTAAGCCAAGTGAAAAATCTGTATTCCTAAAGCTACTCTTTTAAGAAGTCTAAGAAAGTATCTCCATCAATGCAGCAGGCTGCCTTACAGTCCACGGGACCTGTGTTCCCGAATGCAGCCAAGGGCACATGTGGGAGTCACTTACTCTTGGATTTTAAATGCATTATGGCAGTTTATGGGAAAATAGCAATGTTTGAATGAATCCTTTAACAGTGACATATCCATAAATATACACTTTAAGAATCAGGTTTTGTAAACAGCCATGCTGCATTATTGTGTCATGGTTAAAAGACTGTAGAATTCAGGGGTGTGTATTGCTAATAAAACAACATCACTAAAATCTATTTGTACAATGCTACAGCATGGTGAGATACCAGACTACTGAATTTGTACATTTCATTCAATAAAGCAATATCCCTAAACCTAACTAACCTTGATATATGAACTGAAGCAGCACACACACACTCCTGCACTAGACAGCGAACCCATGAGAACCCAACCTCTTACAGCCTGACTTCCCAGGATGTTCCATTGCTTTATAGTTTCCATACAACACGTAACTTCCCTGACAATTACTGTGCACTGCCTTGCTAAATTCAGAGCTGAATTCAGACACCATTTCTACAGTCATAACAATGTTTTGCCATTTTTCAATCCTTCCCATCCCTCACATTCATATCTCTTTTTTTCTACATCCTCACATAGCTGGCTTATAGGGAAATGTATTGTTGCATGATCCAAAACAATGTTAAAGAACTCAAGATGTACACTGACTTGGTAGGTGCCAGGTTGAATTATTAAGTCCCACATGTGGAACGAGAGGCATGTGGAGAACATTGTTTGGGTAGATGCCTACAGCACGGCACTGATAATCTCATCATATGCAATACCACTCAGGTTACCTGCCAAGAATGCCTTAGCAGGTGTGAACAGCATCTGTGTGTCAGATCCACTCTAACAACAGACCCATGGTGACAATCTCAAAGACACTCTATTGCTCTCTCTTCAGCTTAACTGTGACACTCGCTCCCTCGATAAGACTTAAATATGGAAAGATTTGAAAATGTTGGACTGTGGTATGATAGTTGCAGTGCAAGAATCAGAAAATACATTCTTTGTGGTTACAAAGGGAAATTAATTTGCATTATCAATCCAATCAATCGGATTGGTTCCAAAGTAACACCCTGTTAAGTGTTTCCTGGTCATGTCAGTGCAATACAGAGGTTAAGTTGAATGCAATGCAAAGGTTCAGTCATTCTTACATTTTTGCCATGACGAACAAACGGTGGATGTGAAAATGTTCCATGGCTATACAGTATTGCAGTGAAGTGAATGATATACCTGGTAGATACCTATCAGTATCTATATACAGTACTAACATAATGTAAATTGCCATCTATAACCACCCCCCACCAACTCCACATCAATGCTTTTTCAGCACCACGGTGGTGTGTATGTAAGAGATTTGCATGGAGAGTCTAAGCTGTGCTGCTCAATTGGAGGCAGGTGCAGCGTAAAGACCTAATCACATTTGCGGCTCATTACCCAGTGACTGTGTGCACATATTTGCCTCTCTGTGTCCTTATTAATCAAGCACAGACAACCCTAAGTGCTCCTCTCCACTTTTCCACATGACTTCCTACAAGCAACAGTAGAGCACAACAACCTGATGAGACCACCTGCTGCTGTCTGCCTGCAACACCTGCAACGCGGAACGCTCATAATTTCTCACTTGACCTCTAACCGCCATCCATTTGAGAGCGGTCATTGTTTTTTTTTTTGTTTTTTTTCAGGATTCAATACCTATATTGTTCCCCCCCCTTGGAAATTATGTTTTGGCACGGTTTGGTTTTGGTTTGGTCCATATTGTATCATCATGGTAGCAATTCTCATGGACCAGGATTTTAGTTTGGCTGTCATTTGATAGGCTCGCTAGCTTCTAAATAGTAATCCAAATAATATTTATTTGTGAGAACAGATATCCTCATTTGTTTATGACAGCAGCAACTCCTTTTGAAAATCATAATGTTTGTTTTTCAAAAGTTAGTGTTTCTCATCTAAATAAAATGAATCATTCAGGTTATCTGGAAAGAGTAACCAATGTTTCCTCCAACAGTACATTGAAAGAAGTACAACTATCCTGACTGCAATGTATTTAAGATGAGAAGGGGGATCTAGTCTAGACTGTGCATGGATTTATGCAATGAATGTAGAGGAAATCAACTTGCCACCATGGAAAGCTGTACAGCAACATCAACAATTCCTTGCTCTGCAACAGTCTATGTGTTGTATAGAGGCACAAAAATGTTGTTGAGGCGCTGAATTATTTTTGTGATTGTGCTCTGGGACGTTAAGGCATGTGGTTTAGTTGGACATCAGACGCAGCAGACTCTTTACTACTGTTGATTCTAATATTAAAAAACTTGGAAAACATCAAGGAGGTGATCTGTGAGTAGAACGTTTTTCCTTTCTTAATAATGTTCTGATAAATCCTTACTTTCCTACACCAAGACCGTCTGTAATGTGTTGCTCTACATTGCTCTATTGTTAATCCAGAACATGATCCAGCTTGTTAGCAGAGAGGCCTCATACTTTGACCCCCAAATTCTGCAATGTCACTCCTTTCAATTACACAGGATATGATGTGAATGATGAGAAGACAAAAAATAAATAATCAAAGTCAAGTGTGACTTTGAGCAGTAAAATTGGGGCCTTTTGTCTAATGGCTATGACAAAGAGCCATGACATGACCTTGGCCCCGGGAATCCTTGCCTACTGTAATGACTTCTCAAAACATAATCAGCAGGCTGGATCTGGTCTAAGCAAGGTGAATGAGGAGAGGGCTCGGCTTAAATCACTGTCTGCCATGGAGTTAACTGTCATACAATGGTTTCTGAATGTTTTGACTGCAATTGCTTTTACTCAAAGCTTATCTGCCGCCTCTGCATATCACAATATGGAGCATGGGGAGAATTGTATTATTTTATTTTGTACTTTTTTGCTTCTGTAGAGGATCTTAGGCATGAGTTGCAGGTGTGGGTGTCCCTAATCACTTTTGTTTCCTGCCTTGTTTGTCTCTAACATATTTTGTAACTGATCTTTTAACAAACAGACATGCTACAAAAAAGCTAACTATTTGACAGGCCAAATTGATTGTATTTTAACTTAAAGGTGGGGAACATCCTTGATGCCTGACATTGGACAACCAGGAAACACATTTCTTTTACAATGGCTTTTACTGCTACAGACCATCCTATGCATTCCTCCCATGGGTCTGAACATGTGTGGATGTGCTAGACCTGTACACACAATATTTTGTGCATTATAAACTGCTGTCACCAGGGAGGAATTAAGGAAAGATATGGTGCTATAACATCAATATGTGCCATGGAAAAATTGATTGAATTTGTGATAATGAACATACTGTTACTGCCTGGAATTATTTATTCCTACAATCTCATGGGTGCAGTGTATTATGAGAATAGCCCTGGGATGGACAAACAAGATCTTTCCCTGATGTGCTGTGGTGTGTCGGCTCGTGCGGTTCTGTGGGAGGAAGGCCTGTTGTGGAGGGCTCTTCTATGAGTTTAGTTCTCATTGTGCCTCAGCGTTATCTTTCATGTTTTGCGTGTTCCCTCTGTCTCCGCGGGGCCCCCTGGCTCCCCTCTCGGTGTGGCCCCTGAGACCGCCTCTGTCTCCAAACTAAGTGGGACACAGATCCTCTCAGAGGGTCCAAATGAAGGGGAGCCCATAGACAATAGAGTAATGGGTTTACAACAGAAGTGATGAATATTTCATTGTATGTACATGGCTTGGCATGGGGCAACGATTCCACTGAGGATGAGAGGATAACATTGCTGTAAAAAGCTGGGAGGCTCATCTTGCCTCCTCTCTCTCTCTCTCTCTCTCTCTCTCTCTCTCTCGCTCTTCTCTCTCTCTCTCTCTGTCTTTCTCTGTCTCTCTCTCTCGCTGTCTCTCTCTATCTCCATCCCGCTCCCTTTCCTCATGAAGCATATTGTATTTAAGACGCATATCCAAATGAATTGAGATATGATTATTTCATTATGAATGCATTGTGTGTCTTAAGCACACAGCACTTGGACTGAGCACAGAACTACAGTGTGCCTGTGTAGGCTCTGAGGAACCTTTGGGAGGCACTCTTCTATGCTGTCAGTTCCTGAATCTCTATCAAGAGGCATTCTTATTCAAATTGCAGCACAGTAGCTCATAAACATAGCATTAGATTATGGAAATGAGTAGGCTGCTTCTATTCTCATTTAATTTCTTTTGGGAGATGTCTAATTTAAACAAATAAATAAATAACAGTGCCACATCAGGTGCTTATGAAGGGGGTATTGTGTAAATTTGGCTTGCAAACTAAATAATAATCGCTCAATTCTTTACTGTGCACGTTCAATCACCCATCACTGAACATTTCATTAAGGCTGTAATGGCCTTCAGAATATGTTGGACACACAACTTCAGACAAACATTTGTGGTGAGAAAACTACAGCTGAATTGCAGTTCCACTGCAGCAATTATTTTGACTTAAATCCATGTGTGTTGAAAGTGCATGTATCGCATCTTTGAAAACAAAGACAGAAGACTTGATACGGTAATAGCCATTCAGGATGAAAACATATATTTGAAATCATTGATCATTGGGTATTGGCATTACCAAACTGGACATACTGTACTCTATTGATCATGAAAGTGGGCACTGTTCATTTGTATAGATGTCTTAATAATTGTGTTTTCTGAACTCCATTCTGTCATTGTTTTGTGGTCATGCAGTATGACCAGAATATAAGCGGAGGGAATATGGTATCAGATTGACACAGTTTGCCTATCGGGTTCAAAGCACTTTATAATTCTGCAATCAATGTTTCAGTTGTTTCACATGTGCAAAGCTGGCTATTTAAGTCCAGTTTCAAGAGCAGTGCAGAGGTTCCAGCCCTCCAGCAGCAGGTTCTCCTGTCAGTACTGTTTCCTTACCAGCTACACCACTGAAAAGTTTGCTCTTTTGAGTGGGCGGTATTTATACAGAGGAGTGAGTTCAACCAATTTAACTCAGTCACAGTACTTAATTTATCATGCCTATGCCTAACACCTATGTGAAGGTTTACTCTCACCAATATTGTACGGTGAGTGTAAAGTTATTGGCACAAGGCAAAGCCCTATCAAATGCTTAACTAGTTTTGATGTGATTTCTGCTATGCTATTATCTTTCTCCCTTCAAATAGGTCTATCTTTGTTTAGTACCTCCTTCCTTTCAATCATAATATGATAATGTTAGCTGGAAATTGGAAAATTAGCCATGCCAGGTTGAGCTAATTAGAGCGTAATTCAGAGACGTACAAGAAAAACACACAGTATACTAGCAGGCTTCTGTTCTCGCAGGCTGGGTGAAAAATTCTCCTTTGTATGCATTGTACCACTGACTTACACTAATTTTAGTGTGAAGTTGCAATTGTAGTCCTGGTTTTTGTCAATTACAGTAGACAGGACCATTTACCAGTGGTCAAACATTAGAACATAGAACAACCTCACAGTCCTACATTCTTTATTCTGGCCAGATCTTGTCTTCCCATTTAATATGTGCCAATTAAGATGAAATTACATTTTAGGTCCTTATAGCACAGTTTTGCATGACTTGCACTTTTCCTCAAAAGCCCTTTCAATTCAATCAATTAATTAATCATGAAGTGGGTTGCAGAAAAGGTAAAATATAATATTTTATATTTTATTCTGAAATCTTGCTGAGGCAACATTGACTGTGATCCTGAAAATTAGTGCTAAGCTCATCCTTTTGCCTTTTAGCTTATCCTTCTGCGTCACACTCACTGTTTCCTCCCAAAACACCTACTGTAGGAGTGGAGTTCAATCAAATTTAGCAGGTTGAAGTGAATGGCAGTTTATTTATCAAAATGTCCCTTTTTGTTTACATCTGGGTTTGATGAGGCTTTTCATGGCACACTGTTGGGGTTGTGGTCAGGAGTTGGTACATGTGCAATCCAGCCCAAACCCTTGTATTTGTGGGACTTCCCTTGAAACATCAAATATGAATCAGGCCAAGATCACACTGCCCTATCCTACTGTATATACAATTCCATGAGTCACTTACGAGAGAAAGTTTGGAGCATGAAAGTCAGCTAAGATTACTTCAACTAAAGCAATAGATAAACAAAAAATAGTAACTGGGTTTCTACTTCCGCCCCACACATTTTAGCACACTATTTTACCCGACACCCCAACCAACTTCCTTGGGCTGCATCTCATACATCTCAACTAATATCTGCAGCTGATGCTTGACCACACTGCACAGGCATTTAAAATGCAAGAAAAAATCAAGTGATCAACTGATACTAAAGGCACTATATTCTGAAAAAGAATATGACTGATGGCATACCTGACAGAGATTTGTTGATTCATTTTTATTATAATGAAGAAAATGTTCATATTTTACTTGAACGTGAAATTCGGGTAACAAATGCAGCATGCATTCAAACGTTGCATGAAAGCAGTTCAATATGGAAATTTGATCCTGTGCAATAGGATCAAATAGGATAAAATAGGATAACAAATAGGGTAACAAATGCAGCATGCATTCAAACGTTGCATGAAAGCAGTTCAATATGGAAATTTGATCCTGTGCAATAGGATCAATAGGATCAATAGGATCAGTCCAATAAATAGCGTACTATTTATTGTTATCTGTAATTTAGGAAGTTTTAGTGTTAGGGTTAGTATAGTCGTTTATTTATTGCTATCTGTATATTTAGGAAGTTCACTTATCTAAGCTCAGCATAGATGTAAATTTGTTCTGTGTACTTATATGTTATGTTATGCCAGGTGCTTGCGTTGTCTTGTTTTCAGAATTTCAGTGCCCAGTCTAACCTTGTGTTGCTCTGTGCACCTGACAAATAAAAGACTTGAACTTGAACTGTGCTTTGGGTCAGTTGGCAGCAGTGACTACAACTGTCACTATTTTGCATGATACTGAGAATCAGTCTGTCAAACCAAGGATATTTAGTGTAAAACACCAGGATAATTCAAGAGAGATCCATAGAATAGGGTATGAATCTTGGAAATAAATAGTGTTTCAGTTTAAAAAATATATGACCATTTTTGAAATGCTGCAGTATTGCTTTTGTCTAAACAGCAAAACATTTCTCATCTTTGGCATCCTTTGGCTTTGCCATAAATCAAACATAGCATTTCCATATGAGATCTGGAATGTGTTTTTGTCACTGGGTTCCCTGTCAGAGAAGTACGGAGAACACTGGGGGTCGACTAGCAGCAGACCATTGTTTACTCTGCACCCTCAGGATGCTCTGAGAGCTCCATCTGTGAACTTCTCACTGAGGCTTAGCTCAGCGCCAAACAGGCCTCAGCTGTCTGGTCCTGGCTGCTGTTCAGCTGGATTCCCCTCTCACCTTCCCCCTCAGACTCTTATTAGTGTCACAAGGGCCACCCTGGTACAGGTGTAGCAATAGGTTGCCAGGTAGAAGCATTGGTATCCATTTGTTGCGCTCATAATGTACCTGATAATCTCTGTGTAGGGAATTGTGTATGCTGCATCTTGCATTTTAGTGGCAAGAACCAATTATTCATGTTCTTAAATTAGGACTTGAACATCAATCACTCCTAAATGTTTCCTATTCCTAATTGTAGATCCATGCATCTGTTTACACACATTAGTAATAGAGAAACATATTTTGAAAAAGATTGTCATAATAAGGCTTTTAGTCGCTACACAGCCATGAAATGACTGTTTCAGATCAATGCTAATGACTTGCTAATGAAATACAAATATCAAGAAGAAAAAATAAATAAAAGATAAGAAAATAGATGTTTATACATTGATCTGATCTACCTGTATGTCACCATTCTGCTCAGTTAATGTAATACATGTTTGCTTTCATAACTAATTCATTTATCTATTAAAACAGTGGAGGTGTACTGTCGTCTAATAAAAGCCTTTCATGTGGTACAGTATGTCCAGGTAAGATTCCATACAAAACAGATTTCCTCAATACCTTATATATATATATTATGAGATTGTGTGCTAGTAACAAGGTCTGTCCAATTTCAGCCCAACATGTACTTTATGGGTCCTTTCGTCTTACCAAAAGTGCCAACTGTTCCTCATTACCCAAACTGTGATTTATGTCCTCAGCCAGAGCACCTTGTTTGTATCAATACCTGCTGCCACTGAGATTAATATTTTCAGACAGGCAACATGATGCATTTGAAATAGATGCCTGTCACAAAAACAAATTTGAAAATACCTGCCAGACGACCTGTCAACTCTAATATATACTGCTCCAACTATTATATTACTGAGGTTTAGAATGACAAAACAAAAATAATTTATATACTGTATATATATATATATATATATATATATATATATCCCATTGGCTCCTGCATAATATTTTTTTTTTTTTAAGACAGCAATGGACACCAGGTGCAGGCAACGTGTTCCCCCAATTCATGGGTCATATGTGGTACATATGGACCATTTTCTGCATTTTTTACAGTGGGAGGAAGAATATTCCCTATCAGCCCAGCTTCATGTAGGACACAACTATGGAACACGCTTGGGTTAGGATACTGAACACCAATAAACAATCGAGTTACTCATAAGAGTTTAAAAAAAAAACGAGGAGAGAAATGAATTGGTATGTCGAATGTTGTCAGCGTTTCTCATCACCCCACTCACTATCCAACTTGAGGACCCCCAAGACCTCTGACCCAATTGGAACACTGCAGTGCTGAGACCCATATTGACATAGGAATAGCATAGTCCTCCTATTGCTGTCTCTGCTTGTATCCAGCAAAAAACTGTTGGGACATTAATAATGAAATGATAAATGTTGGGATATTTTTTCTTGGCATTATTTAGTTTTGGAAGAGTCTGCACACATGCATTCCAGAAACAGTTGGAAGAATCTGGAAGTGTGACAAAAAACACAGCAAAAGAGATCAAGTTTTCCCCAGAAGAGACAAACCCATTGAGAGTAGAGAGCACCAAAGGACTGTTGTTTTGTCTTTCTCCCAAAAAGCGGGGGTGGAGGAGATGGGCAAGCAGCACCATGCAAATATATTGACACAGATTTCTTCTGGCCCTATGAAAGGCAGAGCAATACTTTTAAAGAATACTGCTGGCAATGCTTGGATTTGGCTTCACCTGAAGAATAAATGTGTCTAATCTAAGGGGAGAAGGACACATGCAATTCGTGTTTGCTGAAATTGCCAGGTCTTTTCTTTTTCCTTTTTCCACAGATTTTCCATGTTGCCTTCGACAGCATGTTACACCCTCAGATAATCAGACTGCCACACTTGCCCTGCCATGCAAATACAAGCTTAACTGACTACAGCATACTGGAGCAGATAGCATTTCACTGTGCAGACTGCTCTGTAGATGCTGCAGGTCTACGATAGGGATATACAGGAAAGTCAGTATATTTTCAATTTTGTGTTCATAATTATACCACATCACCTTGGAACAGAGACTAATACCGGTAATACAAATATTCAGAACACTGTTTAAAATGCATTACTAACACATAATGAGCAATGGCATGTTACATTTCCATGTTACACTAATACAACAGCATGGAAAATTGCAAAAATGGCAAAGATCCTAAGTCTGTATCAAATCTCCATATCAGCAAATAACAGTGTGTAGTATTAAGTGTAAACTATTATCTACTGTAATTTAACAGTCTTTGTTTGCATTTGCTTCAATTGCAAATTGCTGATACACCCCACATCTGTGTTGTACACAAGTTAGCATTCAGCTCTAAAAAAATTGCTTGCTCAGCTACCAAACAATGTGATGTAGGGATGATCTTGGCATTCGAAAATTAATAACTTTATGGAGCAGGGCACCGGACCTTGCACTGTAATTATGCACTCAGAGGGCCATGCATGTTATATTTAGCAGTCATTTTTCCTAAAGCAACACAAAATGAACAAAATAGATATTTCTTTTACTTAGATATTGTCAATTGAGAGACCTGTGAATTAACTACCATAGGAGAGGCCTGGAAATCACCTTTGCACTTCTAACACAGCAACTTAACGTTGGTCATTGTCAATCAAGTCTGAATAAACAATGATCCTCGCATAACAAGGTCCAGATTAGAACTGCCACGATATTATTATTTCTCTGAAGTTATGGGAGTTGCCAGGTGAACATAAATGTTAGTTGTGTGCACTTTTAAATACAGTTGTTTAATGTTTGAATGTAGATATACTGTATACCAACCAACTATTTTGGTGAATGACAGTTCAACAATTAATACACTACCATTTCTATCGACAGTTATATCCATAATTGTATAATTTGTTGTATTCTATGTACATTACATAAAGCCCACACATTCAACTACTATGTAATGACACCTTTTGGTACCAGCATCAGTCTACTTAAAGTCAACTTAGTTCGTAGTTTTAACTCATCCAATGATTTTACCCAAGGATGCGTATGTGTAAAAACTGTATCTCGCCTTCTCTCCTTAGTTGGTTGCCACATAGGAGCCTAGCAGCAGATTAGAATTGTGCACCCTGTACAGTACACCATGTTGCGCTGACAAAGAGTATTACCCTGGAGGGTTTCTACACTGCTCAAGCAGCTGAATAAATCCTTAGAACTCCCACAACACATTGGCCCACATCATAATCCTCAGGAACATAGCACAAATTATTATTAGCATGTCTATTATGTGCCTAGGAACATTATATTGTGTTTGAAAGTGAATGCAAGTCACCTTGCCATTGCTAAAGCATTCACCAAGATATTACCGGTGATCTAGATGAATCAAATCCTTCCAACTGAACTGACAGTTGAAAAAACATTTTTCAGCGTTTTTTGTGCAACCAAATAATAGTTTTTACAGTATTTCTCCAAAATGGGTAAACACATCTACCAAAACCTGTGCATTGTTGTACTGTATGTGAGAAATATCGAATATTACCGTATATTAGATTTTCCTCAGATCTATAACGAAATCACAACAAAGGAAAGAAGTAGATATCAGTTACCCATCTAATGCTAATTAACTTGGAAATCGTCTTGAAAAACGAAATTAATGTTTTACCTCGTGTACCACAGCACTAAACTCTGCCTCTAAACCTGGCCTTTGAAACGAGAGTCTGGGTACTTTTAACTTAGACACTGCTCATTTTACTTATTAGAAACTGATTGATACTTTGGTTGCCTAATTGGCTGTATACTTCAATTATAGGATTGGGCGTAATACACAATGCTAGTTTGGTTTAGCTGTCAGCAGTGTTGGTCTACATGGTACAGGAGGTGAGGCCTCTCATACCTCACTGTTTTAACAGGAAAAGGAATATCTAAGAAACACTACCACAAACTCATTTTCCTTCAATCAGTCCTGTCTTCCAGGTGACTCCATCAACATAGGATCCCATCCCACTAAGAATGGAATCAAACCCTGATCCCACACTCCTTACCCTTCTGTCACTTCTCATTATAGAGATATGAATCACTCCTGACACAGGGTAATTGGCAAATGGTAATTTCTGAGCGGAAATTCCACGAGGAGAAATTATCCTTTGGATTTGAGATCTGTAGGATTATGACGCGTAGCGCGAGATTGCTGATTAACTTCTTTCCCCCACTTACCTTCCCTTCCATTCTCGCTCTCTGTCTCTCCCTCATCATCTCCAACAGCAAGGGTTGCCTCTGGTTTCTGTAGCAATCTGAGACACTGGTTATCTACTGTATCCACTGATAATCCCACCAGTGGGTACTGATAGTATTCCTTGCTGCCACGTCTAGGCTTCTATCAATCTAATTTCAAAGGAATAATTTCCATTCAGATCCCCAGAGGAAACAGTACAGTATTACAAATGGGCCATTAGGGAAAGCGATGGCTTACCAGGTTTATTTTAAAGCAAGGAATGTTGGGAGTTGATGTGCTCTGAGCATTTCAGTCATAGAAATCCAAGTCATAAAAATGTTAATGTATGTGTGCATTTACTCATTTGTGAATGTTTATGAGTTTATTTTTTTATGTTAAATTGCTTAGTAATGCATTAAAATGGGAAGGTGCATTCTTGTCCTTTGAGAATGTCCCATTCACTTTAATATGCACTGTAGATCCATTTAAAATGACAAGGTTTACTTTTGTCATTATAATGTTGTCATTAAACCTTATAATGAACTATTCTAATCAGTGAAAACATCTACCATGCCTACCATTACAGTTCCTAAAAATAAAATCTGTAGATGACCAAGTGTGATGACCAAGTGTTCCTCCATCAAACATGGTGCATGTTTTGATCCAGAGTTGTACATGTTTTTGATCCAGGGACCTTCCTTTCAAAAACCAGACTTTGGTTTTGGCAGTAATCATAGCCATACATTAGCTGATCTTCCTCTCCTTTATCCTCAAACCCTTCTGTTTCACACTGACTGTACGTCTACTTCATCGGTTGCAATCAAAGGATCACTTCACCAAATATCTATTGAATTGTACTTTCAGAACAAACAGTTGTGTGCCCAACCGCCCAGAGAACTGTGTAACTAATAAACCAATCTCAGCCTTAATTTGTTCATATTTGCTGTATGAACCTCACCAATCAATGAGAGTGGACAGACATGGGTGTTATCATCTCAAGAAATGTAAATAATATGAGCGTGCCCTTACCAATTACAGCCTCATTCCTGGGCAGGGATATCCATTGAGAAGGTGCTACGTGCTGTCTAGTGGTCAATGACACCCATATTAGTCAGGGGAGACTGTTTGGCTTCTGGGTAGTGTTTAACGCATATGAGAAACTAAGGCCAGCCTGTATCTTTTTTGCATATAATTACATGAAAATTATGTCTGTGTGTCTGTCTGTTTGCATGTATTCATAAATTAATGACAAGTCAATGCATGCACAGGGAAAGCATTATTGACAAACTACAATGACTAACTAACTACTGAAAGTAAACAGTCTTTTTTTTATTAAATCAGACTAACAATCAATCAAACCACCCTCTGGAAATTGTGTTTGATGGCCGGGAGAAGATTTCCTGCAAGATATTGCAAACTAAATTGATAGTCATTATGTTTGTTTAAATGAGTCACACAATCATCAAAACAGAATAGGTTGTTAATCAAATTATGTAGATTATGTGGCTGGCAGGGATTAAGTTAACATTTTTAATTAAATTAGCAGCACCGTTATATTTTATAAGCTCCCTATGTAGCCAAAAACATCCTATACTGTAGCAATGATTTAGTTCATGACATGAACAAATAATTTTCTTAAAAAGTACATTGACATCATCTGTGGCAACTATTTATGATAAGGTAACATACCATACAATGCAACAACATGGTAAAACCCTAATGTTGACATAGGAATTGCTTCGTAAAAAGATTGGTTGGAGTCATAGGGCATTACAAATATGTGAGAAGACACTGTGTAGGAGCTGGGTATAAGGTGTAAGTGGATGTTGTTGGGCCAGTTGAACATGGTGTTACCAAATTCATCTATCCTGGAAAGTACCACCTCCCTCACAACAAGTTTAACTTTACTTAACGTAAATTAAACTGTAATGAAGAGTAACTACACAGTAATTCCTATTTCAATACAACATTACTGTAGGTATTGCTATGTAGGAAGTTGGTCATACAATAGACTTGTTCTACATGAAGGAAATAAGGATGTTTTACAATAGCAACAGGTAGATAATAGGCAAATGCTGTCAATAATGAGGAATCCTAAATAAATAAAAAATCTGAGCACACCGATAGACTAAACAGTCAGCAACAATCTTAAAGTGGTTTTAAGAATCTAATCAAACTATGCAGTTGTCTATGGGGCATTGTCATAAAAACAGATTCAAGCAATTACGAGATATATTTAGCAATTGAATCCTCTGAATACACATTGATTTAAAAACTGCCACATTGTGATTATTGTTAGAAACTCCAATTTACATATTTTGTATGACCAAGGTTTCCTAGCGTAATGCAAAAAAGGGACAGTAACGACCACAGCCAATCTAACCCTTCCACAATGCTTCATTGGCATGATTAGATGTAAATAAAGTAATGACCCATCCCGCAGTTCGACAAAGCCCTGCATGTAACAAGTCTCATTAAAATATATTGTGGATGAGTTTGCTGTACCCTTCTCTCTACCTTTGGAGGAAAGCAATTTTGATCTAAATTGATTGCTCTGGGATTATCCAGGATTCATTAAATATTAAAGCATTTACTTTCGCTAATGTACATAATTAGGGGTTTATTCAAACTTAAAAGAAATTGACATAAAATTTGTATGGAAAGTGATTCATTACCAAGCTAGTACTCAATTCATCAATTAGGGTTTTCATTAAATAATGTAATTAAGTATACTCAAGCTGAATTGATGTACTTTAAAACTCTCATTAGCTTAGTTATTTGGATTAACAAATGCATTTTGTTATATTGAAACATCTTGGCAAACCCTCATCTCACAATAAATTACCTATTAACCAAGTCATGGGGAAATCAATCATTCATTTGTGGACTTTTAATATCCTTATGTGATAACCCTATCAAATTAAATATAAAAACAAAACATTAATATTTTGTAGGTTAAAATAAATCTAATTAGAAAGATTCTCTCCAAAGCCTTAAATCTATGCTATTTATGGAGAACCTTGTAGTCAATACTGAAATGTGATATACCATAGCAGAGTACTCTACAGTTGATACACAATCGATAATACTGTATCTGCACTGCAATATCAAAAGTCTAAGTTTCATCATGCCTTTGTCAGACAATGCTCCAAAAGTCCCATTTGCTTATCAGGCCCATTTTGACCCCATTTCTCTGTACTCTGATAGCCATTTCCCTCTGCTTTTTGAAGTGACCCTCAGAAAAGCAGATAGCGCAATGGGTCAGGATGCTAGAATAGCTAAGGACCTCTAGGGCCACATGCAATGTTGCAGGAGAGGGTCTCAATCCAAGAAAACCTGGCAACCAGAGGTCACACCTTTTTATATAAGTAAGAGATCCTTGCCACAGGCCATCTTGTGCCACATGGGATAACAGTGGTAAGAGGGACAGATATGCAGGCATGTAGACAGAGTTCAGAATGTATAATTGAAGTAGACATGTCATTCATTGAAATATCTAAAACTAGACACACTGTAGTATGGCAGTATTTTGATGCCAGGGAGGAAAGAAAAACGTAGTCAACAAAGTTAGTAAGTTATTCCAACCAACTGAAACTGACTCTGTCATTAACAGTCAACCCTTTGTCCCCCTCAATCACTACAGTGGATGATGTTTGTAGTATGACACCCAAGCCATGAGGAGTGTGTGTAAGATGAGTACAAAAAAAGGTTCAACGTCTATACAAAAAACATTAACAATCTTAAAATAGCAAAATAATAACATATTTACATTTACATTTATGCATTCAGCAGACACTTTTATCCAAAGCGACTTCCAAGAGAGAGCTTTACAAAAGAGCATAGGTCACTGATCATAACAACGAGGTAGTCCCAAACATTGCAAGCAGCCAAAACATGAAGCATACATTGTGAAAAAACTAAACAAGTGCCAAAAGGGAAGACCCATAAGAGCATGCAGTTATACAAGTTTACAAATTAAAACAACATATATATATGAACAAAGACTGGTGACAGAACGGTACGTTTAAACAATTGGGTAAACATGTCTTAGTTGTGCATCCAGGTTGTCAGACTTGAATGAGTTATTTCCTTTCCAACATATGAGATTCATTTTTGTTTTCAGAACAGTTAATAATTTGTGTAAAATATATTTTTGGAAGCAGAAAAAAAAAATTCTGAGCACCCAACAACCTTGCAGTAACTGAAGAATTTGCTTTCCCTCAGTAAAAAGCTTTGCAAAGCTTCACACAGCGCCATGGTCATGTCAACTGGGACAACACCTGCTAAAGGAGTTTGGAGAGTGGCTTTAGCAAGTAAGAGCTCAAAACCATTCTAAGTGACTGGCAGCACACCATCCACATTCCAAGGCTGGTGAAGTCTTGAGTGCTTTGCGCCTGGTTGTGATTGGTGATTACAGAGTGTTTTGTCCCAGCCAAAGACCCGGGTAATGGGAATGTAGGCTCCCCCGCTGCTCCTTGGAAGTTAATCACACAACAATGGGGTGTCTTAGAGGGGAGGGGGAGGCAGTGTGGTCTGCTGGTGAGGAGAAGAGTTCTCAAAACGATGCCCCAAGTTTAATTACATTTGATATAATCTAGTTGTCTGGTGGTCACGAAGGGAGTCCGACCATGCCTCCCCATCCCTATGTTTCGGCCCCTCTGCTTTTCTTTAGGTACTAAGGCTTATGTATCAGTCATTCCACAGCAAGCGTTTATTCCTTTAGAATTAGTTTGTGACGGCCGTCAATGCTAACAAATCTATACACAACAAAGGGACTTGATGAGACGGCTAATTGAGAACCAAACGTCAGTTTGGGTTCATTTGTATCACCAATGTAGTTCAAAAACACTCTGTTCCTCATGAGCATTAGAATAGGGTTGTGCATTTGCTGTGGAGGCCGATGAATGAGCCATCCTACCTGGAGTGTCTGTCATTGTGTAAGTGAAATGTTGAATATTCATACACCACACAACTACAGAAAATAAATAAATTCCCCTTAAAAAGCTAGCGTTAAAACAGGGCTTTTCTAAAGGTGATAACTGAAATTCTGTAGAACCACAGTATTGATCGGTGCCCACATAGAGATGATAGATTATGCATGTGTACAGGTTATTTTGTATCGTTGCTTGAACAGTTGAAAAATAATCATCTATTTATGTTCGCCATAATGTTTGACCAAGTATCTATCATGTTTGGTCCTGTCTTACACATCTGGGAGAAGACATCAATGTATTTTTAAAATAACAGGGAATTCAGTGTTATGTTTAAAATTATACTGTTAAAGATGAGCAATAGATAAACCTGAAAGAGGATAAACCTATTGAAGTGGTACCACTTGTTGGTTTTAAATTACTAGAAATCACTATTAATTCCCTCTGGCCCCTTAAACTTTAGCTACATAAGAATAATAAAATAAAAAGATACAATCTCTTCCTATATGTCTATAAGCCCTCCTAAATGTAAACTAATAAATACTTCAAGTCAAGCCGCTATTGCTGAGGTTTTGTCCGGTAGAACACATCCTCCAGGATAGATGAGTGACATGAATGCTATTGGATTAGGCTGCCACACATGTAGACTTTAATATATAAAAGGTGTGAAGGAACTACATGGAGTTACTTGGGTCTGTATTACAGGAACCATGCATAACATCAGATTTGTAGAAGAGCAGAAAAACTATTTCTCTATCCAGCCTTATTTGTGAGAAACTGTGTGGACACCTCCACGGAATGTCAGACACACATCCTGCAGTAGCTGTCAAGTGGGACAGCGGTGGTCTACCAATTATTAACTTGAGAAGTGAAAAGCTGTCTCTTGTGCCACATTGACTTACAATCCTAGCCGTGTTGAACTCAACCAGCATAACATGTCTTTAATATTATAGATTCCTAGAACACTTCACTTTGTACAAGTAGTACAAGATGATGAGTTAGACCCGCACAACGTATGGGACTGATAAATAGCCAGAGAGATTAAGAATGTAATTCCCCAATGATTAAACAGAACATTCTGGTGAAGCTGTGATCCTTCGAGATGATGTGAGCTGAGTTCTAATGATTTTTGGGTAGAAGACAGCCATGAAGCCTAGTCTAGAACATGGCAGGGCAGTGACAGTGTTGTCACCAAGCAGAGGACACCGGTACAGAACACATTTCCTCCCTCAACTCAACAACTCCTCACCCACCTCTACCAAGAAAGAGGAAGTCTTTATTTCATTACAGCTTTAGCCACAAAGATAAAGAGAAAGACAGAGAAAGAGAGAGCGAAACAGAGTGAAGTGATATATATATATATTTACAGTCTAGACAGTATTTTAAATAATTCTGTGAAACATTTATCAATAGAACCAGAGGCAGCTTACTGAATCACTCTGGCCACATCCCTGCATGTTTTGTAGTCATGTAAAGTGATTTTACACACAAAAAAACACAAAAGAAACACAAATAAATTGTGACCCAGAAACCTTGCTTTTCCTGTTACGTAGAAACATTATATAACCTTGAGATTAAATGACAATTTTATATCTCATATCACTATGTCTACCTCACAGTATATTACATCACACCTTTGTCTGTATTTCTTCTCTAAGCAATTCTTATTCAATTGTGAAAAACTCTGTCCAAGTAACATATAAGCTGGATCCCAGCGACTTTGAGTCAGTTGTACTGCAGCTATGATCACCTGCACATCATGGTCCCATGGAGAGACACATCCACACTGTGTCTTAATTGGTTCTCTAATTACCCTTCACCGACCTGTCTGTTGTCTGTGAAATCCTTTATTGAATGTACACTGCGTTAGTATATGCAGCTGTGTTCTAGAGTCTCTTTAAAGGCTAGTATAATAATGTTGGCAGGCCTTGAGCAAATGAACAACCACATAAAGGGCTCTGTGGAACCAATGAGACCAAACCTTTTTGTATCACGCTCGTGGGTAAAGGTGCCAAAATTGCAGTCTTTTCAATCTCATCCCATTAGTGACACCACCCATGCAGCTGATGGAGGGGATTGACACCCCTGATTAGCTGTTCAAACTCTTTTAAGGTGTATTTCTAAACTTAAGGTATATTTATAGACAATAAATTGTCTACCTTCAGACTCTTGAGACTTTACATTTATACATAATAAATATTAATTTATTATAATAGATATTACATTTAGTTAATAATGATAGTGAAACCTTTGACACTAATAACAAAATAAATATATTTGATTTGTTGCTCAAGCATTAAGACATCAACAATTACTGTTTGCTGTTAAAGTCTACTCTCAGCTTGATACTGCAGGTGTTGGTTCAACCTACAGTACATTGGACATTGGACAATATATTCAAAATGGTATAACTGTCTTTGTTAGCATATTGTCTGTACAAGATCTTTGGTGAGAACAGGATATTTCTCAAGAACGTGGGCAGGAAAACTAGAGGCAGATAAGCCATAGTTTCTTCTGACATACTGTCAAGCTTCACTGAGGGTAGATCTTTGTGAGGGTCAATCCCAGGATCAATTGACCAATTATCCCCCCAGTTCACACTGCTCAGCCATAAAACTCTTCTCTTGCAATACCCTGCAGGTCTCGTTGTGCAGACTTGATAGGTCAGGTCGACTTTTGCCCAGGGCACACCATGGCCTTGGCCTTACAAATGGTGGATGTTTCGGCTTGATTAACTTTCAAATCCTGAAATCTTTTTCACAAGAAGGTGTTTGAGTTTTAGAAAATGCATTTCATGTTGGTTTCTCTCAGAGCAATCAATCACAGATGTAAGTGCCAAACTCATCCAGCTGTGTGTATAAAATGTTATGGTATATTGAGGGTGTGTTGACACTGCACACATCATAAACATGTTTCAACTACTTTTTAGTTAGTTTGTTTTATTTTCACACAATGCAAAAGTAGTGCATTATTTCCAGCCAATTTATAAATTAGTATCCAGAATGTATCCCTTAGTAAAACCATACAAATGTGATGCAAACAACCCATAGAACAGTTTAGAAATGTCCTCAGACAGTTTTGCTTTCAGATGTAGTCAAGTATTTGATCATTCATTTGATAATGAATAACTTGTAATGTGCAAACAGCTTAAAACTAGAACCAACATATTTAATTCTACTCATTTCGTGATTTTACAATAGACACTTTTGAGCGTCAGGCAAACTGAGAAACGAATGTAAAATGAGTCAACCCACTTAACATATACACCATTATCCATTGTCTGTCTTGTCTTAAGAATTTCAGTGCCCAGTCTAACCTTGTGTTGTTTTGTGCACCTGACAAATAAAAGACTTGAACTTGAACTTGTAGTTTGTGCTAAAGTTTGCGCCAGGTGCTGCCCCCATCTTTTCCCAGCACTCCATCTCTCCTAGCTTTCATACATGATGCCTATGTTCCACTGAAACTGGTCTAAGGGCTAAAAAATGAGCTGATGAAAGAGCGGATCTGGGTCATTAAGTAGCAGACCGGGAGTGAGAAATGAAGATGGAAAATGAGATAAAAAGAAAAAAGACAGCAGGAGAATCACAGAAAAGAAGAAAAGACAGAAAGAGAAACAGAGATAGACAGACAGAAAGAGAAAGCATAAGAGAGATATAGAGAGAAAGAGAGAGAGAGAGAGACAGAGAGCCAGAGAAAGGTAGAGTACCAAACTTCATCAAGACGAATCACTGACATCTGTTGCCTTGGAGGACCTAGTTAGTAACCCTCTGTTTTCCTCCTGGATGGGAGTGAATCATTTGCAGTAACCAGGAGGCACAGGCACAAACTTCTGTTGCGTCTTTTATCACAGATTTCAGGGGGGCGAGTCATGACTGTGCAGGGATGCACTGTATGTAACCACAACATAAATGACAGTGAGCGAGTAAATAACAGGACAGGAGTTTCTCTATATGTATACATACTGTCACAAACAACAGCATGTGTGAGGATCATAGTAGATCTACAAGTATGTACAATTCTTTTCTGAGCATGTCTCCAGTGGTTACCCAGTTAAGTGTACATACCTTGTAGGCTATGGCCTCAACGCAAGAGCCTGAGTTTTAATTCAGCCCAGGCCATTTCGTGCATGCTTTTCCCTCTCTCTCTCACGCTATTCGCTGTCTCTGTCCCATAAAAGCAGAAATGCCCTAAAACACCTACATGACAATTGCAACAATTAAATGAAGCATTACTGTCTTATTACATGTCATTCTTAAATTTTGTAATTGTTATTTTCTTTCTGTATAGCTGTAATATCAGTGAATCTACCTCGAACAACCATACTTGCAGGCTACAGTTTGTGGTGCTAGCTGAAAGGAGCTACATTGAACTGTGCCTTCTGTATGATGGCTAGCCACCTTACTCACAATGGATGCATGTAGAAGTGTGTTTGCCAGTTGTGTGTTTTTGTGCGTGCGTGTGTGTGTGCATACCCTACAGTATGTGTGTGGAGGTGGGTTGATATTGCAGTGAGTGAAGAAAATCCTTGACACCTATTGGTTGATTTAACAGACTCCTGCTTACAGATTGCACAGAGGAAGACGAATTGATTGTGGGGAGAGAATAGACAGATAAGGTCAGCCGGGGGTGGGTGAGACGCAGAGAGGAAGCCAGGAGAGAAAGAGAAAGCTAGAGGTTGAAGAAGACACAGAGGGAGGGAGCATGAGGGAGAGAGACAGACAAGTTGAATAAGATATGGAGGGAGGGAGTCAAAGCCACAGAGAGAGAGAGAGAGAGAGAGAGAGAGACAAAGGGAGAGACAGAGGGAGAGAGAGGGGCTTCTCTATTAGCAGTGGGCCCTGGAGGAAGCTATTTCACCCAGTGCCTGATGCCTGCTACACAGTACATCATTAAGTTAGCTCAAGCCCTGGGCTCCCGCTTAGAAAGAAGGATGCTGACCCACTTCCGCACACAACCTCCTTCAAACTTCATTATTTTTGTTATTGTTGATGTGGCGGCTGGAGCCAAGGCCACTGATGACGTCCGGGCGGGCAGGTGGAGTGGTGGGACAGAGATACTGGGCTGAAACTACTGATTACAGAACAGAGCAGTGGTTTCAGGTTTGTAATCTAGTGTGACTCCAGTTCAAGCTGAAACGCACGGTTTGTCACCATGGAGGAGCTGATTTTGTTTTAATGACGTGTTGTTTAATGCACAGATTAGGATCATCCGAGTCTGTGGTGCGCTGGTCTGGTGCTAGCCCAACGGTACCACTCTCCTGTCGCACTCTGACAAACCTAAATGCCATTAGAGCCATCCATCTTGCATTTCCAAGGGCGTCATCTCATTATTGATTGGACGGAAAGTGAGGAGATATGGATATTACCAAGCTGAAGGCCACCCAGGTGGTGAAGGTGATTCATTGGAGGTTCTTCCTCATACGCCAGGCTCTGGACAAATAGTTCATTCCAGACAGGCGTACAGTAGGCATTTGAAAAAAATCAAATCCTCAAAGTGAATTTCAAGCAGGTTGGGGGCGGGTTGAGGGCGGGACCAGACCTTGTGCGCGTACCTGGCAAGAGAGTCCTGTGAGGTCCTTCGGTTATCTTTCAATTACCTTACAGCAATAACCTCACCCCCGTACACCCTTCTGAGTGTGTGTGTGTGTGTGTGTGTGTGGGGGGGGGGGGTTGCAGGGCTTACGCTTCCATTGATTGCTTCAGTGTCTTGTCAACTCCCTGTCATGTCACGACAAGGGGGTTTGACATGCCCATTGCTTGTGCAGTACCAAAACACAGAACATGTACAGTGAGCCAGGAATGGTTTCCATCGTAACAACAGTTCAGATTTAATGGACTGATCATCACACCATTGATGGACAAAGACAGATAGCCAATTTGTACTTGACTGACCATCAACACTCTCACCACTTTCTCCCATTTCCCCTTCATACAGCATACATACATGGCATACAAACACTCCAACCTCTTAACATGTTGTGGCAAAGCAAGTAATTCTACCCACCAACCTTATCCCTCATCCCACATCTGTGTTGTCTCATAGCAAACCCCACCTCTTCAGTCTCTCTCTCTCTATCTCTCTCTCTCTCTCTCTCTCTCTTTCTTTCTCTCACCCTTGGTTGTGTCACATGTCTGGCTGGTGGGCAAAGTCACATAATTAGTGGCATAGTCTGGAAGGCTCAATTACCTTTAAAGGTAGTGTATGTGTAGGGGTTTGCCTTTCCCCCTACGTGTTTGCCTAGCAGAAGGGCTGAAGGACAGAGAGACTGAGATGGAGATGGGAAGAGATAGAGAAAGAGAAGGGAGAGGTGACAAACAGAGAAAGAGAGAGGGGGAGTGAGAGTGGCATGTTGGGCCAGGTTGAATTTCTAAGTGATCTAATCCCTGTGTTAGAGAAGATTTCTGCTCCAGCCATCCCTCTCTCCCCCTGGAAAGAATGGCAACTCTTTTTTTTCCCATCAGGCCACTGGTTTCACCACACTCCGCCGCCATCAAGCCCCCTGCTGTCCCGGATGACATTGTTTGGTCTGTGCTCTCTCTACACTCCATGGGTGAGGGAAAGAATAATTTGAATATGGCTGGGGTGTTTTTCTCAGGGGGACAACATGTGAGCTGCTGTATGGCAGTTCTGGCCTTGTTATCCTGCTGTGGCCATGTAACGGCAGAGGCTACTGGGCCCCTGTTGGTAATTGGAGCTAGGCTCTACAAGGTCGAAGCCGTAAAGAGGTAAAATGGACACGTATGTAAACACATTATACTCCTCTCAGACGACCCCGTCTGACTTTTGAATCGTTTCGGTTCAGCAGTATATTTTAGTCATCTAAAATGGCAGCAGTTGATTTGACATGTTCAAAGATTCAGTTTAGTAGTAAAGCAGTGTGACCTTCATAAACTTCTTTTGCTTTATTTTATTTTTTATTACATTATCCTTTTAGTTCCAATTTAAGTTATGTTTATTTATTAGACATACATTTATTGATTCATGTATTTCTTTTCAGACTGTAATCCAAAACTGTTGTCTTTGTCTGTTGTCTCCATTTTAAAGGGAGCAATACAAAACATGTACATTTTTTTGTCATATACAGGGTTTCTGGGATGTAAATTGCTCATTATCTGTTCTTGTCAGCTGTGCTGGAGATGAAACTGCGTAGTCTAGTCAGTGAGAGACAGCTGTGTGTTTCTTCAGCTTCACTGCATGTCAACTGCAAGGAGGGAGAGCAACCGAGAGAGAGAGAGACAGAGAGACAGAGAGAGAGAGACAGAGAGACAGAGAGAGAGAGAGAGAGAGAGAGAGAGAGAGAGAGAGAGAGAGAGAGAGAGAGAGAGAGAGAGAGAGAGAGAGAGAGAGAGACTGACTGCTGTATCTGTGCTAAACTGGGTGTCTCGCTGTCATTTTGACTCATCTGCACAACAGAATGACAGCTCTTAGAAAGCCGGAGCTTTCAAATGTACCTGGAGTATGAGCATCACTAGGAAAGCTGTGTGTCTCGTTCACCCATTATTGAATGATCAGCTGGTGTTTTGATGAACTGATGTAGAGTTATTGAGACCAGTATTTAACACCACACTTTTTTTAACTTGCTGCTCAAAGCTCCATATGATTTCAATCAACATAACTACACTTAAGATAACCTTCACATTACAATCACTTACTGAATGATGCATTGAGGACTGGAGGTAGGAAGGAATAGGAGGAAACTGATGGTTCATTTGAAACCTTTGCTCTTCCACCAGGGGGCAGTGTTGCTTAGAGTGATTGGCTGTTACCCCCCAACAGAGCACCAGAGTCCAGCACTCCATGACACACCACCCCCTTAGAGGAAAGGTCAGCTGTTCCCTTTATCTGCTGTGTGTGTGCATGCACATGTGTGTGCGTGCATGTATTTATTGGATAATGAGCATAGAATATGTCCTGCTGTGATGCAGACCACACACGTTAAAGATAATACAACAGCTCCGAAATCATTCCATATGAATGCACATAAACAATTAAGCCTAATTTATCATACCCTTTTACTGTTAAGGAACACTTTTCTATTCTTGCACCTACAGTACCCGACAATATCAAGCGCATTACATTACATTGCCGTTAAATGTCAAATACTAAAGATGAATGCACGGAAAGCCTATTAAATCAACGTAGCTTCAGTGTTTGCCATCAACACGGTCATAGGAGATGCCAACCACTGAATTTGGAATGACCCCAGCGCCCTGTGCAAGTGTGCCACAGACGAAGAGTGCTGGTTTTGAATGTGAAATGTTGTCGGGTGAAATTTGCATGTGGTTTTCTGGCAGCAAGGTGAGTCAATGTCCCCTACGAGTCACAGGCAGGGTCTCATCAGAACGGCTCACGGCTAATGGACTCCAGGGCAATCTCTCGTGACCTTCGCCGGAACGCCTCTCATACCGCAGCATCATTTGAACCCAGCCAATACATTATGGCGTTGGCTCGGTGCTTCAGTCTCCACCATAGAGGTATTACAGTTTGTACGCAGAGGAGGTTTGGCACAGAGATGAATAGATACAGTATCACACGTGTGCAGTCAGTAAAGCATGTTGGCCTTGCCTTGTAGTTGACTTCAATCGAAATACATATTAGAAAGAAAAATGTTTGCCTTGAGTTGCTGAAGTTTGACTACCCCGTTTGAGTGTGTGTGTGTGAGTGTGTACCTTTTTGAAACGGGCAAACCATCTGTTCGCGCCAGCCTGACGCCTGCCTGTCTTAATTGTTCCGTCTGTAGCATTTGATATGCCCAATTACACCTTTAATAATCTCTGCCGTATAGGTGGTGTTTGTCAAGGGCTCACAATAACAATTAATATAGTGGTGACATGCAAGTGCATTGAATGAGTTAACCATTTGCTATTAGCTTCATCATGGGTTAAAACACAGTATACAGTATTGCCTCATTGTGTAGCCCAAATTACCTATGACAGCCCTTTGATGATCACAGTAACAGATTTCAAAACTTTTCAACGTTTTCTGTTTACATAATTTTCCTGGAGTTTATTTATCACACCATCTCACCATATTTTGTGTGGAAAGCCTTCACTCAAGTAGAGTGATGTTTTCAATAGCTGAAGAGCACCCTTGGTTCACATTGTATGCACTCAGAAGGCATATGTGAAGGTCATTTTCATAAGATATCTACATTTGCTTCAGCTACAATAACAAAAGAGACAGGTCTTTTTTGGAGTATGTGGGAATTATGGGTTGAACAACCCTTCCAAGTTTGTTGAGATTGCAGCCCTGTCTGATTTTCCCATTGTTGATGGCCTAATCATTACTGCCTCCAAACCTTGAAAGTAGCATTAGCATAGAAAGATTCTGGTCAACTGTTAAAGAAAACATCTTAAGGTAATGTTTTGGACGTGGAGGATGATGCCACCTAGTTGACTTGTTCAGGTTCGGATACTGCCTTTGGTTTCCTTCTTCTTCTGAGGAATGCACCACAATGGACTGGAATGTGCTGGGCTCCATTCGATACCCGCTGAATGCCCACAGTGGCAGTAGAAGTTTATAGAGCATGCTCAAAGGGCTTGCTGATCAAAAGAGTGTTTCATCTGTAAATTCTGTTGCTGCAGTGAATGCCATAGAGACATTATGACAGAGATCTGATGCACAGAGACTGACAGCACATTCTCAGATGACCCCTATTCACATAGCCTTCTGAGGAAAACAGAGCTAGAGAGGTTGCAGATAAACAAAAATCACAAAAACAGCCCTCTATCCCAAATGAGAAATGACAGCAAATGGGGGCAAAAAAACAGCTTTCGTGTAATGTCCAGTGTTCAATGTATTCTCCCAGCCAATGTGAAGGCAACTGTATGATGTGCTGTAAAGGAAACAAGATTTGCCCCGGATTGCATTTGGTTAGCTATTGGACATAGAGGCTTGGATTTGGATATGGTAGTTAAAATACAGTTTGTGGGAATAATGAGCAAGACTTTCAGGACCAAACACAGAAGACCAACTGATTGCCCATTGTGATCCACTGCGACCTTGCCCCTCAAGGCTAGCTTGAATACATGACAGGTGATGTCCCTTGTGGCCGTGACAACATGGTGGTGTGGACATTCCCCACTTCCTGTCTCAGGGTTTCTGGGGAAAACCCTTGTCACACTCAGGAAACTAACTCAATTACTGAGTGGCATGGGGTGAAAGGGTGCTTTGGCAGCATTTGTTCTCATCAGGCAAATAAAGATGTTGGTGTGAAATCTGAGAGAACATTCAATAACCCTCAAGGGATATTGGAACCCACGATGAAAGGAGAGTCATGGAGAAAACATATGGATTTGATTTAATAAATGTGTTGGTGTCAAGGCCACAGCTGTGCCCCCCTGTTTTTGGTTTTGCCTTGCCCTAGTGTTTCCCTGTGTCTGTCATTGTCTTTACCTGTGTCTTGTTCAGTGGTTTCAGTTCTCGTTTGTCTTATCATGTCCAGCTTTGTCTTGTTTGGTTCTATGTATTTAGGTTCCTGTCTTGTGTCCAGTCTTTGTCTTGTCCTTACCCTATGGTGCTGTGAGTACCTTGTCTGATCTTACCGTTTGAAGAATAAACCCTTTTTTGGATACTATGACTGACTGCCTCACCCGCATTTGGGTCCTACCCCCCACACACCATAGCAGTTGGGTTGATGATAATAAGTACATATAAATCTTCAAATTACACAAATTGGGTCAGATTGTTTTTTATACATACAATATATATTGTCGTTTAGCAGACGTTCTTATCCAGAGCAATTTACAGTAAGTACAGGGACATTCCTACCGGAGGCAAGTATGGTGAAGTGCCTTGCCCGAGGACACAACGTAATTTGACACTGTCAGGAATCGAACCGCGATCTTCTGATCACTGGCCCGATTCCCTAACCGCTCAGCCATCTGACTCCCTCCTTATATTAAATGCAAATTAACAAACTTGGGGGCTATTGGTGAAATCCAACCATTCTTGGCTCACCATTCTTTGCTCACATTGCAATACACCACACACTGTCAATTTAAACATTATCCAAAATCCATAACATTTTGAATCGTAAAAGGAGCCAAATGAGGACATCATTGGAGGCGAGTGTATCCGCTTGAGAGTTGTATGCGTCAGTGCCTGAATGGTTTTCTGAGGTTAACTGTCCATAAAACAACATTGTTAATCTTGGCTGCCATAACATTTGTGTCTTTTTCCACAGACCAGTGGGCACTGAAAAACAAATTATTTGAACATACTGCATTAATCCAAATGTTCAGAATGACTTTTTAAGCCACATTCAACACTGGCCATGCATGAGAAACATGTCAGCAACCAATTGTGGAGGGTTTTCTAAAACACAGTTTCACTGTTTGATCTCCTTTTGATCCATCTTAAATATTTTAAGCACAGTGATAGTACATCCATATCTACCTAATGTTACATTCCCCTTTTGTATTTATGTGTTGTACAGATGTGGTACAACATGTTAGTCTCAACTTTAAAATGGCTTTTAAAGTTTTCTGAAAAAAATCATCCAGAACAGATGTAACATATATTTTCTTTTACGTCACATGCTATCTCCTAACTTCCAATCTTCCAAAGTAATAATAGGAGTGTACAAGCCTAAACAACCATCAAAATGGCTTTAATCATCAACTGTGATGTCTGAATCTAGGCCTGATTGACCAATTATGTTAATGGTGTGACAACAATGGTTCATTGACTTTACACAACCACGTTTCTTCAACAATGTATAGATAGATTATTATGTCCCGTCTTTAGTCGTTTGGCCGTCCATCAGATAAGAATAGAGTAGAGCAGGTTGAACAAAAACTATTGGAGGAGGAAGTCTTCACGACGTTCACATCTGGTTGAGAAAAGGATGTTACAAACTGAGACATCGTCTTTGATGATGTCAATCTATATTTACAGACATCCGGTTTATCTGTGCTTCAGACAATAGTTTATGTGCCAGTCAGAGAACGTTAAAGATGAATCCAAGTCCCATGCTCCCCAGTGTTTGATTTCTCTGTACTACAGTACTTTTCATATACATCTTCCTCTAAGCAAATACTGTGCAGACACACACATTTTCACTGCCAACAAAGAAAAAGAACATGAGCATTGTGTAAGTATTGAAATGGCCCTGTAGAGGACACAGGGTCTTCAGACAGTGAAGGCACGTAGAGTACGTCAGGCCTGTGGCAGAGCGTGGCTCATTGGAATTCTAAGTCAGCAGCGGGACTGAGTTTGCTCATGTTTATCTGGCGGGCAAAAAAGTTGCACACCCAGTCACTTCAGCTTGAAGCCATTCAGAGCATGCATCATCTCAGGCTGAAGTGGCAATGCTTAAGTCCCTGTGACAAAGGTTAAAAAGATCAACAAAGCATGCTTGTAAATGTAAATACTGACTATAAAATGGAAATGAGAGTGTGTTTGTGAGATAAGGTTAATGCCTAATTCTGACTTTGCATGAACCTGAGTTGAGGAAGCACTTTATATAAATGACAGCAAGCTTCGTATATGTTTGAAGAGGTTTGAACTCCCATCACCGGTTTGAACTCCCATCACCTCCCACTCCAAATATAGAAACTGTATAGTCACATAATGCTCGTATGATAGAGGCGAGAATTGTGTATTGCTGTGATTCAAGAACACGATTTGAGTGTCTAAAACTGACGCATGGAACAACAACCATGTCTGGTTTGTCAAAGGCAAAGCTCCTAAAGCTCATAAACAATCAACTTGCACTCAGCATTCAGAGGGATCCAGAAACCTGTTCAATCTGGAAAGAAAACACATGAAAAAATGGTATGAGAGAACAAGGTCCAGGGATTTTAGGGATTACTGAGGATGAAAGGCTGACAAAATGTAATTGAAATAGGAAGATCATGTGTCCAGCTAGATCCCTTTCAGGAAAGTCCAGACTAATCATAGTTAAGTGACTTTAAATAATGTATGTGTAATCTTCTTAGCAACAACTGCTATCAAAGATAGAATTGCTTTATTGTTCAAGGTTTAACCCTGGCTGACTGTCTGTGTGTGTCTGTGTTTCGATATGTGTGTTGTGTGTGTGTTTGTCAGACGAGTCAGTTTCCATGTGAGACAGGGATAGGAATGAGAGAGAGAAAAAGAGACATAGAGAGAAAAAGATTACATGGTGTAATCTATTATATAATATTTCATCCTTAGCTTTTAATTCAGGTTCAAATCAGTGCAACACATTTTTGGTCAGCTCAAGTATTTTGACTGTATGCTCATATTTACAAACATGTTGCAAAATAAATATATAAACAGACAAACCTCTTAATAATAGATGAGTGCATATTTTGGGAGAGAGAGGGGTGTCCGATTCAACCGCAAAGTAGTGTGGCATTTCAACAACAAACTAACCAGTGATAAGCACGCATACATGCACGCAAACACACCCACAGACACAGTTCTCTCAATAATTCTCCCACATAAGTCACTGAGAAAAATATTTTGAGATAAAGAATGTCAATATTTACGGTCTTTTTTAATTTTTACTTTCATGGTCAAGCATCAAGTGCAAGCTCTTGTTGCCTGAGTGGGACAAAACTTTAAACAAAGGCCTATGAAATACTAGGTGATCACGGACCGCGGGTGTTGGAAGGTTGACTGAGGCCTAAAGAGATAAGCCGGGCGACATTAGATATCCCAGTGGGCAGTGGATGGAAGGTTAATCTCATTCTGCAGTATGATCTATCTGAAGTGACTCTTTTTGTCCGTGGTATCATTTCAGAACACTCCTTGGGTTCCAAGGGCAAGGAGAGTGCCCATCGGAACTGTCGCATTGATTGCTCCAGGATTTGATTAAACTCTCGGCTCTACTCCAAATGTAAGACAATAGCTTTGAGAGAACCTCACCTTCTCTCACTGGGTCGGACGTAATGTGGTTTAATGATGTGGTCGAGCACGCTCCTCATATGTAACACTTGATGTGACATGTTTCAGTTGAGTTGATGTTTACATTTTTGTTTGGTTTTTATTCCTTCATAAACTTGAATTGATTGATTCAATGTTGATTAGATGATATAGTACATTGCACAGTTGTATTAATAAACATTTGTTAATAGAATATACAGTATTTACTCCAGTGGACATATTACATAAATTGATTTAATCAGTTAACTTTGGGGGGATTAGAAGAACAAGACAAACTGTTGTGGAGGGTGTAAAACTGCTTGAGGCAGTGGTATGAAACTCATCCACTGCAATCCTGTTTTGTCTTCTGCTAACCCGAACCCTAACAGTCTGCTTATGCTGTTTATCCAGGTAAAACATGTTCCATAAATGAAAGTGGCTGAACACCTTTTTGTTTAACAAACCAACACCAAATTCACAATCATTAAATGGAACGTAGCTTGCAAAACCACAGTTGTATAGAGTTTGTATTTCATAAATTGTATTTCACCAACGGTATAATTTATATTAAAGATTGAAAATAAATGCAAAAAAATTACATATATAGTATATATAGTATTGTACAAACAGCACTACTCATAGTCTTATAAAAAAATGTTTCTAAAGGGCTGTCAAGGTGAACACTCTTCAGGGACGCCTGTAGACCCATGGTCATACATGGGTCACCTCTCCCCAAAGGCCAACAAACTTCACTCCTGATCACAGCCAATGCAGGCCACGGACAAAAGCCTTCATTAGGCCTCATTAGCAAGCTTCCTATACACATTTATTCACTGCAGATTACAAAACGAGGCTCAGGGGTAGATAACTGAAGTCCAGCAAATCACTAATTGATGTCTCACTATTCCTCTGCCACCATATTTTCAAGTGCTTGAGACCTTCTCAAAATTACCGCTGGACGTATAATCATAACCTCCTTTCCCACTCCTCCAATAAAACATGTAACCACATATAGCTGAGAGCAGGTACTGACTACACAATTCAAACCAAGTCTGTCTTACATTTGACCTTCCCTGAAGTGCAAAACCTTCATTTCAATAGCCAAGGAACCTATCCTTATGTATTCTAGTAAATTCAAATAATAGAGAGAAATGATAGGTAGCAAGTTGATGGGTTGTACCCAGTCGAGATAAACAATGGTTACTAGTGGATTAGGTCGTCATAGACTTGTAACATGAAGCAGGGGGTCTGACTACATTGGCATTTTCTTCTGCCTCTCCTTCCAGATGACAATATTATTGACAGGGGGTGTGCTTCCAAACTGAGTTGGTGAAGGAGTGATTCAGGCACAGTTGAATCAGATGTCGTGCTGCGAGAAGATGGAAAGATCCTCACCGATGTTCCCACTATATCCTTCTCTCTTTCCACCCGGTAAAATCAACCTCTATAAAACCCTGGGCTAATGCCCTCTGTCATTGCTCTGTTTAGCTGTATTCATGGTTCTGTAATGCTCTATTGATTTCCAACAGATTGATTCAATTTACCTCCAACAACTGCCGCAAAACTTTTAAAAAATCTGTGCACATTGCAAATGTTGTGACGTTAATTGACTTGATAGTTATTAATTTTGACATTGCGTTCCAATTAAAGATAGCAAAACATTGATTTAAGTTTCTTTCCTTTTATGCTTGTAGATTAGAAGCGTAATGATCACACCTGAATAGGTCTGTATGTTTGTGGCTAATTAATATATGAGATTGCAATTAAGATAACAAGAGAAAGTTTTCAAATAGAATTAAATGAAACTGCACCCTGTCAATCCCTGACTTATATTTGGATGATACATTCTGGTAGCATTCTCTTTTAAAAATAAATAGAAAGAAAAGGCAAAAGATTAAAATGTGAGTTGATGTATCTGTTTTGAGGTGAGCGACTCAGTGCGAGTATCTATCTCACAATACCGCTGTCTGTCTGTCTGTACCTCTGTTGCACAGGCAGACCATGGAAGGGGGTTCACACTACACCAAAATGTTGCCTTATTCTTACATGGAGAGACTGAATAAAACAACGATGGATTTATAATGTTGGAATTATTTTATTTGCCTTAGATTTCCTCCAACTGGAAAGCCTGACCTGATTTCCATAATGACTGAAACCAAGAGTCCATGTCGGTCCCAGAGATGTTCCCTTGCAGTGCATGGAGGCGAACTTGAAAGGAAAATGACCTAATTAAATGAAATTTCTTCATGCAATAATGTTTCCTGGTGGGCTCGCGGTGGGAAGTACGTTTGATTGATTAGAGGTGCAATGTATTTATTACTCAAGCGGAGGGAGAGCTTGTTGCATTCAACCTTTCTAGCACAGGGATCCTTTCCTGTTTTGTTTGCCTTTCAGAGTGACTTTGTGTCTGATTTACTTCTGCAAAGCATCATCCTGAGGACCTTACGTGCACACATTGTATATGCGTTCAGCAACTTATTGATTTTTAGATGAAGACGATATTAAAAGAGTCAACACATTGTCTGAATTCACATTCTTTGGAATGTGTGGTGTAGAGTTACTAAGTAACAAGGGCCGCCTCCTTGTCCTACTCCCTCGTTCTAAGTAACCCTGGCTGGAGTAACTGAGCATTAGAAAATGGTCCGGGACATTGTTGACGTTTCATATAGTTTTTTTGGTGAATGAATAACAGTGTGTGAGCAACCTTAATGAAAATTCCTGACCCCTCTTACGAGTTGACTGAACTAGGTTTCATAGATTAGCTGAACCTGACCCCAGTCCCAGTGGATTACTGCGATCAGGTTAAAACGTTCTCTAAATCCAGTCTGGAAAAAGAAGCAAGGAGGATTGCAGTATGTAGGTGATAAGGCATTTACGAAGAAACAGAAAGCCCCCAAAAATGTGATTTTTATTTCTATGGGTACTCACATGTTTCCTCTTTTGTGAGAGGTTTAGGGAATGTGTGTGGTAGATCACCTTTTTGACACAAATGATTCATTCCCAAGTTGCAAATAGTATAACCCTTGTATCAAGTCTCTTTTCTTCCTTATCCCGGTCCCTGTCCCCTAAATTTCCCTTTTCGCTTGCTCACAAAATAATGAGCAGCAAAAGCAACAATAATTGTTGAAGCTTTGACGCAGAATAAATTAGGTAATTAGCGTTAGTAAATTAATATACGATAAGAAAAAAGCAATTATACCTATACTTTTGATTTTCTCAACCTCTCAGATTTTTCTTTTGTATATGCTTCTCCGTGAAAGCCTTATTAACGACAATGGTCGCCACCAATGAGTAAGGAATAAGCTTTATAAAGAAGTATGTCACACTTTTCTCAGAAATCAAACTAAGCAGGCAATTAAATCATAAGAAAATACATTTTGAAAATGATGTATACACATTTGCCATACCTGAAAAGTATCCCTCTGCAAGGAAGGATAGTAAATGTGGCTCTACAAATTAGTGTAGTCTTCAGGACAAAGTGACACTATAATAGGTTTGTTTACTGAGCATGCAATGTGCCAAATTGATCAGTGATAATGAGACATGTTGGCTGTCCATCACTGTCAGGTTATTCAACTTGTCTCCATCTCTATCCATGTAGCCTTTGGTAGATGTCCATCAGATTATCAATAGCATTGGACAGAATATCAATGGACAGCACATTACTAGAACATCTATCACTTGGCCAAGAGATTCAGGGACAAAAAAGGTCTGAAAATAGACTCCATTGTCTGTAATCAATGAGATAGCAACCCTTTTTTTTGCTGAAGTTACAGTTGGTGTCCAAGGACAAATAGCCTGGTATAGGACACTCGAAGAGATGCTGTTTTTGCAAAAGAAGCAAATTCATGTTGATAGATTGGTTAGGGAGTTGTAGATCGTTGACTGTCTGGGAAATTGCTGGTTTGTGGAATGGGTCAGGTGTGGCTGTCCCCCCATAAAGAGAGCACAACCACTGCTTTCCTGTCAGTGTGATGAAACATCAACATGTTTAAATGTCCACATCGAGAAGACCTTGAAACAATACAAAGAGAAATGCCACCTTTCGGCATGCAGGTGTTGATGAATCAAATGTTTGATTGTCCAACCTCAAAGTGCACCCAAGTTTTATGAAAAGAAAATATATGAGAACATTGCCTTTTCCTTTCCCATCTCTACTCACTTATATTTTCTCAAAATTGGTGTTTGCTGACAGGTAATATTTCCTAGTTCACATAGCAAGTCATTTAGAGAGGATGGAGTAAAAGTTTAAGGTGTACGTCATGCTGGTCGCTCAGCTACTCTGAGTGACAACTGCTGTTATCTGATCCCAATAGCGTGCTGGGCTTGTCAGCAATCCAAAACACTGTTGCCCACAGTGTCATACTTCTATGACAAACTAAATTATGCCTTCCAACTTGGACGGAATCTTATCTGAATACAATCATACCAGTGTCTATTTCATGATAGATCCCAAAGGGTAAGAAATATACAAAAATATACAGAAATCAAACAGTGTTCTAAGAAGACAGACATATGTACATAGTGTCTTAATAAAACAACTTCGTATTTCAAACATGATTTGTACCAATCGGATAATTTCCTGTCCCTCTTTTGTGGTGACGTATTGTCACCCTAAAGGCAATGCTAAGAAACACCACATTTATCAATTTTATCTGACTTAGAGTGGGCTGAGCAGCACCAGCAATCACCCACACTGCTCCAGTGTGCATAATTAGTTTCATAGTGAGAATAAATTCATTTTTTCACTGGACTCATTGCTCCCAACTGTCACACAGTACATTGCCAATGGATATGTATGGACCTCGTTCAACTAATTACCCAAATGTAAACAGGCAGTTTTTCCCCCCAGCAGCAGCATTAATGGAAGTTATACCTTAGATGTACATGAAATGTATCTTCCCCTTGTGAATCCTAGTGCTAAAGAAACGCCCCAGCAGGGAGACCAGTGTGATGATATGTAAATGATTAGTCAGTCCACAAACACTCAATTTACATGATTTAACTCATTCATCAAAGGTATTGGCGCCTGTAGGGAGGAGTAGACATGTTATAAACTGGGTTAGGTCTCGAAATCAGGTGCATCTACGGCAACGCAGGTGTCTGCCCTCAACTGAACTCTTTGCTGAAGGCAAAGAAAAAGTTGTTATTCAAGGTGTTCTTTGAGAAATGTGTCTTTTGTATTCATTTGTTAAATATGTAATTATACAATATATTGCTACATCAGGAAGGTTATATTGTTTTAAAACTGATCAAGAAAAACAGTACAGAAATTGCAACGTGTGAACAATGCTGTCTCCATCCCAAGCCTCCCAGGGTCTCCTAAGGTGTAAATGATGAAAGGTATAATATACAGAAAAGGAGAAAATAGATGGGACAAAACAAATCACAATTTCAGATTCCATGTAAGTCTAATCAATGCTTTAATAGGAAAATCTGAGGTTTGTATTAGAAGACTGGTTCAAACACGAGCCGAGGGTAATTAGGCTTGCAACACCATGCCACTGTTTTTGTGCACCTAATCACACAAACAAGAATATATCCAATTTAGTTTTTGACAGCTTATGTAACTGTACCTGGTAATCATTTTAGTTTCAGTGCCTTGTTATTGTTAAAGTCGTTTCTGGAAACTGTGAAAAACACAGCTTGGAGAAAAGTCAATGGAGAACCAACCAATGAAACCTGAGGTGAGGTTAAGCGCTCAGTGCTACCAGCTCTGTTAGGGTGCACAGGTGAACAGTAACTGTATGGTGTGTCAATGTCTCAAGGCTCATTGATTGGCTGCTTGGCCATGCTTTAACTCCCCCGGGTACCATACCCCCTAGCCAGCACTGTTGTCAGACAAGATCCCATAGAGGTTGGGAAGGGGTTGTTCCAGTAAGCAGAGACAGGTGCAGATTTCAGATACATATGTGATACACTGCTGTGCAATTCCTAAGAGGCCAACGCATACAGTTAACAATCTAAGTAAGACATCCAGTTCCTGTTAGAAGGACAGCAAGATATTTAACCAGGTCGGCGAAGGGGGTGGTGGTGGGGGGTGGGGTCTCTTTTTGGCCTGAGGGAAATGTCATCTGTGGGGCAAAATTTAATTGTGTCACATGGCAGGACATTCCATGTGTCGTGCATGTAATCCAAAGTGTATGACATGCTATGAAGACTCGCAGCCAAATGGTAGGCCTATACTACACAAAGTTTTACTTTTTATTTCACAAACTTTTTATATTGATTTTAGTCAACCTCAATTGCAATTGGACATGCTGAATATACTGCAAATAATGACATTCATATAACTAAGTAAAACAGCTGTATGTTGCAGCTTATTAGACATACTTCTGTTGTTTAGATATATTACGAAGAAATGGTGTCGCCACAGGTTTGAACAGCTTGGCTCTTCTTCTACAGTGCCAATATAACAAGAAGGTAAGGTCACCATCAACCATCAACAAGCCACTAATGGTTAATTGTTCATTTCCACCATGTCAAAACAAACCTAATGATACCTGCCCATCTCTTTGATTTAGGATCCTTCAAAGGATCACCATCCTTATGATCAACAGCCAGTTGCAAATTAATATCCAATGTTGTTCTTCCTAGTGAGCGTCTACCTCATCACATGGCTAATTGCTAGTGACGCCCAAGCTACTATATTGCACTGTCACAACTGTTTTCTTCACTAAGCAAGGATGGCCTACGGTAACATTTGCTAAATTGTTTAGCTATATTCGTGTCTAGTTGAGCCAGTACAAGTGACAGAGAGGAGATGTGGAAACTGGAGCTACTTTTTTCAGCAATTTGACTCAAAGAGTCATGTGTGTGATGAACCTTGGCATTCTCATGGAGTATGTATCTTGAATCTACATTTCTAACTGATTTTGGTCATATTGACATATATGTGGCAATACAACGCAAGAACCACAATAATAACAAATTGTTTTTTATATTTTCTCACTTGAATCCGTGATGGTGGAATAGGACAGTAGGTGAGGTTGGCAAACAATGTGTGAAGATAATTAGTTGTGCGGCAGAAACCTTCAGACTCTGGATCCAACCATGCAGGGAAGGTAATTTTGAGTCCATTTTCTGTTGTGATCAAAGGTATCTGAGTTTCTGTCTTCTTTTCCATGAATTTATGTGGTTTCTCATTATAAGTTGTTTTGTTTATCTTTTACAGTAACTTAATTGCCGCCTGTGGAAACAGATGTCTCAACACCTTTCATTATGCAAGGGTAGGCCGCCAGATCCAAGAATCAAGCTCCACAGGCGACTAGAACAGGACATGCATTTCAATGTACCAATAGGCAGCAATAACAAGGCGATTCTATTCGATTAGCATCCAAACACTAGAGAAATAAAGTACAACACTGAAAGTCACAACATTTGGATTTCAACTTGGTCAACAATTGAACACTGATGGAGAGAGAGATTGATAGAAAATTACTTTCATGTTCTTCACTAAGTGCTACTTTATTTCCAGTCTTATTAAACATATGCAGGATGTGGGATGGAAGGAGAATATGTGATGAGCATTGCAATGAGGCATTTTATGCATGCTGAGAGCTTTGTACTTGTGAACAATATTTACATTTACAATAGATTGCAAGTCACAGGCAAAGACCATAAAAGAACTGGGAAATGTTGATCTCATCTGGTTGGCAGTTAAAACAAATATTTCAATGCATTTACATAATTTCACAGTAAAATTATGGTGCTTTTGATTTGCTCTTCAGACATGTTCTTTTGGGGACGGAAGTGTGCATATGTTACATTCTACACATACTGTAAGTACACTACATACTAGACAGTAATTCCAAACAAGTTATTATAGGGAATATACATACTCGTAAAAAACACTCTTCTGATGTTCTTGTAATTCTCTACAGCATCTTGAGTTTTCACCAGCTATAATGTAATCCTCATGCCATGTGACATATGTTGATGTTATGGTTTAACAGGCATGCAGACTTCTCTGATTCCAACAGCATCTCATTGTCAGATACCATTGTTAGTGTGTGTGTGTGTGTGTGTGTGTGTGTGTGTGTTTGTGTGTGCTCAATGCACTGCATCATGATTTGAGGGCATGAGGCACAAACGTGTATGTCATACATTTAGTGGTGTTTTGGCCTTCTTTTTCCTTCCTTCTGGGGTCAACCAAGGCCAAGTCCTTTCTGATGGACAGGGAGGGGTCAACTCTAGAGGGAGGAACAAAGTGGACTTGACAAGTGTGAAAGACTTAGTGCTGGGCATTAAGAGTGATCATCTTTTCCCCTTTGTCAGCAGAAAGAGGAATTTTGCTGCCCTTACCTTGTCCTTGATTCCAGTTTGATGGTGCTCAGGGAACTCCTGTCTGAAATGAACACCAACTGCTTTCAACTTTGGGCTTGGCACCACACTATTATTTACAGCACATTCGCCAATGTCAATCATATACTTATGATTAATGTTAACTGATCACTCTTCAAGTCTTGTTCGACCCAACCACATTTTGTGTAGAAGAGTAGGAAAATCTTTTGGGTTTATAGTCAGGCCTGGACTAATCCAAAGATAGTTATTTATCTAAAGATAATTACCATAATATTAAAAGGAATTATGCTGCTTTTGTTTTTAAATTACATTTCTTCCATTTTCTTCATTTTTCATTTGCTTTTGCCCTCCGTGACTCCCTTACTGAATATATTGAATGGCTTAATTTTCCTGAAGAGTTGCGAATGTTACAGCTGGGTGGAATTGTGAGACCGCTTAAATCCCTGACTCCGTGCTTCATAGATTTCCGTAAACTATTAAATTAAATATGGGCCCTCCTGTGTGAGTTGGATTTAAATATCAGAATTACTTCTGCAAATGAATAGAAGAAAAAAGATTAACTTTTAACTGATGGTGAGAATTCTCCTGTGTTACTGTCCCAGTGGTACAGTAAACATGATGCTCAGGATCCATATCACGCTGTTATCTTTACATATGAGATGCAATTCTTTCCAGGAAAACCCTTGCTCTTCTCCTAGATAATAATGGTCCATCTTGTTCAGCCTTGTGGTTGGTGGACATGGACAGTTTGAGTTCAGTTCAGGTAAAAAAACTGATTTCCATGGAGTTGTATGGCTTTAACTGTGTTAGGTTGTCTGAGGGAGTAAGACTCTAAGTCAGATATAATCATGACAATCCTGTCTGAAGAGCTTATCAGATGTCTAAATCCTGTCAAAAAGTGTTTTCAGAATAAATGGAAGGCTGTAGTTAATGCAGAGTAAAACTGTATTGCGACATCTCTGGATTTTGTTTCATAGAGTGCATAGAAAAAAAACCTTAACTCAAGTGTTCAAACAACCATTGACACTTTTACTAATGTTGTAACAAGACAATGGTTCTCAATTCAGTGTGCATGTAGATCAAGGGATCATAACCCCCCAAAAATTCTGTCTATGAATTGGTTCATGGTAAGTCAAAATTCTTCCATCTTTCCATATTAAAAGATATGAGTCCCTTACTGATTAAATAATCTCCCTATAAATTACATTGAAATCTGTTACATCAAACTGCATTTGAAAGAGGTAGTCCGAAGAAAGAAATGCTCATTATAAATATGGTAGAAATGCAATAAAACATCCTCAAAGGGAATTTTTATGAGTCTGGGATTCTTAATAAAAATCAGTTTAAAATTTTAAAAATAAGGGTGTTCTTTGTGAGTTGAATCGTTTTTTTCAGTCCCCTTTGAGTTCCAATAGAGGAGCATTGTTTTTGAAAACGTACTTCATGTTTCAAACAGACAGCCCATGAAATTAAAGAGTAAGGAGCGGATAAAAGAGGCCCAGTGTTGATGACGTTTTAAAACATCCGCCAAAGGAAGTCTGTGCTGTCCGATATATCTCATGCAGGCCTCATTACAAGCTGGAAGACAACGGGCTATTGACAATAGTTACAAATGTGTTTACATCTTGCCTCTTTATATTGCTTATGCTGCATATGAATTCAAGAGGCAAATTAGAGGTCACATACAGTGCCCTCCAAAAGTATTGGAACAGTGAGGCGAATTCCTTTATTTTTGCTGTAGACTGAAAACATTTGGGCTTGACATCAAATAATGAACGTGAGACCAGAGATCAACGTTTCAGCTTTTATTTCCAGGTATTTACATCAGGATCTGATGCACAACTAAGAAAATATCACATTTTGTTTGAATCCACCCATTTGTCATGTGATCAAAAGTATTGGAACAGATATACTTAAAACATATTTAAGTGAATAAGACTTAATATTTAGTTGCAAATCCTTTGCTTTCAATAACTGCAGCAAGTCTGTGACCCATTGACGTCACCAAACTTTTGCATTCTTCCTTTTTGATGCTTTCCCAGGCTTTCACTGCAGCCTCTTTCAGTTGTTGTTTGTTTTGTGGGGTTCCTCCCTTCAGTCTCCTCTTAAGCAGGTAAAATGCATGCTCTATAGGGTTTAAGTCTGGAGATTGACTTGGCCAGTCTAATACCTTCCATTTCTTGCCCCTGATGAACTCCTTTGTTGTTTTGGCAGTGTGTTTTGGGTCGTTATCTTGCTGCATGATGAAGGCTCTGCCAATCAGTTTGGTTGCATCTTTCCTTAAATTGGCAGACAAAATGTTTCTGTAGACTTCCGAGTTCATTTTGCTGCTGCCATCATGTGTTACATCCTCAATGAAGATTAATGAGCCCGTCCCAGAAGAAGCCATGCAAGCCCAAGCCATGACATTACCTCCACCGTGTTTCACAGATGAGCTTGTGTGTTTGGGATCATGAGCAGTTCCTTTCTTTCTCCAAACTTTAGCCTTTCCATCACTTTGGTAAAAGTTAATCTTTGTCTCATCAGTCCATAAAACTTTGTCCCAGAATTTTTGAGGTTCATCTCTGTACTTTTTGGCAAATTCCAGCCTGGCCTTCCTATTCTTCTTGCTAATGAGTGGTTTGCATCTTCTGGTGTAGCCCTTGTACTTTTGTTCATGAAGTCTTCTGCGAACAGTAGATAGTGATACCTTCACTCCTGCCATCTGGAGGTTGTTGCTGATCTCACTAACAGTTGTTTTAGGGTCTTTCTTTACAGCTCTCACAGTGTTTCTGTCATCAACTGCTGATGTTTTCCTTGGTCTACCTGTTCGACGTCTGTTACTTAGTACACCAGTAGTTTTCTTCTTCTTCAGGACATTCCAAATGGTTGTACTGGCTATGGCCAATGTTTCTGCAATGTCTCTGATTGATTTTCCATCTTCTCTAAGACTCACAATTGCTTGTTTTTCACCCAAAGACAGCGCTCTGGTTTTCATGTTGTTTTCACCTCTGAATACAGTCTGCATAGACAAAACCTATCTTACCCAATCTGAACCTGAGTGTAGACATTCAGTGGTATTTATTGATTGAATAATGTATGTAATAGGACACACCTGGGCAACAAAACACACCTGTCAGTCACATGTTCCAATACTTTTGCTCACGTGACAAATGGGTGGGTTCGAACAAAAAGGTGATATTTTCTAATTTGTGCATCAGATCCTGATGTAAATACCTGGAAATAAAAGCTGAAACGTTGATCTCTGGTTTCACATTCATCGTTTGATGTCAAGCCCAAATGTTTTCAGTCTACAGCAAAAATAAAGGAAATGGCCTCACTGTTCCAATACTTTTGGAGGGCACTGTATTTGCAGGAATTCAACACAGCTGTTCCTTAAACAGTGGGGAAGCAATCCAGCATATCCTAATTGACGATATGCTCACTGAATGCACAAGACAGGAAACAACCAGTCATTAATTATTTTGCCAGATAGAATGCACCATTGCCTAACGCATTCTGGTGAGCTTGCTGACTGTTTGATTTACTGGTTTATGAATACTCTGTCAGTCTGGTTGAGGGCAGCATGAAAAACAGCAAACAGATGACAATAACCCTTTAGCAGTAGACAACAATGAAAACAAGCATTACAGTATTACTCATCATGGCATCCTTTTCTACCTAGCTTTGGTGAAATGTGAAAACATAGGCTGGATTTGAATAAAAGCTTTGGTCTAAACAGGGCCTGTCCCCTTTAAGAGTAAGAGTGAAGGAGAGAGAGTTGGCATTGCACGCCTGTTTAAAGGTGATGTAAACAGGCTCTGATGGATGAAGGACTCCCGTCCATCCATCATCCCTCCATATTGAAGGGCTTTAATCTTCAGCAAACACAATCCTGCCAACCCGTATTCATTCCTCCCGCCCGGTCTCTCAGTTTCTTAAAGTTCCTCCGGTTGGGGATCCCGCTCCAGAAGTGACTTTGACACTCTGACCAGACGGGAAGAAATGACACTATCTAGAGGTTAAATGCCCTAAGAGACTCAGGGGACAGGAGTCTTGAGCGATGAGTTTTCTCAATTTACCTGTCTCATTACTTATTACTGCTCTGACATGAATAATGTAGGAGCAAACAATTGTTGACATCTCATTAATTGATAGCACTACAACGGCCATTCTCTCCCAGGCTCCAGGATAAGTTGGTCAAATGAACTGGTCTACGTTATTTGTCACATGAGCAAAGTTGTATTTATTTATGTTATTCTATTACAGAGTATTTTACCATATTGTGAGTGGCAAGTCAACAATACAGAACCTATTTGCTCTTGCTATCTACCACCAGAATGTAAAATCTGTCTGAAATTGCAGCCACAGTTTCCATTATTGGCTTCTACACGCATGTATGCATTTACTGTCAAGGAAACAAAGTCTTAGGAGTCCTCAGAGTTGTACTGTGTGAAGCGTACGCCTCCAACTAATAGCTGCATGGAGTGTACTGTCAGCCTCATTTCAAGAAAGCATATTTACAGTAGACTAATGGCACTTGAGTCAGGATTTGAGTCCTACTGACAAGCAAATCAGCCTCTTCAGAGGACAAACACCACTGAGGTCTGGATTTATAACCAGTGGATGGTAAGGGGATATGCTGTCTAACCCTCTGAAAACTGAAATTGGGTTCTAAAAGTTTTCTAAATAGACTAAATGTTTTCTGTAACTGACGAACAAAGCACAAATAGCTGTCTATTGTTTTTGCAACAGGGGAAAAAGTTTGTTCATTCATCGTTGTTTGATGTGTATTTCTAACACAAACAAATCTCAGACTTTTGAAGGTGCAACTTGACTGTGTCAATACATCACGCATTATATTTGTTGTATTCAGCTTACACTATATTACAGGGATAGGAGAGTTACCTGTCATGAACCTTTCTAACAGTTAGAAGGTATCTTATTAAGCAAAGAGTTATCACTTATGGGGGTGGAAGTGAACATTTTATTCTCTGAAATTTGAGAATGTGCTGAATATCAGATATTTCAATGTGTCTGATAAAAGGTCTCTTTTTTATTACGATTCCATTCTTCAGGCTTGAGTGCATTGGGGAGATAAAAAAACAATCTGTCATACAGCAGTGGAAAGACTAACTCAAACTCTATGGAAAGATGGACAGGATTTCCCTCCGACTAGCCTGCCATTGCTTCGTGTCTAGTCCCACAGTCTCTGGCCATTGGCTTACAACATTCCGGTCAGCCCAGTTTGTAGGTTATTCAAGGAAACAGTTTTGAAGAGGAACTCCGCATTGAACCGATTGATGCTTCGTCTGTTGGATCAGAGAGAGGGGAGAGAAAGGGGGCTGTGCCAATGTGCCACCTGGTCCTTGTTTATCCTGCATCCCTTCTAATCACACCCCCTAAGTCACAGTTGGTCTTCTGAATGGGAATTCCACTGATCCATCCATGTCTCCAAACTAATTCTGATCCTGTTCTTGTTTTCTTTAGGCTTTGGTTATTTTCCAGAGAAAAACATGTTATTTTCTTTTTTTCTCCATCATTTCTTTTCCTACGTGTGCTGGTGTCCGTGCTCTTCTATATCGTAATTACTGAGGCATTCAGTCATGGGGCTGTTGTCCTGCGAGAAGGAAGTGATGGGGACAAGACAGATTCTCGCTGCTCTGATAAATGTGTTGTTTTGATACGGCTGTTAGCTATACAGACAACGATGTGTAAAATGAAGAGAAACCTTGCTTCACTGAAAACTCCCATCCCCTTCGGGCTCGATCGAGGCAAGAGTTCCTGGGAATCCATGCAAAACAAATACTAATAATAGCCTAAACATTGCTCCCCTGTCTGATACCCTGCTAATATTTCCCTTGGCGGGGCCATCTGTTTACCCAGTGGTGATGGTGTTTAATGATACATTGATGTTTCAGAGGAGAGTGTCACTCCGTAAACACCCACATGTGAATGGAACACAGCAAGTGCTTTAAAGATTGTCTTCTCTGATAATAGACAGCCAAACAAGGAGCAGATTACATCGTGAGTGCTATTTATCTATGCTTGAGTGCTATGAATATAAGGTACATTTGAAAATCCCCTTAAGTAACAGACGCTTTTTGTCCAAGAATGTCTTTGACTTTTCCAAACTATTTATGTTTTACACTTCCCACACAGGAAACAAAGAGAAAGGGACTTAACTATCACAACAGCTGGGGCTGACATATCCACATTGGAGGTCATCAATGACTCACAAAGTCAATTTCCCCTTGTTGCAGGAGAAAGGTCATGGTTAGGGCCACCATTTAACACTGCTGTGTCAGAATCAACATCACTCCCAACCTTCCCCAGTAGAGCCACAGTATCTAACCTGCTCCCTAAACAAGCTGCACAGAAATTAAAGAGCAACATGTCGGAATGGCAATGCATCTAGCCACAGGGTCCACAAATATGTTTTTACTCGTTTTTTTGTTGCTTTAGTTCAGACAGGAATGAGTCAGATACCTGTCTGTTCCACTTTGTTGGCATCAACAACCTGCCAGAGAGCTTAAAGGAGTCCCAGTCCATTCACTCTCTCATCTGAATATAAGCAAAGCAATGGAGGCACCCTTTATCAACAAGATGTAAGCAACCCTGATAAGTTAGGTATAACCAGCTGCATTGAACTGATAAGCCTTGCCCAAATCACAATCTTTCAACATGGCTGCTCTAATTTAAGTCTCCTAGGTTTCGGGGGAAAGGGGGTGGGGTAGATTTGATGAATTTTACCTTTCTTTAGAATGATGCCAATGCTTTAATTTTCCTCAAGGTTTATGTGGTGTTATTTTAGCTTAGGACCATGTGACTTTCACAAAGTAAACATTTAGGGGCGTCCTTCACAGTAACAAATGAGCCCCTAAACCCAACCCCCCAATCATTCAACCTATCTAACACACGTAACCTATTTCAACATGTATTTGCCATCTGCTTTTGCCCACCAACCCACACATGTGATCTGAGCACATCAGTATTCCACCCACCTCCTTTCCTCCCAGTCGCTGCTCAGGAGGAGGTCCGTGGGGCATTGGAACAGGGCCTCTGTACACATGGGACCTGCTGGTCCCTCTGACACCTGTCTGCTGCAGCTCGACCTGGGACGCTCCAGGAATCACGCCACCACACTGTCCGACGGACTCCATTGTCATGGCTGGCGCATGATGGACGGCCAGAGCACCAGCCAACATGTTCTAAAGATATGAAAGGTGGACAGCTCTTCTATAGTATGCATCCAATAACCACAAGGTGTACCATATTTATTTGAAAAATAACTTTTAGTCACCTTTATGGACCACTTGATTATTGATTTACGTGGCCTTTAGAGGACAGACAGGCATAATAGAATTTAAGTTCTACACAATTGGATTTGTGAAGGCCACAGCTATGTACTTGAGATTGGCCACATACAGTATACAATACAAACCATGAAAAACTAGAAATAAATAACTTAATAAATAAATAAAAGCCAGCGCTCCTTGAGGAATCAATAGCTATTACACAATAATACAGCTTTTATGTTTGTGTACTTCGTAAAAAGCTTAGCTTTGTTAATGTTAAGGTCTACGCAGTTATACTGCCAAAGAAACAGTGTACCTGATTCCAATCTATTCAGCTCAAAATCTACTGTCAGTACTATAAATCATAAAAATGACCATACAGTATCTGGAAACTAACTGGTCAACCTGTGGCCATCACACCTTCTCCAGTCAACCTCAAAGACTAGTGAGAGAGCAGGACTTCACACAGACTTTGTATGTGTGTGTGTGTGTGTCTGTGTGTGTACTGTATATCAGGGTCTAAGGGATTGATTTTGCAGGGTTGTGAAACACTCTCCAGAGGGATTCAACACGAGGCGTGTGGAAATGCACAAGGCCAACATAGGTCAAGAGGTCCTGATGTTTAAGAATTCAACCGATATCCAAAACCAAACAACCAAAAAAGACATAAGAGATGTCAGCCCAAACTGTCTAGTTGGTGTCTGTGTCTATAGATGGTGAAGTAGTTGTTCCCTCAAAGAGTCAGCATCAAAGAGTGCTGTTAAAATATAAAAGATGCCAGTTGAGTATCCCAGGGGGTTAGGGTTAGCACACTACAGTATGCTCCATGGATGCTCTATGGCCCACAAAAAAAATGACCTGACTAAATACACATAGTACACAATTTTCAGCAACCACTTTCCATCTTTTTGCAGTTTTTCATGAACATGAGTCACCAAGTTGAAACGCCATATTAAGTGCTGTTATTTACAACACTGCAGTTTCCATGGCGATGAGGGCATTTAACAATGAGGGTGATTTGCACAGGGGCTACTTTTATAGTTCGCTATTAAATCCCCAATCCACATCACAAAGACTATGGTTCTCAATTCCAGTCATGTTCAGTAATTTTGTCCAGCACAATTCTTAAGGACATGTTAAACTCGCCATTTATCAAAATCTTCTTTTCTGTGTACTGTCTAATTGACATGTCTCTCGCCCCGTGCGCGAGGGCGGTAGGCCCCTCATGAAAGGCCAAGCTGTTGCTCTGCTCGTGACTGCTGGGTTTGCTGGTGAGAAATGACACTCAATTTGTTTCCCATCATGCTACCTGGGCAGTCGTCTATGATCAACGTCTCCTAGCCAAGTGACCCGTGGCGTGTATATCCATGTGGTGCAGGGCCTGAGCGTGTATGCACAGATACCCCAGACATGCTGTAAGTTGTGTGTCTCGTCGCGCTCCCCTCTACTGCACTCGCACCTGTCTTTTTTTTGGGAGCTTTTTCTTTTTGTTACAAGCATGCAGGCGTCTCGGAAGTCTTCCAACATTTTGACAAGACTTATGCATTTAAGGATTTGGCTCTATTTGCAATTCAACCCACTGGAGCAAACCTTCCTGACGCGTTCGCTCCTTGAACAGAGTTATGTACTTCCTAACTTCAAGTACCACGGCTCAAAGGATACAGCACCGTGCCCTGCGCAAATACAAGCCACTGGGAGGTGTCTTTTGTGTGTTAACCTGAGGTTTGATAGAAGAAGAAAGTATGTACGCACCGGAGGCAAAAACTGAAACAGGTTTAGAGGTAAATTGTGGAATAAATTCACTCTGGAGAAACAGTGACTGACACACAGAGAAGGATGATTTTAGTTGTGGGAGGAAGAGAAGGGAGAAAAGCTGGATGAATCCACAACAAGGAAGGATGGCCCAGGCCAAGGCTCCTAGTGATGTGTTAAGTGTTGATGTTGTTGTTGTTGGCTTTTAGGGGGTAAAATTGGAAAGCCAGACGACAGTTAGGGGAGCCACAGAGGGTAGGAGAAGATCTGTCTTCCACAGAGACCTTGTCTGGGAAAAGGAGATAGGGAGGAAATGGACATGGCTTATGGATCTGAGGATGGAACGCAAAACCAAAACTCCCCCCCCCCTCAAAAATACAAGCTTCTCACTGGAGAGACAACCATGTAAACTGCAAAAAGACGAGACTTTCTAAATGAAGTTTTGAAAAAAAATTGGGAAGGGAGACAAAAAATGAGCTGGCCTTGTCACATGCTTAAATGGCCATTTTTACTGTATTTTGTTGTCTTAAAAATGATAGATCTGTCAACGACATACTGCCAGAAACAAGCAAACAGCAAAAAAAGACCGTCTCCGCCCTTTGAGGTTCTTTAACAAGATGAATAAGGTGGAACAAGCACAAGGTATCCTCAGACCACATGCTCTACACTGAAAACCTTATTTAAGGCAGTCCTGCAAAGTAATAAGTGCAAAAGCAGAACCTAATTTAAACGGTTCTGAATTGATGCCGGTACAATGGAGAAAGACCTCAGAGGACTCTCTCATCAAACAACTCCAACCTCGTCTCTGTAAAAAGAGAGGATGAGGGAAAAAAGGCATAATTACTGTGTACACTCAGAAGGTATTAGACTTGTCATTATGGAATGGAACTACACAAGAGGAAATAATAGGCAAATAGGGATTTGATCCTCAAAAGTAATTTCAACAAATTCTTATCATTAGTCTCCTGTTTGTGTGGTCTACTGAAGGACGGCCACCATGTTTTCCACAAAATAGAAGTAAACGAACATGATCAAAGGCCTTGAAAGGTTTTGAAAATGTATGGGATGTGACATGAAAAGGGTCGACATTCAACTCTTCTTGTATCTGAGTAATGTAGGCATTGGAAGTAGCCAACTAAAATCAAAGGCTTTGTGCGGTCCTACTGGACTAAAACAAACCCTGATGTAGTTCTTTAAAATCTAAACAAAATGTAATAGTTTGCCCTGGCAAGTTTCTATATAGTTAATTTAAACTTTTTCTTGTATAGTTTGGAAAGGGAGTCTTAACCCCCCAAACATGCAATATACAGTAATTACGTTAATTGATTCAACCATCCAAAATGTTTAAATAAAACCTATTTTCTAACAATAGAACTAGGTTGTTTGATACAAACATTATAGAAATATTTTTTGTCCTACCCAATATGTTATAATAAGTGTAAGTATATATTTGGACACTCATCAGACTAAGATTCTAGAATTAAAGATAAGTCTATGTTCTAGAACCAAGTAATAATTTTTGATGGTTGGTAAAAAAAAAATTCTAACAAAGACTTTAGTGTTGTCTCATTTTGTCCTATTTTATTTCCTCCCAGTATTTCTCAATCTTAAATAGTCCTAATCTACCTCACTTTGTCAAACGCCTGCCATGTGGTGCATGTCAACTGTCACAAACTTTCTCGGACTCTCAGATGCTTGACACCAGATGTCCCTGGCTTTGCCAAGTTAGAGCTCACCCCATCTCCATCTCATGCTTTCTATCTCCTCATTTGCCAGTACATTCAAATATGCAGTGATTGAGCTCTGATGTACATTGACTGTTTATTCAAATCGGATTCATTACAATGACTACAATGTCAAAATTACCAGTCCTTTGCACATGTATGTGCATGCAACAGTGTATGTTGTCTCGTTTAAGTAAATCTAATCAAATAAGGAGAGTGTTCTGCCATTTTATTTTGCCACAATGTCTATAATAATGTGTTCATAACAGCCAAACACCATTCATGCAACTTAATACTCAACATCACATTTATATGAGAACCTTTAATAACCTTAAAATATTGATTCAGCAATATTTCAAAAAGCCTTCCTTTCATTGGTTCTCTCAAAGTACGTTTTGAAAAACATCATAAAATGAGACCTCATCCCATAGATTAGTTGGATATTGCTTTTAATATTACCTCCAATAAAAGGTCCTTTGTTCTGAATGGGCATTTCAGTTCATTGCATAAAAAGTCAACTTGCATTTGACAAGACATTTAGCATGACTTCACTGACCAAAATTTGTTTTGAATAACATTTTGGGGGGGATCATTCCAGGGAATTGGCTACCATCCTTGTAAAAGTAAAGTATTTCAGTAACATATCTCTCCCCCATCAATGGGCAGAATGCAAAAAAACATCAAACCATCTCTCCACCATTATTAAAGAGTGTGAATGGGATGTTTCAAAGCAGATACACTACTGGGTTTTATGTGATTACTGTAATGAGTCACATAAGAGTGACCCAGAGAGGGTAGTAGAGGGAACAAGCTACAGTTATAGAGCAGTTTGAATACAAATATTATTTGTTTCTCCTAAACCTAGCTTACATCACAACAGCACAGGATTTGATGGATCCGATGTTATTTTATTCCCTCCAGGAACACAATGACACTTACTGAGGGACTTGTTGCACTTGTTGGTTAGGTGTAACTTGTTAGTTAGTTGTAACTGAGTTAAGTATTGTACTCACTGTAAATTATATTATTGTTGCTTGCTTTCCTACACGTGCACTCTTGTACTTTTTAGGTTTTTGTTGTTTAATTTCTAAATTGTTTACTGTAACCACTTGTTATTATGTTTCTTTCCATTGGCACTTGTTTGCTTATCACAATGTATTTTTATGTTTTGGCTTTCCGCAATGGTTTTTGGGCTATCTTGTTGTTTATGATCATTGACCTTTTGTAAAGCTCTCTCTTGGAAGTCGCTTTGGATAAAAGTGTCTGCTAAATGAATAAATGTAAATGTAAACGTAGGACAGACTGAGTTCTGACTTATCAACTGCAGTGTAGAAACTGAGACCCCTCCATTAACTGTGCATGTTGTATACATATACATATATATGAATATTTACAACTTTGATATGGTATTTATCTGAGTTTTGAAAATTAAAGTCTGCTGGTTAAGAAAGGGTTAACATCAACATGCCTTACCTACTGAGATAACTGTGCTTCATGAATTGCTTTCTTTACCCATGGGTTGAATTTACAGGGAGACCATGTTCAGCACAATCCTGGGATGGATATAATCTCAGTGGTTGTAAAGTGGTTTCACCGCAGAAGGGGTGGTTCTGTACAACATAGTGAATCGAGTCTGAATTCTCTATAAGACCTAAAAACACAGGCATATAATTGTGTCATGATTTCCCACTTGAGGGCCTGCCTCGATTTGAAAAACTTACAACAGTTTTATGGCTTAGCAAATACCTTATTTTGACCACATATTGTGTTCTAAATTAAGAAATCACACAAACTAGCAGCAGATAGTTCAAAAAGGAATGATGAAGTGAAAAAAGAAACTCCGACCAGCATCAGTGAAAGCGAGGAATGTCATCATCTGCTTCAGAGGTTTTGGAGGACTGATCTGAAGTGGGTGGCAATTATTCACGTCAACCCAGAGAAGTAGGCGAACAACAGACTAAATTTGTACTGAATCAGCGTCTGACATTGATTGGTAAAATGAGTGTTTTGAGAATGTAATTGCCTCTTTGGTTGAAATCATTGATCTAAATCTGGAAGCGAGTGTACAATCAAATGCTTTTAAACCGTGGGATTGACTCTGACTTACATCAATCGATGAAAACAAATATGTTTTATTTCTACATTAACCATAAGATTTCCATACAATGATTGATTATGTCGGTTTGAATCAGACCAACATGCAACATAGAAAAGGAGCACAGCTTTGGGTTCAAAACTGTAATAAAAAATGAATGCCACCAACTTCTGTGACAGTCTTAATGTCCAAGATCAGGAAGAGACATCTTTGAATTTATTAGCAGTACAATCGTGTTCTTTGCTGTTTTTGGGACCACCATTTCTCATCCTTTGGCAGCTTTCTGAGGATAAATATAGTAAACATGCTACATTCCAGAGGATAATTGAACCTCAGTGAAAACAGGGCTATTTATTTATTTTGCCTAATGGTAAAGTATAAATGTGGTTGTGTATTATAAAAGAAAAGCTTGGTGGTTACAAAGTTGGAGAAAATGTAGTAATCCTTATGAGAATTACAGTTAATGTGAAAATAAAGATTGAAGTAAGGGTTGTTTGCAGTACAAAACAGATGATTTGAGTAAAATCAGAGTCCTGAAAAGTAAAAAGGATCCTGGCAGCCAAATTAAATCTGTTCTCAAGTCAATCATAGTTTTCTGAATTAAATGGCTTTATTTTAGTGTTTGTTCAGAATTAGTATTATATAGTATTAGTAGTATTATTATTGTATATACAGCTATCATGTCTAGACTGTGCCTGTGAACAACTATTGGTGGTGAGGTGTGGCCAGCCATAGAGTGATTATGATGTTTTTATTCAGAAGTGTATCTAACTGAGTAACCCTTAGTATTGAGATTTTGAAGACTGACCTTCTGCATGCTAAGTGACCTGTCCAAGTCATTTCCCAGAGACACCTACCAGGTACTGAGAATGGGTTTCCCACACCAAATTCTATTTCGATTGTTACTACTAACTGATATGGTCGGGGGTCAGATGGCTGAGCGGTTAGGGAATCGGGCTATCAATCAGAAGGCACTTCACCCTACTTGCCTCGGGGGAATGTCCCTGTACTTACTGTAAGTCGCTCTGGATAAGAGCGTCTGCTAAATGACTAAATATAAATCTAATGATCTGGAAACTGTATTTAGACTGAAACAACACTATTAAATACTGAAAGCCTATGTTGAAACTGCAACATTTACAATGCAATATAATGATCTTAACGCCACAGGTAGACAATAAAATCTACCAATCGTTGAGATCCATCCAAAATTACCATTCACAACTCACTGCTATAACTGCATGTTATTATACTCAACATAATCATTGTCAGTGTGGTATGGAACTGAAATGGTGTCCAAAACTGAAATTATTCTCACACACGGATCACTTCAAAATGAGGCAAAAATGCTTGTTTTTGGTGTCTAACTTGCATTTTGATCATATTCAGTACAATATGTGTTGGTTTCTTTGTGTGTTTGTGTAAAAACCTTGCGAATTATGCTAATAAAAATAAAGTTTGTATTAATTTTAATGAGTGCATAACAAAAGGGCCAAAGCTAATTATCTAAATTCCTTCTCTTTGAAAAATGGGTAACACTGACCCCCTGCTGAATATAAAACAAAGCCAAGTATAATAGAATATTCATTATAAAACATATTTATGTAACATGTAGAACTGTGTGACCGTACATCCCATGGGGAGGGGAAGCTGATTGCTGGGGTGGAAATACATAGTTGAAGCTTCAAAGCACAATAAGGTATATTGTATTAATACATTCTGCAGCCTGCAGGGACCAAAGAAAGCATATTACCATCACTTGCTTCAATTTGCTGCCTCCATTTTTATTCATAGTAATATCACAGATGAAATGTTTCAAGTTTGTTTTGAAATGCTTGGGTTACAGTTCATAGAGTTCTGTCTATGGTTGAGGAGAAGACATGCTCTAGATACTATTGGTGTGAGCACTGTTGCCCTCACCTTTATCCTTATGAAAAACGTATGCCACCATTTTGCCAGGTTAAAGACATAGACATTGGCATGGTGCAAACTCTTACCACATTTCAGAGGAATCTTCTAGCAGAGGTCCACGTTGTAATTTGTACTTTTTCATTTTTTACCATCCATCACCTAGCAGTTGGACTGTCAATATAAGAGTGCACACACTCTTTAGTGATGGAAGCCTATGACTACTTTTCTGTATTCTTTCCAAGAAGGGACATGGTAATGTATGTATTTGGCGCCAGAACACATTTTCTGTTGTGGTACATGGAATAATGAACAAATGGAATCATGAATAAGCTTCTACTGTTCTGCGCAAGGATTCAAATGTTTCGGTACCCAACAATAATAGCCTATACCTGGTCTACCCTTACTTTCAAGAGGGGTGCTCTCACTGCAAGCCCCACCATCTGCCTGTCTGACCAGGTACTTTGTCATCAGTTACAGTATCATTCAGAACAACAAACAACTCTTCTCTCTCCCTTTCAGTTCTACATAAAAGTCTTCTTTGCTTCCTATTTCTGAATTGAACGGATCCACGCATTATCACAAACTATATTGTATAGCTAAGTATACATTTTGTTATTAGTGTTTACTTTTAGTCACTAAATTGATACATGTAGTTTCTATGAATAATTAAGTTATTAAGTACAGTATGTGACCTGTGTACACAACAGAGCAAAGTATTGCCATGTGATAGAATTATTTCATTCAATGTTTAGTGTATTTTTCTTAAGGGGAGATTTGATTAGCGATGACAGAACTGCATACCCTGACATCCTGTACATCCTTCACTTTAGAGTTCAGACAAAAATTGGGTGTTGAATCTCAAATGATAATTTATTTTATAAAGTGACCATAATAAAAACCATGGCTACATTTGTCGACATGAGCACATTCAACTTAGTCCAAATTGGTTCAATATAAAATCCTATTAGTCCTCAAATAGTCCAATTAGCCATTGTCAATGACAGTAAAAATCACCATGGTGATGGTGGATCGATACCTTCACAGGAACATGAAATCCTACCGTAAAAGGAACTAAACATAATAACCTGGACGAGAGCCATGTTGTATGGTCATTTACTGTAATCACTTGAGCGATGGAGCCGAGATGCAAGGAAACGAGGAACACCGGGTGGAGAAGAGAAGATGGAATAATGTTATGGAAGCATTCAAATGGAAAAGTAGAGAACGTTTTAGTTTTTACTCTCAATGCACTAGATCTTGCTTCACCCTTGTCATTTCTTGATGACATTTTTTTTTTTTTACAATTATTTATCTGTCATTAGCGAAGAGCTGCTGCTTTGATTGAGAGTACCTCCATAAAGGGAGAGGATGTGAAGTGCTACTGTAAGATGTCTCCTGAGAAAGGGGAGGGGGCTGATAAAGAACCCAATGCTGTCCTCACTCTGTCATAATCTGATGGATCTCTGGCTGTGTGGAAAGTTTCGCCCTAGTTTTAAGGAGTGGAGGTCCTGAGGTGAGGAGAGGAGGTTATGCCTCAGGCTCTACAGCTGTGTGATGGTCTGTTAGGGGGAGTTTATCCCTCCCCACCAGGACAGAAACAACTCCCTGGTCGGTCTGAATCTCTGACCTACCTGGCCAAGAGAAATCTGCTCAAAATACTGTTATTTATTAATTTATTTGTTATTCCAGATATTCTGTGAGCACTTTCTGATACCTCAACCATATGCTCTACAAAAAAGTAATCTTTTCTTTAATTGGTTGTTATTTACAATTTGTGTCTGGCCATCCAACAACAGATAGCTATTTTTCTCTGACATGATATAGGGCTTGACTTAATTGGATGATCAATGCTTGTTTTTCCTGTATATTGTTTCAATTGCTTCTGAGTCACGAAGGCATTCAAACAGTAATATGGACAATAAGCAGTAAAGACAGTTCCCCATTTTATTTACCATGTCATTTACCATAACAGTAGCATTCATGTTAGTTTCAAGATTCTCTCATCACATGTGCAAGGAAAATGTCTTTTTTTTGTTGATTTAGGGCAGTATGGTATATGGTGGTGTGTAAGTGAACGTCCCTGTTTTACAACCTGCTGTTGCACTTGTCAGTGTGGTGTTTTGATAGCATATCAGTGGCTCTAGTAAAAATAGAGAGAGACATATATCTTCAAAACAACCTGGTGTTATGTACTCGCCCCAGTTTTGATGCTTGGTTAAAAAATGGTGCCGTCCAACCTGATCTATGGCTAAAACAATACTTTCTTTAATTCCCCACATTATGCTGTTAAAAGGCCTGTACTCTTGCTTTATGTACTCATAAGGCATGCCGACATTGCATAGCTGAAGTTAATCTTGCAAATGCATTAACTATTTTGAAATGTGAAATTTACTATTTAGTTGCCATGGGAAGACATATACAGTTTAGGAATTATTTCGCTGTCAAAACTGCTGGCTGGCACAAGGCAGCTTTATCCTTTGGGTGGTGACTCCTGTTAAAGGAATATAAGATTTGACTCACCCCCGCTAACCCTTAATAGTCATCATCATGGACATACTAATCCGTTCAAATTATGGCCGGAGAAAATGTGGGAGTGTTGTGATAATCTGAACCCCAGAATACAGATTTGCAGTCAAAGTTGACACCCCTGTGGCCATGACAAGTCATGCTACCGCAGATCCAACTGCTGAGCTAACAACTCTGAGGCAATTAACACTCTTTATTGCCTGACACTGTTGACTTATGAAGAGCTGCTGTAAGCAACAAACTATCAATTTTAGTGAATGTTGATTTCCACAAAGTTGAAAGGTGTCGCGCACCACCTGTGGGTCAAGTACACTCTCCGACATGTGTTTACCACTCCCCCTCCCACAGTGTATGAGTGAATAGCTGAAGTAAATAGGTCTATGCTGGCTTGTTTCACTAAACTAGACGAAGGTGGCAGGTACCGGTGAATTCCCTCATTCACTTTCTGGCAGGATATCAGCATGGTGCAAGGGGGTGAGTTTGCTTTTGGTTGGAGCCTTCTGGTGTGGTGTGTGACCTGGTTAGCATGAGGCCTGTCCTGAAGAGATGAGCGCCGAAGCAACATGATGTGTCTGCTCACTGATGGGGGTGTAATGGACCCCAGTTCTGGAGCCCCAAAACCCTTTCTGCCTGCTGGTTCAGGGCCTGCCCATTATTACACCCATTGAGCTTCAGTGGATTGAACTCACTCACTCACTCAGTCATACACACACACACACAATTGCCCAAACATCCTAAGGCTGTGTGTGCATGACGGAAGGGGAGGGAGGGGGGGTATGGGGCTATTACAGCTTTTTGTTCCATCCAACCAGATCTGTGTCTTCAACAATAAATTCTTGAATTCCCCATGGGGGTGACATATGCATAAGCAGCAAAGTAATTACTGTACTTAGATGTCATTAGAAGTCTCACTAAGACTGTCCACGTTTGGCTGGATTTTAAACATTTTAAATGGAGGTTTACAAGTTAATGTTTGTTTCAGTAGGATTTTATGTATCATTATGATTTGATGTATGATTAAGAATGATATGTGTATTGTAAGGCATCAGACAATAATTATCATTGTAATTTGTAAGAGACAATGCATTGGAATAAATACAGTGCATTGTTTATGTGCATGTTGTTTTGGGAAGCCTACATTTTCTTTGAGGCAAACAATGGTTTGGTCTTAATCAGTGTCCTCTGAAAGCAGATATCATCTTTGCCAAAAAAATACAAAGTGTATTCAATAGTAGGATACATTCACTTGCATACATACGTACACACACACACACACACACACACATACAACTGCTTTCTCGCTCTCCCATACTCTCTCTCTCTAAGATAATCCATGTAATGGATTTCTGCCTGAGTTGATTTAGGTCACAGGGTTACCTGGCACCCCTGGCAAACTGTATTATTTGACATTCTAATATTGTCATAACCGTTTCCATTTCCACTTGGCTGGTGCCTGGTGACAGGTCAGTCAGAGGACTCATGGAAGGTTCAGCTGTTGGTGTTTTGGGATGGAAGTGGATTTTGTTTTCTAAACACACCACAGATACACATACCCCACGTCCACAGATGTGCATACACATACACCAACATGTACACACATCCACACATGCATTATTTGGTGTATGCCAGCTAATGTGGCTTTGGGGGGTTTCTCCTCAGGGAAAGAGTTCCATGCTCTATGTTGTTACCAATGTGCAGAATTAGGGGGAATAACTGAACTATTGTGTTAGGTTGGCCCCTCATTTTATGTTGAAATAAATTGGAGTTGAAATGAGCTTGTGGCCGTTTTGGGAGTTAAAAATAAATGTTGCAAACATTCATATGAAACTTGGAGCACATTACTGGTCTCAAACTCCATCTCTTTCACTTTTCATCTTGTTGATTATACCTGCACAATCAAATGAATCCTTAGTTTTAGCTTTAACATATTCATAATATAGTAATAATAGCTTTTGCATTGAAATGTAACCGTAACATTCTTTCACAGTCAGTGAAATGTTACTGTTGCCACATAGATGGCTCATGTTGTTTTCTAGGGCTTCGAAAAAAAACAGACCGACACTGAGAAGGCATTGAAGCAACAACCCTGTGGCTATGCCCTCGTGGAAGAGTCAGAACTTCTGGCCAAATGCCTTACAGTACATGTCCCACTGGAAAACATCAGAACCTGACATCCTCTCCTTCTGCCCAACAACATCCGATGGAGCAGACTTGACTAGAAGCAATTTGTTATTCACTTTTACTAGAAAATACAAAGATATTTGAATCTGAACAGCTGCCGTTTGGGGTCATGTCTGAATCATGAACATGCACAATGCTATCTCTGGGCTATTTCTCTTCCCTTTGAGTGGATAGAACGACTAGGGATACACATGTTTTCAGAGCTGGGGACATATTGCTTCCTAGGTCAGATTGTCTCTCACCTTGCCACCAGGCCCTGTTCTGACCTACCTCAAACTACCTCTCCCCATTCAAATTGTACTCCCATTCTCTACCTGAGTTTGAAAAGCATGTTGCATCCATTTTTCTGAAACTAGTGAATTTGATTCTGTCTGCAGAGAATCACAAGAACTGAAGTTCTGGAAGTTGTGCCATGCTAGTATGAGAACATTCGGGTCTAGTTAAAGAAAAGTATTGTAAGCTTACTTTTTTTCCCACCAAGGCAATAACATCAGTTTATCTGAACTGGAATAGATCACACAGACATTTTCTCTGGTCCAACAACCTGATCGGAAGGCAACGGGAGAGACAGATGCACTGATCCCCAGTCTCGAATCCCAAACCGATAACACGGGCAACAACACCCAATTTCTTCCAACACTGTTGGAGCAATATAAACAGCCAAGTGTGGGTGTTGCCCTTCTGGTGGGCTTGGCTCGTGAAAACCGGGTTTGGTGGAGAGGGAGAGACGGGGTGGAGGAGATTAGAGAGGAGCCTGTCATAGTCGATCCCTACCATGTGAATTCAGCCAAGCGGTCATGTGGGAAATGGGGAGGTAGGGAAAGAGGGGCGAGGCCAAGGAAGAGGAGGAGGAGAAGGAGAGGTCGAGGAAGCTGGCTAGTGGCATGAGGAGGTGGGAGTGGAACGACACGAGGGGGAGAACAGGAAGGCGTGAAGAGGGAAGACTTCACGTCACGGATCACTGCAAGTGTAAACAGGGGTGCGAGTGTTGCGAGAGCCTTCCATTAACATGTTACAGTAACACCAAGCGTTAACACACACAACGTGTGTGTGCGTGTGTGTGTGTGTAGGTGTGTTTGACTTTGTATTCATGTGTGCATTACTGTGCCTGTTTGTGTGTGTGTTTCCTTATTTCTACATCTAGCTCCTTCTTACAACTGGAACTGTAGAGACATATTTGAGCTTTTTTTGCCAACAGCACCCTTGGATGTCACTGTGTTGGTGAGTAAGATCATGTCACTGTAGCCATGAGCCACTGTAACAGCCGAGGTTGTCTGGAGAAGGCGTATTGCCTATTGTGGTTATACGTCAGGTTGTATGTTGAGTTCTTCATGTTAGTTATGCTTCAAAGACACAAACTCTATCAGACCGTGTAAAATCAGATCTAAGAGGAAGTCACATACAATGAAGCCACTATATTGATTTTAATTATCCTATTACCAAGCCTGGAGGTCCTAAATAAACAGATAAGCTAAAGTCCCTCCAAGTAATTACACAAGGAGAGGACTCGTGCATTCATTTTGCTGTTGATTAAAGTTTTTTCGATTTATGTTAAGCAACACAGTGATACAAATGCAAAACGTATTGGCTGTGACAGGAGAAAGGGAGTGCGTGTGTGTGTCGATGTGAATGTGTGTATGTTTGTGAGCGTGTGTGTGGGTGGAAAGGTGAGAGTGTTCCGCTTGAATGCTTCAGCACCATTGCCACCACAAACAGTGCTGACCTGTGAAGCTTCCCTGTGATGGGAATGAGCTTTAGAAAGGCCTTTTAGAGGCCTCCTCTGGGGATTAAGACTGTTTTGGTGTGTGTGTGTGTGTGTGTCTGCTGGGAGGGGGGATGTTATCGTGTGTGTGCCTTGATGTGTGTGCCCATAATGAAGAATGGACCATGTGTGTGTGCACAAGTATAAAGGTATTGGTGCTGGCTTGCCTTCTACATGTGAATAATGGAGAGAGACAGCTGTGTATGTCTTTTGTAATACTTGTGTGTGTGGGGTATACTGTAGGTGTACATGTGGGCGTGGGCGGACTATAGCTGTGTGTTTGTGTGTTCCCTCGCTTTCACAGCCCCTCTCATCACCACTCACATGGGTGCGGGACAGGGGACTGAAACAGTCCACAACGAAGCTAATTAACACTGACAACAGGCGTCACATCAAACAGAGATCATGTGAGCCTCACAAGCCTGCTGCGCTCCGCAGGACTCAACCGACTCCTCTGTTTCCGCCATTCCGGATGCCAGATTACTTTTGACAGAAAACATACAAACAAAACGCTACCACGGCTTAAAGTGAGAGCTGGCGGGTGATACCCACTGTGTAAATTATTCATTCCCCGACTTAAGGGATAGAAGCCTCTGTCTCTCCCCTAATCCCAGCGAAAGCTTTTCCATAATGGTGGGACGCTCAAGAGTTGCCTCTCACAAGACTCCATACATCAAACTTTCTTACGTATGAAATCAGTGTGTGACAGGCTTTCGGAAATAGGCAGCAGTCTGGCTGTTATTATGACGTTTAACCTCAAACAGCCTCTCCATCTAACGACTGCTCCGCGATGGTGATTGCTTTGATTTTAATTGGGATGTTCCAGGGGCGCCGCTGCTGCTAATCCAGCTGGTTCTCACCAGTCAGACAAGGGCTGTTTATGGTGAGGCCTTTCTTCCCGCTTCTTATGAAAACTACTCATCAAGAGCCTGGTACAGTAACCCAACTTATGGGAGAGAAAATGACGTGCGTGTGTGTGTTGGGGGGGGGGGGGGGGGGGGGGGGGGGGGGGGGGGGGGGGGTGCTAGAGATTTGTCAGTGTAGCATTGAGTAATGGAGATGGAAATTGAGAGCATAGAAGTGGGAAACATCTCTTGTTTTCTCTCCCTTGAAGTTGTGGTTTTGTACGTTCTGCCACTCAGGTTGTCCACCCCTTAGAAGACTAAGCTGTGATCTCTGAGAAAATGGATGAAGAGCTTAACCCCATTCACGTCAGTGTCGTCCTTCAATTAAAAGCTTTATCCGACCGAAACGCCACACATACACACTCCTACTTTTGCCCTTTATTTCATTTTCTTTCTCTCTGACTCACTTCCTCACACACACACACTTCAACACTTTGTTATTTCTTTCTCTCTCACACACACATACCCACTTCAACTTTGCCCATTTGAGAGTTTGTCCTCTATATGCACTTTGGTGTCTCATTCCTCTTGATTTCTGACCCAGTTCCTTTCCCCTCTTTTCATTTCACCTGACTCCTTCACTCCTTTTTCTTTTTTTTCTTCCACTCCACCCCAGCCAGCCAATATCCACATGGTCCATTCGTTTTTGACCTGATTTAGGAAAACAAGTATATAAAATATAGCATCCATAATTGAACATTGCTACCTGGGAATACACCCCTGAAACACTTGCAATTTGTGGCCTTTCTCATTTCTCTGGAGTTTAAGCCCAATGCTGCTGACCTGTCAAGGTACCATGAAAATGACTGTGCAAGCCTGCGCATGTGCCGCACGGCGTGTATGCTAATGGAGTATTTAGCACAACTTAGCCAGAGAGCAAACCTGGGACAATCTTTCTTAAAACAGGAGTTTGTGAATTCCTTTTCTAGCCTAAAGCTGTGCCTGGGGTTATGCGTCTTATAACAGAGGCCCAGACAGATCATGAAAAATGCTTTTTGATACAGACTTCATTTCTCACTATCTCTACCGCATGGTACTGAAATGGTACAGTACAAGAGTTCTTTACTCTCTGTGGCTTCCTCTGTATCCAATCGTAGAAGGTTTTAATGATCTACAAGGAGAACTTCAAGGAGACACAAGGCTGAAAGCTTGCTTTGGACATGTTCAATAAATAGACTTATATATGCTTGTCCATGTATATATATATATTAGTTTGTTTTTTTTACTTCTTGTGAGCTGGGAACCTCACTATGGTAAACAGTACTTTAGAATGTTCAGCGGCAATGCCACATTTTTTGCCATGAGAAGATTAATTGAGAACAGAATCACCAGAGTGCATTCAAGGTTAATAAAATGCACGCTCAATTAAGCATGAGCAAACTTGCTGCTGCACCGTACTTTGTGATGCGTCATTGGCAGACATCTTGCTATTGTCCACGCATCCCATAATGATTAGCTCTACTGTGTTAAGTTATTTATAATTAAAGGACAGTGTTTGGGTTGATGTCCATGCATGGATATGGAGATGGGGGGGGTTGAGAGGGAGGTGGTGGGGGCGATGACTACAGCAGCTAGCAGGGGTTGTAAGGCGGTCTGGATCCTGGGCAGAGTGGATGTTCGAAGGGAACCGGCTTAGTGGATTTCAAAGTCACCCAGGCGGCTTAATAGCTTTCATAAATGACTCAGCACATTATTTCCAGTTGTACAGTAGTCCATTACACGGTGCGTTGCCGTTACCAGTACAGGACAACCCCCCCCCCCTTCCCCTGCACATGCACGCGGATGCCCGCACACACTCTCTCTCTCACACACACACACACATGTACACACACACTCTCTTTCTTACACACACACAAATTCGCGCATGCACGCACTCACACACACACACTGTCCTTCTGGCTCAGGCCTGGCACTTATTCAACAACCCACTTGGGCTTGAATGCAAAATGAGCTCTCCCAGCCATAACTTTAAAGACAGTTCACTCCTTTTGACTGCCTGCCGAGGGGTTGAAATGGACCCGGGGTGTCACCGATTCCCATAACCCTTTGCTCCATGAGCTCAAATGGCGCGCCGATAGCTAATAGCGTATTGTGGTCAAAGACAAGGAGGGAATGAGTTGGGACGGAATGAAAAAGAGGAGGGAGAGAGAAAGACTGTAAGAGAGAGAGGAAGCGCCCCTCTCATCCACTGTAATTAGAGGTCCACCGTCCTAGAGGGATCAGGCCCATCAATCATGTTAATGATCCTTTGTTTCTGGAGAAAGATAACCCTGCTGTAGGGAGTACCCATTTTCTTACGTTCATCTCCAGCATACAGTACACCTGAGGTGAGCTGTGTGAACTGAATACTGAATACTCTATCTCTACATCCTGAATGAATATAATGAGGAGATACAGTAACTGCTGTCTTTCCCGTTGCCATGTATTCCAAACCGAAACTTGCGTTCGGTTACAGCGGACGCAGATTTTCTCTTAAGGACTCCAGTGTTAGTCAAATGTACTTTTCTAAGCATGTGGTGGATTATGACATGCTTCAGTTTATTCCATGTTGTTACATAAGATGATTCACCATTCAGAGAGGAGACACAAACACATAAACCCTATATAGTGCGTAGAAATGTTATAACCTGACTGTATTCCTCAACTCAACTTGCCTCCTACATCGGTCCTACAGAAATGATAATACAGCGCATCGGAGGAAAGTCACGTGGGACCTGCACGACCTCGACTCCATCATCCACAGGACAAACAAACTGAAAATGTGACCTTGCCCTCTTCTGTCTTCCCCCTAAAGACCCTCATGTCTTTTTGACAAACCCACCCTCGCTCTCTTCTCCTTCGTTTCTCTGCCTTATTTTCTCCATGCGCCTCTTCTTCTCTCTGTCATCCCTCCATCACGACAGCCCCTGATGGAGTCAATTGCACTCTGGTATTGAACCTGCTGTCGTGTTTGCCTCAAGGTTGAGAGTGCTCTGTATATTAACAAGAGAGATGAGTAGGGGGGAGAACCATCCGGGATGACAACACAATGCAATTACACCAACGTCCACTACTGGGAGAACAGGAAGAAGAGGGAGAGATAGATAGAGAGAGAGGAACAGAGATTAATAGAGTGAAACCTAACAGAGTGACAGAGACGGAAAGAAATAGAGAGACTGAGCTAGAAACAGAGCTATGAAATATTGGGGAAAGAGAGAGAGAGAGAGAGAGAGAGAGAGAGAGAGAGAGAGAGAGAGAGAGAGAGAGAGAGAGAGAGAGAGAGAGAATAACAAAAGGAAGGGAGAGAGGCTAATATTGTTTTAACTCCATAGGAATGAATCCATCTAACATCGGCAGGAGTGCAACTAGGGGATGGTTAGACAGGCACAAGCACACACACACACGGGAGCAACACAGAAATTGGTGGATAGGAATTGAAATGGCTCATTAAGGCTCCAAAGTGATCCTGTGGATGGATCCAAACAAAGAAAAACAGAGTGAATGATTGATACAGAGATACAGAGCTTCTTCCGCCAACCCATTAGAGGTGATTTAGGAAGACTGTGGAGTGTAGCTGGAATTGAGGAGAGCCTCCTCTTTCCCTGCCTTCCATTCAAACTTTCCCACGATGAGTAAGTGAGAGGGCAAGTAAATGACTAGTTGTGTTTTCCTGAAATGTGAAGATATATGTAATTGGAATGAGACTAGAGTGGCTCATCTTCATTCATTGCAGGTAGATGGAGGTTTTGCCGATCTGCTTTAAGTTTAAGTTTGTGTGTGTGTGTGTGTATGTGTGTGATAGAGAGAGATAGAGATAGAGAGAAAGAGAGAGAGAGAGGCTGTATGAACAAATCATCTGTGAGTCTAAATCAGACACAGCCAAGCAGAAACGGAGCAAGGATTTCCATGAAAGGACAAAGAAAGATTTGTTACAGACTAGAATCTGCTTGATTTGTATGCATATGTTGGAAACACCAATGTTGTGAAGCATTAGCTAAACCAACTACGATGTAGGCGTTGTTTACAGTAAGTAAAGCTTTGCTCAGCGGTAAACATTATAGTGCGTCAATGACTTGAAGAGAAGAAAGGTGTGAGACGTGGAAGATATTCTGTATCTCAAAATGGGTCAGTTAGTAAACAAAAATCTTAATTATCATTCCTTGCCTTTCAACAAAACACAAAAGCCCCAAGACCACCAACTATGACCACATGTCCACGCACCAACCATGTCATTACCATGTCACCATGATGGTGAAGCCAACAACTTAGATTGCCCGAGTGCTGTCAGAGGTTGTCGCACTAGAGAGCAGCAAGTCCGTGCAACGGAGCCTGACTCACTCAGAGGCAATTGAGACAGGAAATAGGGGTCAACCCTTGGTCAGGGCACCCGGAAATTTAGCAGGCGTGAGATCTCACATTTCCCAGAATACCCACCACCCCTCAGCGCCCACCACCCTCCCCTCTCCTCCCCAGAGGCAAAGCGTGATATCCTCCAATCTGTTCCCCCTACTCCCTGCAGCCCCCAGCAACACCCTATCGACAGGGCATGGCTGAGTGACGGCACCAGCACACATCAGCGAGCACTTGACCAGCGCTCAGCAGGGTCAGGGAGAAGGGTTAAGTGAGCCTGAGAGTGAGGCACAGCAGGAGACAGGAGACACAGCCAACATTGTTGGGAAGAAGGAAGATATGGAGAGGAGAGGAGACCAAAAGGAGAAGGGAGAGGAAAGGAGAGGAGGAGAGGAAAGGGGAGAGGCACTGAGACAGAGCCAAATCTGGAGAAAAACATGTAGTGGGGAGGATGGGTTGTGACAAGACAAGTTCTGAGTCTATTTCCAGCCTCCGCCCTCCTGGGATGACCGCATGTGCTGCAACAATATGGCCCAGCCCCCCCCCCCCCCCGCCACCACTTCATTACCCCTGGGACTACCCACCAATCACTACCCCCCACCTCACTGGGATCCCTCCTACAGCTGGGCTCCAGACTCTGGAGAATCCACAACTTTGTTTGTACAATACAAGTCGATGACGGTATCAAATTCGGATACATCAAAGGTTGCTAAGGTAGAATTAAGTGATTTTTGAAAAAACTGTGACCTGTGAGAATGCCTGACAATGAGATAAATGAATCATCAGTTGCATTGCACTGTGTAGAAATACTTACTGTTTCTTAATGCCTAATCTAAATTTTTTGTTAAATGAGATTGGTCATAGCTGGCTCCCCCATGCCCTGCTCTTATGGAAATTGGCTTCAACAATTAACACTGTCAAAAGGTGATAATTGCCAACTTACACATGACTGTTTTTCTCATATTATTGGATATGCGAATAGCACCAATTAAGAGTAACTCAAACAGCACATCACCAAGTTAGATCATTTCAGCAGTGTGTTCATGAATGTATGTAGTGTGTCTGTGAAACAGAGAGTGAGTGAATGTGTGTGTGTGTGGGAGTGTATGTGTGTGCATGTTGAATAGTAATTATCATCTGCTGCAGCACACTAAATAGAGGTAGCGAAGGGATGCCAATCTGTAAGCCTGTTAATGATTGGTAAGTCATGGTCTCCGGATCAGGACTGAATATAGAGAGCATCTCTATAGCTCGCTGACTCAAGGTCATCACTGATCTCTTGTCCCCAAGGTGCTTACAAAGGAACTTTTTTTCCTCGCAAGGTGTAGCTCACAGCTTGGGGCTGCTGTTGTGTTTGCCTACGCACATTATCACATCAGGTTCCCACACACCCACACTCACTGTAAACAGACACATAATGTGCATACACACACACACACGCGGGTATTTCTTAAATTATATGTATTCCCTCGGATTTCTGAGGTGTCATAATTGAAAGATGGCTGTGAATGAGGACCAAGAGGCCAGTGATAATGAGGTGTTCTTCGCACTGGGACATAATGAAGTAGTCCACAATCTATGGATAAGCGCTTGCATCCAGGACATTCTAGATCCTTCTGGAACAAAAGCAGAGTTTATGTCAAACAGTGATTGATTCTCTCGCGAAAGCCTCTCGCCGAAAAAATGTATTTTTGATGAGACTGACCAGTGTTCCCGGTGACACATCTTGACTGATTGAGCGATGGTGGGCGCGTGTCTTGATGAACATGTCATTGCAGGGGAGTGACAGGCCATGTCGCCACCCCCGCCGTTGGTGAGTCGTTCACCTGATTTACCGCCGTGATCGCTGCGTTTGTCCTCGTCATTTTTTAAGAGCTCCTGAAGTGTCATTTCCTGTGCCATGCTTGACTTGAATCTGGGGAAATGAACCTTGAGAGCATTGAATTATTAACCGCGGTGACTTTTAGACTAATTGAGCCCATTACCCTACGAGGCACAGCAAAGAGCACGGCCACACTAAAACTGGATGCACAGTATCTTCACCCAAAGGTGGGCCCGATTTGTCGCTTAACCTTAAATGCCAAGGTGAAATGATGTCCAGTCGAAGGGCATGACAATGTGTGTATTCTTTGTTCACCCCTAATCCCTCTAAAAGAAAGTTCAAAAAAAGGTTTGTGACCCCAATCTGTAAGGGTAATACTGTCTGTTTGGATAAGCAGTTTAAATGAGGCTGTTTAATTATCAGAGGGGCCAAGGGCCAGAAGGGCATAGTCAATTAGTGCACTGGTCGTTGTGGATGCCGGTGAAGTTGATTAAAACAGTAACATGGTTCATGACAACCCTTAAACATGTTATCTGTGCTTTTAATAAGAGCTGGATATATACCTGACTTGCACAAGCCCAAAACTATGCAAAAGTTGTGACAACTGTGAGCAGTGATTGAATAGGCACACCGTATTGTACGCCTAAGGGACAGAAAGAAACAAAAATGGGATTTTAATTCTTTTTTGGTGGGTGCCCGCAATAACACTTGCAGGGCTGTAAGATGATGTGATCCCTTGGCGAGTGAGTGAGGAAGGGAGAATGTTACGATGAAGGGAGAAAAAGGGGGCCCAAATCCCCCACAGAGTATAATATGGAGATATGCTGAACATAAGATCCTGGAGGTAATGCAATTTAAGTTAGAGGGGAAAAAAACATGTCAGGGTAATCTCATCAGTTCGTCGCAGGGTGGGATGTTAGACGTAGCCCGTGGCGAGCCTTCAGCGGGACCCACTCCCCCCCCCCCCCCCCCCCCCCCTCCTTCCTCCGCTCCTTTACTTTCCCTCCCCTTCACTTTCCTTTCTCCGTACCCCCCCTCTACGTTGTTCAGGCTCCAGTGCTTCAGCATGCCATCAGACTGTAGACATGCATGTCCCTAACCACCACCCCCACCCCCACCCCCTGCCTCCACACTGCTGGTACTGGGAGAACAGAAATGGAGCCTAGATGGATCCCTGATGGATGCGAGGATGTGCCCCAACAGCTTAGGCCACGTACGTGGAAGACTAGTGTGTGACAGGTGACGGGGCTGACAGAAATTGCCTCAGGTGCCAACAAGCGAGAAAAAAAAGGTACGCTCGCATTGAAACAATTGAATAGGAAGATCCTCAGACTCCACCTGGCACAAACATCGCAGGTCCAGAATTGCAGAATTGTGTTCTGTTGTCTGTGGCAGGTGCCTGTCAAACACCCAGCCATATGGAGATGGAGTTGTGGGGGAGGGTGTCGGGGTTACAAATCAGTGGTGCCTGCCCTGAGGACATGGGGGGGGGGGGGGGGTTGGGAGTGGATGTGCTGCAGTCTCCAGAGTGGGAGCTTGAGGGGTTGGGGGATGGGGTGCTCACAGGGGGGGGGGGTGACCTCTCTTTCAAAGCCTGAGGGGGCTAAACTGCACTGAGGGGGTCAGAGGCTACTGGGTTTGGTCAGGGGCGGGGGGGGGGGGGTCTGTCCTTAGAGGCGCAATCACTGTGGAAAGGGAAGATCAAGATGGGATTGTCTTTCTCTCGCTCCACCTCTCTTTCCTCTCGTACTCTAATAGTTAAAATAAGTGAGAGGGGTGGCAGAGTGGAAATAACAAGGTATATGTTTTGTTTTTTTACGGGGTTGACTGATTGGAATTAGAAAGCTGCCCCTTGCTGACTCCTAGTGTATTGGGGGAAAAGGTGACGATCCATAATTGCTGTCAACATTCTCAGATCCTCTGCCCTGTGGATGGAGAGAGAGAGAGCGAGCAAGGAAAAAGTGGCTGCACAGCAAATCAGAGAGGCCGATAAGGCCAGATTGTGGTGTATTGATTCTAGATAGTCATCGTCTTTCCAGCGCTGGCCACAGGTTGGTTCTCAGGCCCGGAGACGTTTGGATGTTTGTCAGGGCTGAGCCTGCCTGGTCTTACAATGGTAGCATGTGTGATTCGACATGGGCATGCCCTGGTAGGCAGTGAACCATAGCACATGAAGCTAGAGAAGGCAGCAGAATGGGCCTTGCGTGTTCGCAGTGTTTTGACTGCGACACCAGTCAAGCCTACAGCTGTCGATTCCCCCACACATATAACAATGGCACAAGAGATTCTCTGTTACACTACACAAGAGCTCTCTCTCTGTCTCCCTCTCTCTTTCACACATCCACAGCACAGAGTAAGTGAAACAGGGATGACAGTTTTCGCAACATCGCTCAAGAAATTGAGAAGACACTGCTGTTTTGTTGTCTGTAACCCCCCCACCCCCCACCCCTCCTGACAGATTTATTCAAAACCAAAAGGCAGTCTGGTGCCATCAATCTCAATCGGGTCTCACTTCCTGCTTCACTCTGATTGGATGTAATGATCGCCTGATGTCACTCCACAGGCTGATATGTTTCTCTCTGTGACCCATCTGCTTCAGAATTCTGCCATCAGCAATGGGAGCATTTAGCATTAGACAGAGACAGGCGGGCAACTCCCACGCTCATTCACTCTCATCCACCACCTCCACCTTCCTCCAGCACCCTCACCCACCCGCCAAACCAGGCACTGTCATCAGCCTACTCTACTCTATCTAGAGCCTAGTGTTCAATAAGCATTAGCATGTCTGTTCTTTGTAGTGGATATGTATGAATATGTGTAGACAAATTGAAATAAATATATTTGTTGTTTAACCCACACACATGGGATTGCATCAAAACAAGTTACAAATCCCTGCATAGTTTGTTTGTTGCTTACGTAATTACCACACGCCACCATTGTGCACCACTATTGAGTCCTTATATAAAAAAAGGTATTTTCAAATGTCACTTATCCACTACAATTCTATTTTTATCACCAAAACCTCTCTGTGAGCAGTAGTCTTTTGGCCAGAGCTGCACACCCAGTGTGAGGCTGTTTAAGTGGCTCTTTGGTGGAGATCAGATAGGAATCATGTCTCTGAGATTAGGAGGGGAGAGAGTACACTCCGAAAGCCAAAGCTGTGTAAACCAAACCCTTAAGAAGATGCATTAGAACTGCTAAAACAAGTGCATGGAGGACAAAGCAGGGAATTCGATGCATTAGGGAAACAGAGGCATAAGGATCATGATAAGAACGCCAGGGAAGTCAGTTGATATAGATCTGTTTTGTCTTGCTCGACATTTGACAAGTACTAGTGGGCACGGGCCGCCTCCTAAGACCTTCAGCTGCAGCGTAGCAACACAATAGCAGCTTTTAGGCCTTTTTTTCTTCAGATACAACGTCTTAAGAATGGATGGTACTGTAGAATGTGTGTGTGTGCATGTGTGTGCATGTGTGTGCGTATGTGTGCATGTGTGTGCGTGTGTCTGTATTTTTGTATGTGTGTGTGTGCGGACCAGCGGGAGGGTTTAAAGCTCAGAGGAGTAAAATGTGATCCTCCTTATGCAGAAACACCCCACAGAATTTTGAATATCACTCTGCCATATGGACATCACTCCCAGTGGAATACCAATTCAGAAGTCTGGAGAAGAAAACAAAAAAGACAAAGACACAAAGAGAGAGAGAAAAGATAGGGTCCAAAGCAAACAACCCAGAGGCATCTTCTCTGAAGCGCATTTCTTCATTTACTTTATTAATATAAACAAACATTCTCCTCAGAGAGTCCACGGCAAAATAACATTCTTGAAGGGTCTCTGCTCAATGCCTCCAGTCCCTCTATGCCGAGTTCTTTGATACTGTAGTTTGACAACGGACAAACAAACAAGATGGCTGACACTGAGAGAACGTTTCAATACTCACCCACAGCAGACGACAGAGCTATGTTGTGTCAAGTGAGGGTAGACCTAACGGGTTGACACCGTAACATCGGTTTTGTAGTTCATCAGGACTCAACAGACAAGTAAAGCAACATGCAGCTCTGTCAGGAAATCTTGATACTGATGAAAAATTAGTCACTTCCTGCACAGACACCTCCCCCACCCTTTCTCCCCACCCTCACACCACCAAAGGATGGGAAACAGGGCAGAGCTGAGGAGTGACACGACGGACTTATGACAATGACGGTGTGCTGCTTGATGTCATGTAGGCATCTAACACGTGTAAAGAGACAAGTATTGTACAACTGACATGTTCAGGAGTCTATTGTTTGTTAAAAAAAACACTGTTAGAGACAACTTGGCGTATTGCCAACCGATTGCTTTCTTCTCTCCTCTCTAAACTGAATATATTTCACAATCCTATTGTTTCCAAACCATTGGCAACCTACAGACAATTGAGGAAAAAAATAACCAGGATATTCAGACCAATTACCTCAATGATGGCAGTTTCTCGAAATCCAATCCTTTTCAAATGACTAGAATGACTATGTCCTTTTGAAAAATCTGTATTGAAGAGACAATACTCTCTTAAACATTGCTGCAGTTCATTTTACATACACATTTAAACTGTGTCTAAATTAAGGTAAAGTAGAACTGCACCAATTTTGCATGCAGATCACAGCTTTGTCCGTGTTTATTGTTTGACCATAGATTGAAGAATTACAGCTGGGCAACACATACAGTTAAAATCCTTAGGTTTACATGTCCTCTGAGTTCCCAATACAGCTTGGTGATTTTGACTGAAAGAAAGTATCCTACGTAAAATGAACAGTTTTATTCGATATGCAATTAACCTATATTGTTGGAAGAACGTTTTTTTTTGCTCCAGAGTAACACAGTGAATGATATCTAAAAATGGCGGTATACTATGTGGAAATCAATCCCCGTTCTTTCCATTGATTCCATTAAGAGCTTTTTTGGGAGATTGATTACACTGAAAGCTTCTCTCCATGCTTCAGATTACCATTACACTATCAGATTCTCTGTGCTGTCAACTGATGGACTTTATTCTAGTTCTCTGCGAGGTAAAAAAGATTCCACCAAAAAAACATCAAATAAAGTATTTTGTAGGGTGACCATGTCCAGGGCATGGTCTAGGCACCATTTCATTTGCTTTAAAATCTTAATTGAATTTCACTAAAACAAGAATAGGGATTCAAGACAGCTTTAGTTATATACAGTACATAAATATAACAAATAACCTGGTAATTAGAGTCACATTGTTTAGTCATGTATCTCAGAAATATCCTCAAACAGGTTGCCTTTTGTGAGGACACAAGCCAACATGACGAGCAGAGCAGAAAAGCAGAACAAAGAATGAGGAACTGAACTACATTACCCTGTCACAGGCACAAGCAACCCAATAGATTCAAGAACACAATGGCTCTACTAAGCGTTGTCAGATGTACAGCATACTGTATAGATCTGAAACGATCTATTCAGGAAAAACATTTTGATTTGTATGAAAAAGAAGGGTTTTGTATTCAATCTAATTGCCTGTTAATGTTTGATTATAAAGCATCATTTTAAATAATAGCACCATATGATGGTATTATTTGCAGAATAATAACTGTACCAGTATTATTCCCTGTATTACAATAATATGTTGGTTTAGGATTTGGTCAAAAACTGTGGCTGAATCCACGTATAAAACTTTGCATTGACCTGAGCAGTCAATATTGCCATCAAGCTTAAACACGTTTTTCAGTAAGAATAAAATCCATTCATACTGAATGGTAGACTTATTTCCTTTGCATGTACTACACTCTCATTTTTTTACAATGTTTACTTTTGTATATTATTTTAAAAGAAAATGGCAGAGCATAATTATACATTCATGGAGCACAGGTTTGTGTATAAGCAGATAGATGATCAAGTCTAATGCTGCTTCTTCCAGAAATCCTGATTCAGCAGCTTCTGGCAGCCATCTTGAGAGGACACACTCAGGGGTGATGTCCTTGCTGGCCCCACACTATGATTCATTTATCTGTCACAGTTTTCTGCTGAGCATACCACTATGTTCTAGTAGGATACTTATGAATATATCCACAAAATGATATGAAAGCAATAACACTTCACAAACCCTGGTTATTTCATTGAAAGATCGATCGAAAGTGTCTCTTGAAATTGCATTTCTCTTTCTAAATTGTTTATTGTTGCATTCAATATTTCTTTGCCGTGGGGACACCAGCGTGGATAGGGATACAGACAGATGTATTTTGCATATGGCTGTCTCTGACCTTTTCCTGGTTCCTTGCTCTGCTTAGTGCGATATTTTGGCAGACTTAGGTGTTGTTGCTGAATAGATAAGCGCCTCATTCTCCAGCCCAGGTCCTGTGAGGTCTGGGCTCTCACTGCCTCGCTCGCATTTTAAAAGGTTACTTTAGGATGCCAGCTAAACCTTGCAAATCACTTTCGGCAAGTCTCTCCATCTCATCCTCGTGGCTCCTCTTTTCTTGAGGTCTGGTACTGATGTGTGTGTGCAGCTGTAAAGCTGTGGTGGAGGTGAAAATGCAAAAGGGTTAGGGGGCCCAGGGGCCTTGACCTGGCAGGAAAGCCATAGAAAATTGGTTAAACCCTGACTTTGTTCTGTTGGGTATTTCTTATTTAGTAGTGGGGGTTTGCAAACAAAAACGTTTGTTACGTAAACACCTAAAAAATATTGTGTTAAGTCACACGTCATCAAGAACAGCATAAACACACAGAGGACGACAAATTATTTGACATGGCAACCCCGACTCCTGTGCATTTACTCTGCGCCCCAATTTTTGAAAGCCTCGAGTGCAGGCATGACTCACCCTGTTGCTGTGAATTATTGTACTGCCACTGTAGGTCCACCATGTTGCAGTTGGGTCTGGTTTGGCCCTTAGTTGTTCTGGGGGCTTTATCTGTAAATCCTAAGGGAAAAGTAACTCACAAGGCTCATTCCCCTGCTTGACTACCTGCCTGCTTGTTTGCCTGTCCACCAGCCCACATGTCTGACTGCTTGCCTGCAGACGTGGTGCCATATGAACTGACTTTCCCAATCTGACCCCCAGGCAGGCCACAGCCTGCTCCTTCATTAGGCCACTCCAGTGCCGCTAGCATGGGGAGATTTAAAGGCTGGTCCAGTCTGGATTACCATATGGGCTCTGTAATGCTGTCATAAAAAATGAATTCCACACAAAGACCAATCCTTCTGACAGGCTTCGTTGCCTCCACTGCTCTGGAACAGTGGGGTAGGGATGTTGCAGGGATTTCATCATGTTTAGAAGTTGAGAAGTTTGCCTGCCCTCTTTCTTTGTGGCACTGCAGTATGGTCTAAGGATGGCAGATAGAATCCCAATGGGCAAATACTGTAGCGTCTACACAAACTCCTACCTTACTCTCCTTTCCTTTCAAGTCTAACAAAAGCCTCTACATCGTATTGTTTTGATTAAATTATTTCAACAATGGAAAATAAATACCCATCCACTTGTTCAGACAAAATATAAAAACGGCCTCCATGATTGTCATTTTGATCACTCTATCATTTCAATATGCAATACAGGTGGTGAGGACTCAATGGGCACTTTGGAACAGCATTGTTGTGTTGTGAACAATAGGGTGACAGTAGAGTTTATTTGGGGGGGAACTGAGAGGTGAACAGAGTGACAGGGCACAGATGGCAGAGTCTAGATCCCTGAGGGTGTAGTGAGACAGGACTGAGAGATGGCCAAGAGTCCACCACGTACATGTAAATAAATTACCTCTGTACACTAGTCACGTCTCCAACTCTCTTTCTCCCTCTTTAATCTCAATCCTTTTCACCCTCACACACTGTCTCTTTCTCATATCAAAACAAACTGTATTCGCATGGCCCTTTTTAGGAATGTCAGAGAGCGTTTCACACACAATTGCACCCCACCAACATAAAACCCTTAAAGTAGACAAGGAAAAACTCCCAGAAAACTAGAATAAACCTTGGGAGGAGCAAGTCAGTGAAGGATTACCTCCTTTGGAGACGGTTGGTGGTGCAGGAGGTGCAGACGGTTGGCTAAATGACTACCTTCTATGCCTTTCACCTCTCGTTCTCTCTTTCTCTCATCCTTTTGTGCCTGGAGTCAGAAGACAGAAAAGTATACCAAAATACCAAGAAGTGGTAAATCATCACACAATAACCATAAGTTTTCCACTGCGCCTGAAATCTTCTTCCTGGCCAGCTTTGACCAAAATAAAGCAGCAAACACTTTGATCCCTGACTAAATTTAAAAAACATCCTGGTTATTCTTTCCTTTCATGTCCAGGAAGGATGTGGAATTTTTTTGATGCAGACAAGTGCAATTCTCTTGAGTGCTGCCTCTGACAGGTGTTACACCTACTTATGAACAACACTATCTCAAACTCTGGGTCGCCAGCTCAGTAACTTCAGAAGGGAATTGAATGTCACCATCTGTTGAGGACCTGCAAGGCGACTCATAACACAGAGTGGAGGGATCTGGAGTTTCAGCGTTCACCCACGAGGGTTAAGGGTTATTACCCATGCACACAGACTGGCACTGATCTGGTTTCAGAGGCTCTGTTGACAACCGTCTGGAACATATGGGTCGGCATACTCTTGCCTCAATCCCTTTACAAACAATATGTTATTCCCTGCAAAGGTGTGATTCTTTGACACTGACCCCAGAGAGAACAACTGATCAGCTTGTGATCCTGATGTGCAGGTGAAACATGTTCTATCAAAGGTAACCACAATAGCTTTAAGGAGAGAAGCAATTTAGGGTGGCAAAACCATTTCTTTAGCAGACTCTTTTGTGTTTAACCGTGAGTCTATGTGGAATTGTTATGTAGCAACTGTAGAAGTCAATACTGTTTCAGGAAAATGTCAATCATAATGAAAACAATTTCTCTGAAGTCATTGTTCACTAAGTCGTATACCCCAACAGCAGCACATTCACTGAAGTAGATCATAAATTAAAATCTGATAAACCAGTCACAGAGTAATGTTAATAAACAGTTGCATGCAGGGAGTTGACTCTGTATTCAGTCATCAAGTCATTAAGGATCTCATCCAGACTTCAAGGGGCAACAGAATGTCTGCCCTGGACCTCGCTGGCAGATAACTGGGAGCATGGAAGCAGAGGAAGAGATGAAGAGGGGTTGGGACACAAAAACACTGCACACCTCACCAATGACACAAATGGGTGACGGGTAGACCAAGTATGCATTCACACTGTGAGCAAAAAGGGTGAAACTGGGGGTGGTATTCCTTTCCCTAAACATGAACTACGCTTAATTCCAATAAAACATTATGAAGCGATTTGTTGTCGCATTTCATACAATTACATTGAACACGTACATTCCTTCAAGATTTTTGGTAGTGATGAATCATGGCAGGTGCCTAGAGGGCCGGTTTGCAGTGTCTGTTCTGCCAGTCCCTCATGAATAATGGAGGCTTAACAACAATTTTCCATTCTAGATTTTGACTCAATAGGGGGCCTCCACTTCCCAGAAAGGCCTGCAAGTTTCTATGACAGATCCACCAGAGAGGAATATGCATCTCTTTACCCTGGCCAAACTTATCTGTGAGGAAAACATTCCAAAGAAGAATATGATGTGTCCTAAAATCAGCATACATCAACATGATTCTGTCTAAAATCTTGATTGATTGATGCGTCCCGGCGGTGGTCGTCAAGCAAGGCATATGGTTTTCATCAATATCTCAACAAGATATCCCATCAGATGATGTGTCCTTTCAAATGAAAAGAAAGGGCATTAAAGACCCACAAGACCTTGCTATATACCTGTTTGAGTTGAGAAGCTTAGAGGAAAATTACCTATCTTATGTGCCAATCGATAAGCTGGCTTTCAGATAAGATGTATAATTTGAATTTCTACATGTGTTACCTTTCTATATGTGTTACCTTACCTTGTTTTGATGAAAATGACGTCAATATGATTTTGTTTAGTGTTCTCAGAGCATCTTTTTAAATTAATATGTCCTCCTCCATTCAGCTATTTGGGCATTTATGGCATATCAACAATGTGTTACAGCCTGGCAGGTGGCAGCTGACCCCTTAGTCCATCCCAGCCGCCAGCACCAACCCTGCCTGCCTGCTCACATCCGGTGGCCCCCATCCCTACAAGGCCCCAAGTTATATACAGCTGTTGCCTGATTCAGCTGGTGAGCTAGCAGTGTATGGCCTCTTGAGGTTGGAACACTTGTTGTGTTTGGGGGTATAGAAAAAAATCTTCACATCCCTCTGTGCTTTCAAAGGAAATACGTTGAGACATGCATGAGGAAGAGCAAGCTCATCTAACTAAATCTGAATGTTCTTCTGATTTCTCCACAGTAAGAAAGCCTCTGTTTGGTTTCATGATGGTGTTTTTCACATCAGGGACCTGGGGCCTGATCCGAGTACACCATAGTCCCGTGTGTTTGATTAGGGTGAACACTGTGTACCTTACCAGGCGTAAAGACACCAAGGTGGTGTCTTTACGGTTTATGTCTACTTGGGTATGGTTACCATCAAGTGTGAAAGCTGCGGTAACAAAACACACAAAACAAAGGCTGGAGCAACATTAACAAATATTGCTTACTTGTACAGTCGATGACGCAAGTGTACTCGGGCACAGAACTACATTACAAATGTGAAAGCTGTGCTGCAGGGAAGTGGAGAGAGGGGGGTGATTTTGATCGGGCACAGCAGGAAGAATCATACCAAAAATATAAACGCCTGAGCATTGATTTGCAATGCCGAAGGCATTGTTTTTAGCACACATTTATTGGCGAGCCTTGATATTGATTGTTTGGCTTAAAATGACAATCAATCAGTTGGTCTTTTTGTCAACAAACTTCCCTGGAAGCATGTAATGGTAATTACTTCAACTGGTAGGATGTGTCTATAACAAAGCCTTGTTTTATGCAATTGTGCTATAAATTCGTCTGAAAAGTTTAATTAAATTGTATGTGCACAAAAGTCTATCTTTGGAACTCAGGAAGCACAATGGCTTATTTATCTCTAATGGGATCATGTTCTTTGTTTGAAGGCAAAGGTACACCTTTGACATGACTTCTTTTGATCTGCAATCAAACAGACTGTGTCTGTGCGTACGGTACTTTGGAGGCCCGTAATGCTACAAGAGCCTGAAGCGACCAGCCTTGATTGTTCCTCAGCCTCAAAAATTAAATCTCTTCTAATTTCACTCGGCACTTGTCAAGATTGTTGTCTGCGATTTTTCAGATTGCTTTCTTTGATTGTTTTGTCTCCTAGCAGTGTGGATTGCCTTCAGTAATAATGTGTCACTTTTCATGTATCATTTTATTGAAGCTTGATGAAATACACAATGAGAGACAGTTGCTGGATTACATTAAAAAAGCCTTCGGCACCAATGAGTTTATTATTCAGTTGTTGAAATATCATCCTTGTTACTGAAGCATCAAAGATTGTGTACCCTTGATTGTGTGGCCAAAAAACTGTACAAGATGGCAAAAAGGATTATTTCTCCATTGTCCCTTTCTTGTTCAGTTGAAATCATCTGTTGGAGGGAAATTGGCAATCAATCAAGAGTTCTCTGTGCCATTGAAAATTGAGCATAATCAGGGTCCTTCAATCCTCATATGACCAAAATAATACCACTTTCGCCTAGTTTTCTGTGTGTGTCATGGCAAATTTTGTCCTTCTCTGTACTTCCGAAAAGCATTAACATGGCATGGACGTGTCAGAAGGGACAATAGGCTTCTATGCAACCACAAGAGTCCCCTCAGTGAATACACAATGACATTGAAAAGTTTGAAAAAAAGGACAGTCATTTTCACCAACATACTGTAATTCACCAATCCTCAGTTGTGGAAATTAAACCTTACAGGCAGAGGTAGAAAACTAGGCCACAAAAGGCTATGGTACGCACTGTTTGGGTTTTTGACTACTGCCATTAAGATAGGTTGGTTCTCTACAGTGATTATTGCTCTGTGAATGCATCAGTAGGTCCTTGAACTCTGTATTGCTTAACTTCACTTTTAGTTCCTGACCTTGAGTTACTCTGATGTCAGCGGGAAGCTGGCCATGCACAGGGAAGTCAAATTAATACTGAATTTCTTATGGAGGGAGATTTCAGAGGCAAGCTAGATATATATGTCTCTATTCTTTTATCTGCTGTTTCAAATAGTGTTTGATCTGAATCTACAAGGGATAGTGTTAACTTATACTTTTAAGTCTAAAAATGTAATCGTTATGGGGCATCATTTGAGCTGGAAGATAGTTTCCAAGGACTGGTAGAATAAGTAAAACTGACAATACAAGGGAACCGAAGCAAATGGGGACAGAGACTAAGTGAATGATTCCAAATTTGAAACAGAAGAACAGTCAAGCTGTTTGTTTGAAACCCTGTGATCTCCACAAGTACATGTTCAAGCAGCGTTATCTGCTGCAGTTGTCCAATCAACAGTGATGTGAACTCAAACATCAGCATCTATGTATTTTAAGGATAGCACAGTATTACTGATCATTTACAACTTATTTAATGAAATGTGCGTATATCTGCATATAATATGCGTAAAGTTTAGTTCTACAGCATTTGACTGCAGATCAAAAGGTTTGTTCATTGCTTTGGATCAAAGCAGCTGCTGAATTATTTATTGTTATTATTGTGACTATATTAGCATTATTATGTCATGTATTAATGTGTTGACTTAAGCTGTAAGGTTTCCGTAAGGGCATTATTGATGTTAGTGCTATTGCGACCAATGGGAGGCAGAGTTTTTCTTCAGAAAGAACTCTTCCCTTCTACTTTCACAGAAAGACATTGAGGTTTGTAAAACAAAAGTGTTTTAATTTGGGGTAAAGGAATGCAAGGATATCACTACACATACTATGTAAGTAACAATGTAAAGTAAAACAACAACAAAACAACTTAATATTTAAGATAGTAATAATGACCGTCACCGACATTTAGCAGTAACATTGATTTTATAACTAATGTCACACTGCACCAGTACTTCATTTTTTATTGCAGCAGTGTCAATCCAATAGTCTCGCCAATATGCTGTAATTAATTACTTCCTTTCAACAGTCTTCAAATGTGTAAGCAGAATGAAGAGCATTCAGAATGTCCTTTTCTTAAGAGGTTTCATGCAGTACTTCTTTTTTTTGTAATTTTTCTTTTTACAGAAAGGATAGAGAAATAGTTCGACTGAGCATCAGAGAATCTTCAAAGGGTAGAAGGCTGAATAGGACTTTGTTTTTTTCTTCCTTTTTGTGACAGGAGTGTTGCAACAAAGATGTGTTCCACTTAATCTCAGTGTTGGAGGAGGCCTCCACAGTTCTGTCCACATTTCCATACTCCTAAATGTAACTTATTTGTTTTTACTCAACATAACGCTTATACATTTTTACAAACGCCATCTTGACATTTAAATGTAATTAAAGACTGATTAGATGTGCTTTGTCTGAAACTGCAGATGTAGAAAAATAAAGAATTGAGAGAGATGGCAAGACAGCGAGACTAACAGCCTCATTATATTAAAGATGATTTGCTCTTTCTCTGATTAAATGTATTTTAAAATGTTCCAAAACCATAATATGCAGTTGTGGGTACTGGTGGGATCAAACATGGAGGATATATTTTCTATAGGCTACAGCCTCACCTTTCTCACACTGAAACCCAACACATGATGAAAAGTACTGTAGAACATCAATAACATGATAGAGATGTATCACATGCAATTTAGGAATTCAAACTAGAAACACAGTACACAAGTCAATCATAATGCATGGTGTCCTACTGGCAGTGTGATCATTGTGGTTTTCTTCTGTTCAGTGGCAACCTCACATAGTGTTATGCATATGGACAATCTCTTCCTGCTTCAAAGTAAAAGACAGTTATTTTGTGTGCCATGGATTTGGAGACTTTGTGGTTGGCATTGCGATTTCATCACCCGGCACTATTGTATGTAGACATATTGGGTGTCTCTCTGACCAGATAAGTCAGGTTTCATCATTCTTGCATTAATATAATAAATAGATTTCCTTTCCTGAATTTAGAACAAGCCTCTGCATCTAAAACTCGCAACACAGTAGCCCTACAGTTGGACAGCCGCTATTGATCTGCAATTATCTTTTATAATCACGATAAGAGGCTCTCTCTGCCCTGATGATGATTTTCATTGGATTTTACACTATTCAAACTAAGCATATGTGCAGGTCGTACAGTGTATCATACTTTGAAACTCAGTTTTTTAATTGTATTGGATTTGAGAATTCCAACTCAACATCAAAGCATATTCATACATAATTCTAAACTGAAGCTGGTGGTCAAATCTTAATTGTTGGCTAAACAAGTCTGTTTAAGGTCTTCATAAATGACATCCTTCTTTTATATTTAGACTTACTTTCTGCTGAGGGGAAACTGTGACAATGAGCTTAATCTGAAAGTAGGGTTGGACAAAATGATGTATTTTAGCTTACTTGTAAATACCTTTGAATTAAATTTACGTGAATTATATAAACATGTGGAAAACATTGACCATTCTAAGCCTGATGTCGAAGCAAACATTTTCTCTGCTGATCTTCCCACTCCTAATTATGCAACTCTCCTCCAATTACACAACAGGTGAATGTGCCTACCTTTCCTGGTTTACCACTTTGACTTCTCTCACACCATGCGCTCAGTCACCCACCTACAGCCAGATGTTTTTGAACTGAGTAGAAATCAATCGAAATGAACAGAGGCGACTTTGGGTAAGATTGAGAAAACCAGCCAGATCTCCTGGGTGGCATTAGCCTGAAGGTCACCGAATGGGAAAATGACCCTGAGTCCTCCCTCGCTCCCCCTCCTTCCCTCCCCCTCTCTCCTGCTGTCCCTCTCCCCATTTCACTCCACTGTAATTGAGTGTGGTGCGTGGCCAGGGAGCCTGTGCTCATAGGCGAAGCTGAACATTGTAGTTAGTTACACACGTTTTCACCGTAATTACTAGGGCGACTCTCTCCGTCTCTATATCTTCTCAAGGTCGTATCAATTTCACAGTTACCCAGGCCCCACTCTCGCCCTTGTGCCTCGCTTGCTCTGCCCTAGTGGGTGTCATTAACGGCTTTCAGTCTCCAAGATGTTATTTTTTACTCTCTCCTCCTCTTCCCTTAAAGCATGTCAAAACCAAACAGTAATTATTATTTCATCACTCCTCAGCAACCATTGCACCAACCACAGCAGCAGACATGACGACAACCTACCGGTCTGAGTGACTCAGCAGTCATGACTGCTGCTGCATACATTACTTTTGTCACTGCTATTAAAACCTTCGACCACTACCATCCTACAGAGAAGGATGTGGATATTTGGGAAAAGCTCTCTAAACATTCCACTGACCTTTTACTTACTACTCACTGGTATAAGCACTTCCGTAAGACATCCACTCTGAGAACCACACTCCTAGAATAGCCGCATTGCTTTAACAAAAGCGGGGTCCATTTCCTCAGTCTTTCACCCTTCGACTGGCTCCTCTCATTTGCTTGACACCCTTGTCAAACCATGCCCAGCAAGGCAGAGTCGGTACTTACTGGGTTCACAGGCACTGTCAAGTTCTCCTGCTAGGCCGTCAGACACTGGCGACAGGATATACTTCACTGGGCTTTATAGCAGGAGGCACTCAAATCAAAGTATGGAGCAGTGTGCCATCTTTGCAACATTTGATTCCATTAGGTGCCGTGTGTATTGGCAGGACGCCGACGGAGCCACCTGTTTGCCTCCCGAATGTCGTAACCGAATCCCCTCGACCGCCGTCTCAATTTTGCGAGGCCCCCGCCATGGATGTCCGCCGAGTGTTGCTGAAATGATTACTCCTCTAAGTGGTTGTGATTTGTTTATGTTGCCTATTAAACTAATAAGTCCTCATATCGTTGTCAGGGCTTCTGACAACGAGGAGCTGAGGAGGAGCTGGTTGGATAATAGCTCTGATTGTGCAGCAGAGTCATCATGTAGATCAGCAGATTGCTGTTCTTCATAGTCGCTCCCCCGATGAGAAAGAAAAAGAGGGGGGGGGGGGGGGGGCTCGACAAGTGCTGCAGTTTGATTGAGTTGCTGTGTGTCACAACTATCAGTCCTCCCCATCTGCACGTGTCCTGCATCTTTAAAACTATCGATTGAGATTTATTGTTAACGTTGATGAGGCAGCAGGCGTGGTGGGCAGTGGGGGCAGACGAGAAACAGCGCCACATGTCTGTCCTCTTTCTGACACGGAAGAAAGGTCAGCTGCAGCACAACCCTGGTAGCTCACGGCAACACAGAATCGTTACCCAGAAGTCCATCCGGCACTGTCCTGCAATCGAAACAGGTGAATGTGTGGTGGTGGTGGTGGTGGTGGTGATGGGGGAGCAGGTGGTGGTGATGGGGGAGGAGGGGGTGGGGAGGATATTGAAGAAGGGGACACGCATGGTTTAGCAGAGATGTATGTGCCTCCGGACTCGCCATACCTCGGGACTGGCAGCACTCGACCTAATGCATCTCCAAGCTGTCCTTGAGTGGATACAGTATCCGCCATGCCAATACCACCATGATTAATTGCTCCGGTGGTCACATCTCTTTTAGTCCAGAAAAGGGCTGCAGGCCCCTAAGGAGCAAACAAACCTACTTAACCATTTAGTGCTGTGTGTGCCTCCGGTCCACACTCAATCCTCCCACCTGGATGAGCTCTGACAGCGACTGACACACAGGGGAACCACGGTTCCACGCCTCTGCAGCCTTGGACAAGCGTGTCTGGGAGGGGATCTGCAGGCTACACCTGCAATCATAGCACATGACTTTTAATGTCAGTGCAGTGGACGCAATGTCAAAAAGATCCCAATTGTGGATAATATTCATATGTGTTGATGTGCATGTCTGTGTTTGTGTGTGTGTGTGTGTGTCTACAGTGTATTTAAATGAGATGTCCACACTTGAGGTTGTAGGTGATATTTGCATCATTTTGTCAAACAGTAATGTGCATGAAGTGGTGCATTTTTGCTTAGTAGAAGCAGAGACAGGGTCTGCACCACCCCTCAAAGGCTTACGACTGAAGAGAGATGCGCTTGGTTGAATAAGGATGTCAGTGTGGCTCGGCGCCATCAACAGACACCGCAGCATTTACCACACTCCTCGGTCAGCGACCTTCCCCTTTAAATGCAACCACCTAGGTTGACCCAGATTTCCAAACGTCTCAAATTGGCCCTCAAGGAGTCGGTAGCAGATGGTCGTCATACACCAAAGGGTGGCGATAACAGCCATTTATCAAAGCATTAGAGTAACACCACAGAATAAGGCCACCGGACATGCATCACCCTATCCCCGAATATTCAAGCAGCCGTTTCCAACATGTTACTCATAAATAATTCAGCTTCCTTTATGGCCTCCGGCGCCCGAGGCTATAGGGTCTTTTTTTCGTGTAAGAGTCTGTTTATTGCCACTGAATTCACCATTTCTGATTTACCTTTTTCTCTGTGGGTTGTGAAACACCTAAATGTGGCTAGAACATAACATCTTTTGGAGCTTTTATCTCCCATTTGTTGTAAGGACCAGATGTGAGTCGGCAGAGCGCAGTTCTTGCACGCTGTACACCCTTATCATTAGGTCCTGTATTTACCACCAGATGAGCACTTTTATTTGCAATGATACTTAATTATGTGAAATCCTGTCTGATTGTCGTTGTTCTACTTGTTCAAATGTGTCCAAGTCCCATCTCTAATACCTATCTATTACAGAGAAACATCTATCTCTTACACAGAGCTGATTGAATGGGTCTTTTAGGTCATTCTCAACATCACTGATCATTCTTGTTATTTTTTTTATAACCTGACATAGGTTTTCTTTCAGCTGACTTTTAATAAGCCATTTAAAGCAATCAGTGACTTCATCTGCGTGTCTCTGATTATTGGCGACTTTAAAATGTAGCCTGTCCTTTCGGGAAGCTGTTATGTTGGAGGGGCACAGTCTGACAGAGCAGAGGACTAGGTTTTGATTGGGTATTTGTCACTCGGTAATTCCTAAGTAGGAGACATTAGTGAAGTAGGTCACAGCCCAGTAGTGAGACTGTCACTGACCATAGTTCAGTCCGACATATTTCTTAATTAGCTGCACTGTCTGCTCCCCTCAAAGTAATTAACTTGATCAGAAAAGACCTTGCCTGGAGACTGGTTCCCCCCTCCTCCCAAACTGAGAATAGTATTAACTCCAAGTTGAGTACCATTGTGAAATGATATGTTTATCCTAAGCTCTGTGTAATTAGCATGCATGCAGAGGGACCTCGTTTAAATTCCTCATAGATTGCATTCGGGGAGGTGATCTGGAAGTAGTGATTTATCTGGCTCAAGGTGTTCAGGGTTTGTCTGCGAATGTTGTTGAACAGGAAGGTACCTAATCCAAATTAACAAATTGAAACAGAACATGGCATTTTGGCACAGTCCTGTTTTCCCTGTGTTTGACAGCTACTCGGTGTAACAACTGAGGTCTGTGTGTGTGTGTGTGTGTGTGTGTGTGCGTTCGTAGTGAGAAATTAGAGTGAGGTAAGAGAGAGAGAGAGAGAGAGAGAGAGAGAGAGAGAGAGAGAGAGAGAGAGAGAGAGAGAGAGAGAGAGAGAGAGACGCTGGATGATGAAGTCTCTCATGATAGGGGCTGTAATTGCATTCTGGAGAATGAAGTACATTAAAAAGCTCCCTCTCACATGTGCTTTATTGCCTCATCCTATCCCCTTGATGGAATTATTACCCTATTTGTCCTTAGGAACGGGATGTAGAGACGATGCGTTCAGACAGCAGCCTATATCCAAGGAAGATTCTCCCCAGTGATAAAGATGTGCTCTGACAGTGATTGAGATTCAGGTTGATAGCAATAGTGAGAGGGGTTTAAACTAGGGTCTTTAATTATCAGTTGTGTGGCGGCAGCTGAGAGCATGGAGTGTGTCTTGTGGGTTTACTCTGTCTGTTCCTCTCTGTGGATCCGTAAAGGTAGAAAACATTACTACTCTTCAGAACTTTAGAGTTCGATACGATTCATGACTTCAGAGGACTGTGTGTGTATCATATTTTATGTAACCCAATCAGTATCAAATGCTTTATTATTTATTAATCCTATCGTTTAATTGATCATGCGTATTCCGATTCCTCCAATAGGCTACTGATCTATGTTGGGCACAAGGAAAATATCTGTCTAAGTTAGATCTGATGTTAAAAAGTATGAGATACTATATGAAGCAAAAAAGAGTGTCAGATCAATAATCTTATCAGACCATGGTGACATGATAGATGTTAGCTTCGCAGCCAAAGGGGAAAGAACTTGGCATCTCCATCGGAGATGAATACTCTTCTCAAAAATAGTTTTGAATTCTAAAACAAACTTTTCTTTCAAGGCAAAAGTAGATGGTGGAAAATATAACAAACAATGTTGTGATCTTATCCAACGTCCAAAGATCCGTGCATTTGTTTGACACTGCCCTGCCTCTCAGTAATGTTCTCTCTTCAGCAACCACAGGGAACCACACTGGCCCTGATGAACACAGGCTGATCCTCGATGAATCTACTTGTCATATGAATAATCAAAAGATGTGCATTCATTCTTTTCCAAATCCAGGATTTAGGGGCGTGATGGCAGCCCTTGCTTTGTCTGTGCACGCACTGTTAAATGGAGCAATAGATTTTGTTAATGAAAAATGCAACAGATGGTGGCTGTAATATCCAGTCCCTGCAGAGCCAGAAACATCCCAATGCAGAATGAAGTGAGCATGGGGATTAAGGTCATTTTTACCAGCTATTTCAATTTATGAATTTCTGCTTGGGGGGGAAAAAAGTATAATACTGATAGAAAAATAAAGACTGGCATCCTGCCTGGACACTCCCTAGGAAACCCAAATGTCAATGAACATGATTAAAACCTGAAAATATAAGAATTAAAAGCACAAGGAACAATACAGAAAGGCTCGTATTTGAGAAGATGTTCGGTCGTGCAAACAAGGTAATGGGCGATGTCCAGGGAGCCAACAGTCCAGAGGAAAATCTAATGTTTATCAATTAAATAGACCAGGTGTTCAAAGATGAATAATGTAGTAATTAAGTCAGTGTTCACGTCTCAGTACAGCTCACACAAAAAAAACTCTCACTTGCCAAATATTGGGATTGGGCTGACATTTTCAGATAATGTGATCCAACTGGTAAAGGCCTCTGTATCCCTCAGGCCACAGGATAGTTTAGAACAGGTTCAAGTGTGCAAATGTGTAAGAACAAATCAGGGCCCTGCCTATGAAGCCAGGCACTTGGTAAACATGTATCTCATTAGTTCTTGAGTGTGGTGACAATACTGTTGTAGACCAACTAAGTTCATGATGGATTTTATTTATTGGAGTAAACACAAAACTGTTAAGAATGAAATGAACACAATGTATCTCATTCAGTTCTGTTTTAGGACTCTTCCTGAGTAGGTTGTAATGTCAACTTATTCCAGCCAGTTCAGGATGAAACAGAAAGGTCACAATTACCATGTGTGAATTAAATGGTACCTTTATTTCCTGAAGTGCCTAAATAAAAAAAAATTCCAGAGATGTATTTCCTTCCATCATCAAAAGTGCAGTGATTCCTCACGAGTACGGCAAACATGCAAATCATATGCAAAATGTGCAAAACATACTCCTCAATCACATGGCAAACGATTGAATCAGTAGTTATAGCAACAACAATGAGAAGCAAGGAGGGAGGAGGATCCTTGCTTGGCAGGGCACTGTTAAGGCAAGATGAAGATGGAGAGGCTGCACCCACGTGTTGTCTTCCTGGCGAATCCACAAGCCCATAGCATGACAGATGCCTGGTACTCGGAGCATTAAAGTGTCACATATCTGCATATGTTTTTGGTTGCGTCGCTCTCAACTGCGTGTACCCGAGGAGCATATGTCGGATGAAGGTCAGTGGTTTGAAAACAAGGCGCGGCTCCGCTGCTTGCGAGCTCACCCGAGCTCTTCCTTGCTCCCAAATCTGAGCTCCGGGATCACAGCTTACAACGAGAGGGAAAATGAGACAAAAGAAGAAGGATGAGACGAAGAGCGGAGGATGAAATGAAGGATGGGGGATGTACTGAAGGAGGATGTGGCGAACCTGTGGATGGGACAACAACGAATGGAGGTGTTCCGCACAGTTGTTAGTATGCTTAGTTATCATTAGCCAAAACAGCATTCAAAAGGAGGGGAACAGCAATGGTTCAACCCTTCACATCTGGGCTTTGACCCCAATCTCCTTCACAGGGCCACAACCAATCAGAACCCACCAGTGTGCTGCAGTGTTGCTACACATCAGCCTCCTTACCATCGTCATCATTATCATTCATCATCATCACCGCGTTTCACGATTCTGCACACAGAGTGGTGTTAAACACATAAACATTCTGCCGAAGGAAACTCATGGCCCAGACCCTGATTTAGATTACAGGCAAGATGAATTACTGGGGATTTTGATTGTAATTAGCTAAGTCTAAAGGTCTACCGCTGTCACCTTGTCTAATGGGAATATAAAAACAAGGTCTGGGGAATCTAGAGGGAGGGAATTCCAACTGGGAAATGTTGGAGTTCGGGGGTTTTCAACACGTCATAAAAGAAAAGAGAGAGGGAGAGAGAGAGAGAGAGAGAGAGAGAGAGAGAGAGAGAGAGAGAGGGGGAGAGAGAGAGAGAGTGAGAGAATGTTGTGGATGGGGTGATAATATAGAGGGAGAAACAAGGCTCCATTGAGATTCGGGACATGCAAGCTGAGCACATCAGAGCAAAGAAGTGGAACAATCAGTAGCGGCATCCTTTTATTAGAGCCTGAGATGTCTAGAAATTTAAGACCGCCATATTTTTAGAACCCCATCAACCTGGCCTTTATATAGCTCGATAAAATAGGCCTTCTTGTTTCTCCCAGTGATTGAGCTCTGCTTCTTCGAGGGCAAGCTTTTGTGAGAAGTCTCCTGGGGAGGCCAGGAAGACAGGGATAAAGCATTGGACACATCATAGAGTAATATTTAGATTGATCAGCTTCTCCATACATGTGCTGGAGCGTTTTGGAGGAAAAGGAAGAGTGAGAGAGACTGTCTGTCTGATTCTGTTTGGCCTGCATGTTTTGAGGAAGTGCTTTCAGACTTTAGTAAATGTCTTTATTTGAAGTGTGCTTTATAAACACATTGTGTTGCCTAAATTGCATCATTCATGTTATATTTGTAAAATAACCTTCAATAAAAGTTTTTTCTTGTCTGGAGGATTTGGTTATGGTTAACGAGTGCCACTCACTTGTGTGGGTGGGGGGTTAGGAAATCAGCAAAACGTTATGACTGGCAAACACAATTTTACTTGGCAGGTTCTGAACCTAGGAGGCTTGGATTACAAGGCAATTGCTTTTACACAACCCTCCCACTGTTAGGCAATGTTTGTTGTTTGTTTTCAACGAGTCTCCTAAGATATGCCATACAAATGTGTTAAATACACAACCCATATAACTATGTTACATACACAACCCAAATAACAATTTTGATATGCACTACTGGAGGGAGATAATAGGCTGCATGTTGAAAAGCCACCACAATGTCTTAATTGCCTAATAAAGGTTGGGCCAGGCTGGACCATCTTTAAATGAAATGGAAAATCGTAACGTGTGAAAGGAGAGGCAGAGAGAGGACCACAGAAAAAGGTGGACAGAGCCAAGGAAGGTGAACAAAAGCAAGAAAAGGCAAAATGGCCAGAATGATAGAGAGAATCGGATAAAGACACAGACAGCAGAAAAACGGAGAGATGGAGTTGGGGAGCAAGCAATGGAGAAAGAAGAGAGAGGTAGAGAGTGTGGCTGAAGGGTTCCCAGAGCCCCCATCGCCTTTCTCCCCAGGGAGTTCGTTAATCACCCTTTTAGACCTGTCAGCTAGTGGGTGGGCCCATTACCCCTATATGCCTCCCCCTTTGTGCCCAGAGACAGAGGCTCCTTTCAGGGACACCCGGCAGACGCCTCATCCCCTCGGAGCATCCTGCACAAGCCCCACCTTATTAAAGCAACATTGGAGATAATGAATAAATAAGCATGGTGAAGTGGGGTCGTTGAACGTGACAGGAATGCTGACACTCCTGACTCTTTATAAGGACCAGTGGGACAGGGTGGCACAATGTGCCCAATGTATGGGGTGGTGTGGCATGGGAGGATGTTGCTGCATTATGGGTGTTGTTGCGGTGGCACTGCAGAAACCAACCACACACTCTGTGCGGCGGGTCCTTTGCAGTAGGAGCCAGATGTTCAGACGTCTTGTACGGCGTGAATAAGAGGACCATATGGATTGGGGTGCAAAGCCTTGAGGGGAGATAAGCATTGCCAGAACTGCTTCCAGAAGGCTGGATCCACCTTTAGAATAATCTCAGCACAGCTGTGGGTGGGTGCCCTTTCTTTTAGTGGGTCACCAGCAGGTCATTTGTGAGGTTGTCAACATAAAACGTTTTATGCAACTTATAGAAATGTGTCAGCCCTCCAAGCATGTCGATTATTTGCTAAGATGCATACAACAGATCGCCTCCTCAAGATGTAATGATGGAAGCCTAAAAGCCATTGTGGCTACATGGAGATCTGTGGCAGGATTCGATTGTTTAAATCAGCCATCTTCTATGTCTATGTACTTTGAGATCAGTTTTTATTTTAGAAGCGCCTACCTTGACAAAACGTCACTAATTTAAATCTATAGTAAATTATCAATTATAATAATAAAAGACGTGTTTGACCCAAAGTCAAGAAAATGCAACATCAAATCAGATAAAATCAATATTTATGTGTATAATCCTTTTTACAAGCAATGTCAGAGAGGGCTTCACAAACGCCCCCAGAACTGCCCCACGCCAACCTAAACATTTCTTCTTCATACAACCCACACAAACCCATTGTATTTCCAATCTTTATTCATCAAATTTACAATTCTTTTTTATTCATCATCTATGAATTTTTCAACCATTGATTTGAGAGCTTAAGGAGAAGTCAAATTTAAGAATCCAGACAGAGGAAGCCCCATTGGGATAGAAGTGATTGTGATCTGCTTCACATGAACCCCTAGCCTTTTCCAGACCAGTGCTTTTTATTTGCTAATACACCTTGACCCTAACACCTCAGGGTTAGTTGTACTGAGGCATCCCGCCGCGACTTGCAGGTGTTTAAAGAATCTCAGGTAATTTCAGTATAACCGCAAAATGTGTTATGATGCATCAATAATCAAGTGAGTGACAGCAAAATGAAAAAGAGAACATTGATGGAGTTTGTGGGAAGAGGAGGAGGTCACAATCATTGAAATGATGAAGAAAGTAAAGTGGAAAAGTGGAAAAAGCTTGCTTGCACACGCACACACAAAATCCAATGCCAGTCAGTTAAACAAATAGCATTACAATCTTTTATATAAAAGCAAATGTACTACAGGTGATGAATGATGACTTTAATTCAACTTGGATTCGGCTTTTAACCTCTGTACTAGAAAGAAAGAACTCCTGTTCTGCCTGGAGTTATGTAAAGCTGCTGCTCTTCCTACTGTTGCTTTTACACAGAAACTGAACTGAACTCTCTTCTAGTGTTTTTCTTTAGGATTTACCACAGTATTCAACCATCTATTCAACCATTGTCTTTGCTCTTGGTCGCTAAAGCCACAATGGATCCATTTGCACACTTCTTTGACATCTTGAGAATGTACAGTGCCTACTGTAATTACGTAATAGAGGTGCTTTCTGTGTTTATGAGTCATCTACACCTCAGTCATCTACATCTCTTACATGACATACAATGCGCTTTTTCTCTTCTCTTCTTTACTTCTGTATTTCTGTATGCCACCACGCTGGTCAAATCACAAAACATCCACTTTCATTCGCGCTGGTGCCACTCTCAAGCGTCCAGTTGAAACCAGCATCTGATCAAGAGTGAATCAAAGATCCCTCCGATGACGACAGCTTGGTGCATCAAGGAATAATGATCCAATCCAAATAGACGTAATTCCATACACAGCACAGTGAACATAATGTCAGAAAGGGTGTTTGTCTTCCAGTCATACAGATTTAGAAGATAAATTATTAAAAAGCCTACACTGAAATCAAAGCAGCTCACACGTGGGAGGACAGTGGTCAATTCTGAGCATGGTCTCATTCCATAGGCATTTTATACGACAAAAGACTAGTCTTTTCTCAGACACCCACAGTCCTGTGTTGCGTAGTTCCACGAGATATGGTACACGTGCCCTGGCAAAGATGTTACAGTCTTATTAATGCATTATGCAATACATTATCACCAAGGTTTAAAGATTGCAGAGCGTTACTTGGTGATAATGAATGATGGAACACCAGTGCAAAGGTGAGGTCTGGCTGTGGACAGGAGTCTATGGTTGTCGATGAGAGAAGCCTATACCTGAAAAGAGGCGGCTGTCCAAATAGGAAGCTTCCGGGCTATCGCTGTCCCATTGTCATACAATCTGACACATGAGAGATGTAACACCTTAACTATGAAGTGGAGAAGTGAAAAAGTGAAAAAATGAAGAAAATAAATAAGAAACCAATTGGATTACTTTGGAGATGAGCAGGATGTCAGGTCGTCAGGGACAGGTCGTCAGGGACTCCCCATGATTCCCCATAACACAATTGGACATTTGTTTCCAAATGTGAACTTATTTAACAACTTTGAGATGTCCATGGTTGCCCTATGGTCCTGTGAGATAATAGGGTCATAACGAATTCATGGTACGAGGACATATCTTTCCGATGCCACCTAAGGCTGTTGCAAAGAGTAAGGGTTTATGATCACTGACTGAGCTGTACTCAGTTTGATAAATGCAGTCTGTTGATGGGATTGGGTTATCAGGTTAAAATGATGAGCAATCCAAGAAATATTCCATGAAAAACATTGTGTCTGTACACTTACGAGGGTCTTCCTCAGTGGACATGGGTCAGAGCGTGCACGCAGAATCTCCAGCATTACATTCACAAGGGGGTTGTCCAATAAAATGTATGCATTAACCAAAAGCTAAACATGCAACCGGACTATTCTGCTTTGAACTGTCAACTTGAAATGGTTATCCAACACCTTACAGAAGCGTGTTCCTCCAACCCAGACGATCTGCATGGCTTCCAAACAGACTGTGCACCACCTCTTCCTTTTCATCTTTTCCTATTCCATGTTGATTTCATGAAACGTCCAAAGAGATTTGGACGAGTCGTCTGTTTATTCATGTATTAGAGACAATTCAGTGCTCATCGCTCAAACCCTCACTTCATAGCATCCCTGCCGCATATGGCACCTCAAATAGGATTAATTATTTTCAGACTGAAATTACCTTGGTTTCCTCGTACTTAGCTTCTCAAGAGTCCAGGCAAATTGCTGAGGGGAGTTTTGTGAGACTCAAAAACATCTGCCTCTCTTTTCTCTCCCTTCACCTTTGGACTGTCTCTGCTAGTTATCAATTCAGTTGTGAAATGGTGCAAACACACACACTAACACACACACACACTAACACACACACACCAAGTAGCAATAAGAAGAATGTATATTCATAAACTCACAGACGTGAAACCACACAAATGTGTACACCTGTGTGAAATTCTAATCACGCACACTGGATGCTGCGTAGAGGACTGAAAAGTCCAAAGGATACCAATTCATTTGTTTTCATAGAACCTTTGGTCGACAGTCTCAAGGCTATGAACATAGGATAGAGAGACTCCACAAAGAGATGGGGAGTATTTGATCCTACAAGCAAACGTTGCTTCATCATTCAACACACAGGCACTGATGTGCGTTTGAATTAGTCCCTGGTAATGAGGAGAATGGAGGTGCAATGTTTTGTGTGATGTAGACAGAGAGTTTGCAGTCGGGAAATAGGGAGTGGGGAGGGAGGGAGGGATGGATGGATGGAAGAGAGTCTCCATTTTGCGTCTTCATACCAACTCTGCTTGGCAAGTGCAATTAAAACTGTGGTGTGTTTCTGTGCTTTCTGCTCCTTTGTCCCTCTGTCTGATTTGTGTCACTAATTCAAATCAGTCGTGAATGCTTCATGGGCAGAAAGGGGGGTGGCGTCAATATGCTTGCAGTGGCGACCATATGATTCTGGCTCCAACACAATTACTGCATTTGCGTCGGTTTTCATTTATTTGAAGCGTTCCCCATTGCTGAAGCCCAGCTGTCCGTCCCCAGATGTCGAACCGTTTCAAAATAAGAGATCGGTTCTAAACTTCCTGTGCAACTTGGAGAGGAAGACATTTTTTCCACACAATCACTGATACTTTCACTCTCTAGTTTGCTTCCCTCATCCATGCAGTGTCTCTGGTGGTGGTTGGCTACATCTAGAATGAACGTCATTGTAGGCTGGCCTAAAGAAAAGGTTCAAGTGTGAGTCTCAAGTCCGACAAAGTCAAAGTCATTTGCATGTTTCACTGAACGGTGACACACAAAATCCACTTGACTGCAACCGCGGAGGAAGGGAAGAATGGGGGGGAAACCAAAGCAAGGTTTCCCCTGAGAGGTCTTTGTTTCCTGCAGCGTGTCCTTCCCTCAGCTTGGACACCAGCCCTGGTGTCAGCTGTCTCGGTCTGGTTGACCACACAGATGCTAATGCTCTGTCTCTATCACTTTCCCGCTCTCTCTCACCCCATTCTCTCCATCTCCATCTCCATCCTGTATATATTTGTCTTCATATTGGTAGTTGTATCTATCTCTTTCAACTTTTTTGCTCTCTTTGCCCCACAACATGTCTTTGCTGTTGTCCTCTGCTGTTTGTTTTCAGGGTTAAGGAAAGGTTAGTTATTAAGTTCCTTTAGTGGTGCTCCTTTGGATCTTTGACTATGGTCTCTGGCAATCTTTGTCCACAAAAGGCAGGCATCCTCTATCAGAGTGCCTAAGACTGGCTCCTAAAGGCCTTCATTGTCACGACGTGAGGTGGGGTTGGACCCAAATGCAGGGGAGTACCGAGGCATAGCGAGGAACACAGGTTTAATTCTCAAAACAGGAAACAGACAGGATACACGCAGTGACAAAGGGTAATGCTAAGACAAAGACTGGACACAAAGCAGGAACCTAAATACACAGAAACAAACAAGACACAGGTGAACACAATGAAACTAACGACAACTGAACTAGACAGGTGACAACAATGACAGGGAAACACTAGGGCAGGGGAAACACTAGGGCAGGGCAAAACCAAAAACAATAGGGGGGCACGGCTGTGGCCGTGACAGTACCCCCCTCTCAAGGGACGTCACCCGACGACCCACAAGGCAGGGCAGGGGGTCAGGGCAGGTCCGGGGGACGACCTGGAGGCAGGGCAGAGGGTCGGGGAAGGTCCGGGGGGCGGCCCGGAGGCAGGGCAGAGGGTCGGGGCAGGTCCGGGGGGCGACCCGGAGGCAGGGCAGAGTGTAGAGGCAGGTCCGGAGGGCGGCCCAGACGCCGGAGCACGGGCACGGGGGCACCTGGGAGCGTGGACGAGGGGGCGCCTGGGAGCGCGGACGAGGGGGCGCGGACGAGGAGGCGCCTGGGAGCGCGGACGAGGGGGCGCCTGGGCGCGCGGACGAGGGGGCGCGGGCACCGGGGCGCATGGGAGCGCGGACGCCGCGGCAGGCAGCAGCCAGAAGTCCTCGGGCGGAGGAGGAGGCCAGAAGTCCTCGGGCGGAGGAGGAGGCCAGAAGTCCTCGGGCGGAGGAGGCGGCGACCAGGAGTCCTCGGGCGGAGGAGGAGGCGGCCAGGAGTCCTCGGGCGGAGGAGGAGGCGGCCAGGAGTCCTCGGGCGGAGGAGGAGGCGGCCAGGAGTCCTCGGATGGCCTGGCACTGGACGGCACAACCTCGGGGCGAGGCAGGGGCTCAGGGCAGGAACGAGGCTGGGGCACAGGGCAGGAACGAGGGTGGGGCACAGGGCAGGAACGAGGCTGGGGCACAGGGCAGGAACGAGGCTGGGGCACAGGGCAGGAACGAGGCTGGGGCACCGGGCAGGAACGAGGCTGGGGTACAGGGTAGGAACGAGGCTGGGGCACCGGGCAGGAACGAGGCTGGGGTACAGGGCAGGAACGAGGCTGGGGTACAGGGCAGGAACGAGGCTGGGGTACTGGGCAGGAACGAGGCTGGGGTACTGGGCAGGAACGAGGCTGGGCTACAGGACAGGAACGAGGCTGGGCTACAGGACAGGAACGAGGCTGGGGCACAGGGCAGGAACGAGGCTGGGGCACAGGGAAGGAACGGGGCAGGGGCACAGGGAAGGAACGGGGCAGGGGTACAGGGCAGGAACGGGGCTGGGTTCTGGCGGCAGGCGGCCGACTCTCCCTGGCAGGAACAGCCTTGGTGGTCTGGGTGCTGGGCGGCGCAACCTTCTTCGTCCGGGCGCAGGGCGGCACAACCTCAGGATGAGGCAGGGGCACAGGGCAGGACCGAGGCTGGAGTCGGGGTTCCGGCTGGAACCAGGACTTGGGGTGGGCCTTGAGCTGCAGGCTTCGGGGTCCACCAAAGGCCAGGCGGGTCCCTAGGAAAGGGTTGGGTGAACTCTCTGCTGGGTCCCATCTTGGTCTTAGCATTCTGTCACAACGTGAGGTTGGACCCAAATGCAGGGGAGTACCGAGGCATAGCGAGGAACACAGGTTTAATTCTCAAAACAGGAAACAGACAGGGTACACGCAGTGACAAAGGGTAATGCTAAGACAAAGACTGGACACAAAGCAGGAACCTAAATACACAGAAACAAACAAGACACAGGTGAACACAATGAAACTAACGACAACTGAACTAGACAGGTGACGACAATGACAGGGAAACACTAGGGCAGGGCAAAACCAAAAACAATAGGGGGGCACGGCTGTGGCCGTGACATTCATTAAATCAACTTGTGAATGTGTATATATGTATGTATATGTGAATACCACACAAGTGCGCTGCTCAGACTCCACTGCATACTTTATGTCTAAACAGATGTTTAAATGTGATGAGGCAGGTCAAAGACAAAATATTTTCTACCTTACCAGAAATACGTTGACAACTACTTACGATTTTTACAACAATAAACATGGTGACAGCCGACAGACACAGAAGAAGACGACAGAAACAGAAGCAGCGGCATCCCCTTCTTAAAAATTCACTTTAATTGTGCACTACTGTTTCTGCATAATTTAACTTCACAGATTGAAATCACTGTAGGCTGGTACCTCAGAAGGTTGTTTCATTGAACATCTCCCTCTACAATGAAAAACATATTCAACAGTGATGAAAACAGTATTGAAGAATTACTGGTATGTACGTATTACTTAGCAGCAGCATACAGTACATTTAATTAATCATATCCACAATAATTTAGTCAGAATTTTAACTATGGGGACATTGTAAACCAAAGGTTAGGATTTTTATCTGACTTTTTAAACCTTTAGAAATTAGTTCTACATCAATAACATGTTCCATGAAGTTATCTTTTTTTCTCTTTTCCATTTTGTTGAAATACAGAGGATCTGTTAACAACCAATCAGACCAAATAATCTCATTGAAGTCTAATCAGAAAACTACGACAGCAACAAGGCAAGCTTTTTCTATGATCATCCACAAGCGCAATTAATCAAAAAGCAATTACATTAGGGTACTCAGGAGATGGATTAAACGATTTGGACAATTTCTGCGTCTGCCCAGACTAAATTGGGCCTCGTCCCACTGTATGTCAGGCAACAAAAAAAAATGATGGAGGAAGTGAGGGAGTAATTAGCCCAGAGGACTCATGTCTGTGGTGTCTTTCCAGAACCCCCACCCTGCCTCCATGCACGCTGTTCCAGCCACACAGTATTAGAGCACACGTCTGTTTAATCACAGAGCTGTGCGGGCCCTCCATGCTTTATTGGAGTGGTAAATATGTTGTGGGAAGGCCCCGCAGCCTAATTAAGGACGACTCTGCGTCACTCGCCATCCCAGCACACGCACTGCATCTTTCACCCTCACCTCCCTCTCTCGCTCTCCTACTCGGGGTAACTCCCAAACAAGCTAGATTTTCATCTGTGTGTCTTTGCGTGCCAGCTCACAATCTAGACCTCCCTCTTTCGCAATTGTCAAATGAAATCAAATCAAATCAAATTTATTTGTATAGCCCTTTTTACACGCAAGCATGTCACAGAGGGCTTCACATGCGCCCATAGAACTGCCCCTCAACCAACCTAAACCCTCAAGGAAGACAAGGAAAAACTCCCAGAAAAACTCCCACCGGGAGAAAAAATGGAAGAAACCTTGGGAGGAGCAATTCAGAGAGGGATCCCCTCCTCCAGAGACGGTTGGTAAGAGAGAGGAGCAGAACACAAGCTAAACATAGTCATACAGTGTCAATGGGTTTTGAAACACCAAAATCCATTGTTCGGCTTTATAGACGTTGGATGGGACCGGGAAACTCGCTGTTGGCCGTCATGGAGACTGGATTCCGGGTGACGACCTGGTTCAGCGTTGGCAGACCGACGACCAAGCAGGTCCTGACAGCTCAAACCCCCCACACCACAGGGAATGTGTGGGGGGGGGACAGAGAGGAGAGCAGGGATTAGAGAATGCCAGGAGCAGCTAACAGTTACAGTCAAAATAGAATGAGATCCCCACCGGTCAAGTGTGGACTAGTGCAGCAATTTAACAGAGCAAAAAGGGTATTTGATGCAGCCCCACACACCAAAACAACGACAGCCCCCCTCAGTTGGAACATGAAATCTGTTCCAGGGGAAAGAACTCTAAAGTAGGTTATACTTATACGAATAAGGATGAAAACAGCCAGTCCCCCGTTGTCTCCAACTAGTAATAAAAACTATAACAGTAACAATATACAGCAACGGAACTATAATAATAATAATACTAACAATATACAGTAACAGGTTTACTTTATTTGTAACATCTAGCTGGGCAATGTGAACATAAGCTATAATTAAAATTTAAAAGTTACATGTGATACACACATAGGCAAGCACACATCCCAGGTTTACATAGAAAGTACACACATACTTCCCTTTAACAATCATAGAATTGACTAAACAAGAACGTTTTTAATCTAGTTTTAAATGTCGAGATTGTCAATTGTCCTCTCTCTCGCCTGCGCACTCTGCCATGCTAACCCTCTCCCTCTACAGATTGTTCGATTCTCCCCCCCCCCCCCCCCCCCCCCCCATGATGAGCTCCCTGCCAGGGCCGTGGAGCGAGGATGGAGGTGGACCACGTCGCAGTAGCCTGGGTCGTGTTCCCTCATGGTGGTGCAGGTGGCCGTAGCCCATGGCCACAATGCCCAGAAGGGAAAACGAAAATGGCCACGCAGAGAGCCGAGACTCCCAGGCAACACCAGATGGAAGGGAACCTGAGGGTGAGAGACGGACCCCTGATAGATGCCCATCCTCCGCTGTGGGCACTAATGATGTTGGAGGCAACAGTACATTACCCCGGCTAACAGCTACATCTCAGGCCTCCTTCATACCACTTTCGTCGGGGAGGTTCCTTTTGACATTGGCTGCATGATGGATTGATAAGGATGGGATGTGTCCAAATATCCCCTTCTCAAACGGGGAGAAACCATGATTCATCAATTCTAACAAAAATGTACAAATACACACAAGTACTAATTATGAATTGAATGTAAAAATGTAATGATAATACTCGTATTCACACTTCCATCAATTCCATCAAGCACTATTATGAAGTAGTGGGGGGGGAGGATTCAGGAGAGAATAGGCTCTGTGCAATGATGTGACACTGAGGAGGGATTTTAATTCCCTAGAAGGACACAAAGATGCATTTAAAGTCTTGCCTTATGTAATACTCGTTGTGAAAACTGTGGCCTGCAATGACGTGACACCACTTCTCCCGATACATGCTGGATTTCTCAAACCTGCTGGGAACCAGATGAATCTACTAGCTCATGTTTTAAATTGGTCTGGCAATGACAGGCTAGTGTATGTTTTAACAGTACAGTGAGTCAAACACACCATCTTTAGAACACTGTAGGTTTATCTGAAGTAGTCCCTTTACCATTGGCCTAAAACTGTCATTTTGGTATTGGTATTCTAACCATGTGAATCTTCAACAGTATATCGATTCTGCACTATCAACTCAGAACTCCTACAATTTCTGGAAAGAGAAGGTACACATCTCCACAACTTTAACCAAAGCATTATAGATGGATACATAGCACTACAGGTAAGAGGAAAAACATCAGCATATTGGTTAATCCCCCTAACCTCTGAAGCATCAATAGACCCTGTCTGTGGACCAGACCATCTGAGTTCGGAGTAGGTGCCCAGAGGCGGAATTAGAGGGAACGACAATATGTTTGTGCGTGTGCGTGTCGTCTGCATCTGTGTGGCTGCGTGTGTGAGCTGCCTGGCTAACCACACCAGTCATTTATTTATATAAGTCTCCTGGTTCATGGAAAAGGTCGGCAATTACCAGTAGCAATTACCAGTGAGCGACTGCAGACACTTCCACAGGCCACGGTCAGGGATGCCAGATGTGGGTAGCTTAGATGAGGGCGGGGTCCCTGACACCCACCAAGGGGCAAGGTTCCAGGTCCCCACCATGCATCCAGACACCCAGAACATTTCCAATGAGCCAGACTCTGGTCCAGAGAGCCGCGGGGGCTAGCTCTCTTTCACTATCTGGCAGAAAATCTCCCTCAAATTGGTCTTGTTATTATCTACTGTAGATAACAACTCACATTCTGAAGAAGTGAGCTGAGATCTTACATCACTCACACATACAGAGACACACAAACGCACATGCACGTCCACTCGCACAGAGGAAACCAGGGGCGTGAGAGGAAGCCACAGAGAGAGTTAATGAGCAAGGCGACGTGATAGCAACGGCAGCCAGGCTGGCTCCACAGTGACACCGAAGCTGGCTTATTTGCAGATAGGAGCTGCCCATTAGCGGTAGGTTTGCAGGTATCGGTGCTAGAGGGTTGTGGTCTGGGTGGTGGGGGAGAGCAGGAACCCTAACCCAACCCGTGTAGCCAGCTTGAGGGGTTTGGGAGGCAGGGAAACGCCCCTGCTGTTCACCGCCAGCGCGGACACCCCACCATGACAGTAATGAGACAAGACCACCGCCATTGAGACAGAGGCGGTAATTACACCCACGTGCGACAGCTCCTCTTCCGCCCACGCTCTTCTTCTCTCCCTCGTTACTTCCAAGGCGGCACCTGTACACACACGCATTTATCACCATACACAAACAGGCAGATCCATACACAAAGGAATCTCTTTTTGCACATATTGTACAAACAACAAATTTTACATACACTGGCACCAAACACATAGCACGTGCACGCCCGCACACAGTCGTGTTGAAGACCATCACATATCTTCCGGCTACCACACACCTCAGTGGCCCCACCAGTCCTGCTGAGATGTGTGTTGCGTTTCAAGGTAAGCTCACTTCCCTCTGATGAAACTGTGTTTTGCGCACACTTGGGCACTGCGTGTACCACGTCACGCTGTGTGCGTGTTGATCTGTTTCTGCGGGGAGGCTGTGCATGAGGCACCACCGCGTGTATGTGGGTGTGCGTGTGTGTGTGTAAGGTGAAGAAAGCTGGACCAAAAAAACAAAATAAAGCTTTGGGTGCTCTGATGCAGTTCGTCTGCACCTCATTAGCACAGTGCTTTTTAGTCAGGCAGATATTCACAGCCTCTTCAATTATACATTCCCCACTAATTTGGGGAAGATTTAATATTGTATTGGAATGCTTTATCTCTATCTGGAACTCCAGGCATATCATCATTTATTTGTTAGAAGCCAGTAGTTATACTCTACCTTGTTTAGCATTAGAGCTGCGCAAGGAGAATCTCAAATGAGTCGGCTGCTGAGTGTGTTGTGACCTAAATGTGTTGGTGCAGGCCAAGAACTGATCAAGATCCACCGCCCCAAAAAAGTACACACAGAAATTTGGCAGATTTGTTATTTTTCAACAGAAACATACTGGATCTACATAACAAGACCCAATAAAGTTACCCAAGCCAATTATACAAGTATAGTGTCATTGCCTCCAGATTTTACATCTGCCATTTAAATAAATTATCTCATGCTTAGATAGCAGAAAGCAGTGAGACGATAAGAGAGCGGGATTTGTGCACTGGTGGATAAACCACATTACTTCTCCACCGATCACATGATGAATGTTGTGTCCTCAATGTGGGTTAGGACTCATGCATATTTAACGTAGTAAATGATGATTCACCTCTGAATTCCACCTGATAGATGGGAGCATGCATGAGACAGTGCATGCCTGTATTTTTAGTTTGGTTAACTGAGCTTACGAGCTGCTGAGACAGGAGGCCATATGGGCAGATCATGTTACACTGATAAAAATAATGTCAGCCATCCATCAATGACTCCCAGGAAGACTCCAGTGCTCCAGGGGCAACGCAATGAACTCTGGGAGAGAGAGAGCCATGGAGCAGCTTTATTAAGTTAACTGTCTCTCTTTCAGGAGACATTGTAACACATTCCTTAAGCAGTAGCAAAGCCCAGACAGTTTTATTCTTACAAGGCACTAAGACAGACATGGGCTTCACAAGTACACTGTGAGGTCTTTACTGTAGGCATCCTGTCACAAAGAAAAATGTACCCCCCCCCCCCCCCCCCTCCACACACACACACACACCCTACGTGAATAATAGAAAACAACTCAGGGGAGCGATGCTGGTGTCATTGGCCCCCCAGCTTATCAGTTTACAAACGCCAGAAAGGGGCAAACACCTCCAGTGAGTATCTCTCAGCATAAAACCCATCAATATCTCACCTGTGTTTCACCACTGCCTCCAGGTGGCCCTGGCCTCAGGAAGGAGAACAACCTGAAGAAATGCATTAGATAACAGTGTGGACGACCCACAGGGTGGGCTTTTTAAAGCCTTCTCTGAACTGTAACTATCAGAAACATTTCTGTTTGGAAACAAGGAAAAAAGAATGTGTCAGTCTCACTTTTTACGAACAAAAATGAATGAAAGTCTGACCTTGATGTTTGTTTTATTTGATACCTGTTACTATTCCCAAGTCTTGTTGTGCTTGACATTCTGTATTGTGTAAGTTATTCTATCTCTAAACATCAATCAACTATAATTTATTTTCACTCCCTACCAATAACTATAATTATAGTCATTGATATAATGGAGCAATCAGAATGCCATGGGCGTCATGGATTACATTGGTGGACCCACTTTTGGTTTTATAACAAATCCCTTACAGTAAGTTTATTTATATGTTTTTATTGAACCAAGTGCCAACAAAGAACGAAGGGAAGACCCCACACATTTTCACAGAATACAAAACATTTGAAATAAGTGTATTTTTGCTGAATACAGTTGGAACTTTGTTAGACTAGCATTTTTCTTAATTTCTTTTCAACAAATGATAAACAAAGGATAAGATGGTGTGAATTCATAACAGGGGTATAGTCAAGATGAGCATTGAATTATGGGTAACTGTGGGGAAGATAAATTGAGTATTTCTAATACTTTCTGCAGAGCAACTCAAGTCTCACAGCTCAGGGAATGCCATTTGAATTGTGTTTCATTTTTTCGATTAAACATTTTTTTTCCCTTGACACCTGGACAAAGGCAGAGGTCAGTAAAGTACAGCTGGCTGGAAAATTTCCCTTTAAGAGGGCTGCATATAAAAAGTCTGAAATGAATGATCTGCCTTGTATGAGTGCATGGCCCCAGCAACAGTTTAATTTCCAACAGCTCTGTCCTCGCTATGGTTAGAGAGGAGGACACGTGTGTATGCCTGCTTGTGGTTGGTGTGTGCGTGTGTTTTGTAGAGGCTCTTTCTTTATTTTATTGAAATTTTCCTTGTGTAACTCTAACTTTGATACTGCCCCAATCCATATGCTTTCCATACGCTAGTTTGGCTACCAAGGTCTCTCAGCGGTGAACCACACCATTGATGTGGATTTCCCAGACTCTGACTCTCTATTATTGACAGGCTTGTTTTTACTGCATCTGAGCTCTCTGTGCCTCTGGAAAGTAATTCGACATCTGTTTCGGAAACCAACATAGCTTTTTTTTGTAATACCCTTGGAACTCTAATAGTAATTTTACAGAAATCGATCCAGTTTTTTTCCATCTGTTCTTCTCAAACTATCTTTCTTTTTCCCGCCTGCCCGTGCCTTCTTAAGAATTTAAAATTAGAGGTCATTGTGCTGTGGTTAAAAACTAGTCCTCTATTCAAGTTTGACACTGAGGGATTTGTAAGGTCCACAATGAGTAGTTGCACTCTGCTGTAAAGTGAAAATGTTACAATCGGAGAAAAATACTCTGCAGTATTTATTGATGAATTCAGGTAATCTGGGACATTAGGTAATGTGGGACACATGCTATGACGATATGTAGTCCACAGAACTCTAGGTTTAGCATGGATGTAATATGGCTGAAATCACAAAACTTGATTGGTGTGGTGTCACAGAAAGGGGCAGGGCACTTGTCAATCAGAAAACTCCCATCAGATGATGCATGCAAAAAAAAATACAGATTGCCCAAATTCAGCCTAAGTCTTGCATATGTTATATGGGAGGTGAGTGTAGTAACTACATCTAGCAGGTGGTCAGTCATACACAGAAAATATGGTTTTATTTCCATTTCTGTGGGGGTGGGGTGGAAGGGTTAGCTGTAATGTCCCCCCGTATAGGGTGTCAGAGGACAGGCGCGCTGATGGGGCGTAATGGAAGCCGGATGTCACGCCGGTGATAGCAGGAGCACAACAAGAGGGAAGGGAAAGGGAAGGGGAGGGCCGGAGAGGATAGGACATTCCTGGGGTGCTTGTAGAAGGACACACAGGCAATTTGAGCTAAGAGAGAAAAAATAAAAACTGAAACATAGAAAGGATGCTGGCTGCAAAATGAGGGAGAGGTGGAAGGAAACGGCAAAGAAAACGATGTCCCTAAAGCAACTGGAGCATGTGCAATTAGATGGCAAGCCAATGCCCATGTCAACCTTCATGGTAATGACTGACTGCAGTGGATGAAGTAGAAACCTAGAAAGGATCTGTGATGAGCCTCCTGAGACATGAGAGAAGATAGGGAAAGACGAGCCAAGGAGAAGAGGCAGGACCAGGGGAAAATTAGTGAGAAAGACCAAGAGTGGAGAGGAATTAAGCCATAATAAAAACTGGATTAAAGAGAACAGAGAGATAAATAATGGATCTCCTGTCATAGATTTGAGAGATTGTGTGTGATAGAATTTTGTTTTGATGAAAATAGACTTCAAAAATAAGCGAGTGACCCAGCCCTGCTCATGGAAAAGCATCACTGACGACCGAGCAGGCAGTCAGGTCCACTCCTCTTCATGCAGATACAAACTGCTCAAGCTTATTATTTTCCAAGGCCTTGTTTTGCCCACCTTGACAATTATCTGTAGAAACCCTGAGAAAAATGGAAATAAGAGGCATTTTTCACCAGTTCAGAGCTCTGCACTGGTGAAAAATACAAAAATAATGCTATTTACCTATTTCTTTTTATTGCTGATTGTATTCTGTACTGAACTACAAATCAATGTACATCCAACATAAACAATAGAACAATCTTTTTTTTCCACAAGGATCCACAAACATTATGGTCAACAGACTACCCCAACGATCCACCTAAAACCTGTTTATTAGGCTTAGAGTTGTATGGAAATTATATCCATTTCTCTTCTTTCAAATGTTCCATTTGAAACGACCAAACCCAGCAGTGCACTGCTACACCATGTCATTTTTGCCTAGTCTAGATGTATAATTCTCACCCCAACAATTGTTGTCAGTGTTTCCCCAATTTCCCTTGTGATTTGCTGCACTTACAGTTGGAGGTGAGGATTCTCATCTGATGATGAAAGCAATGCGGTCCCCACTTCATGTTGACACTGCACCAATTTACCTGTCTCACACCTACAGCATACATCCAGACTCATCTAAAGATAGGAAGAGAGAGACATATATATGTATATATATATACATATACATATATATATATGTATGCAGACCCGTATATACAGAAAAAAGAAGAGGAAGACAAAGAAAAAAAGGGAGCGAGAGAGAGAAAAGGTGGAGATGAGTGGGGAGGATGACGGCGGAGGGTGGGGCCGATTGTGTCCTGCTTTTTGCATTGAAAAGCCACTTTGGTCACACAAAAGCGTTCTTTCTTTCCCTCTCCTTCTTCTTCTCTCTCCCCTTGATTTCATCAGATACGCTGTGTCGAAAGGCGAGCGCTGACGATCACATGACTCGGGGAGAGAGGTGACAGAGCATTAACCTCTTTCTCCATGAAGAGTGCCTATGTAGGTCAGAATGAATAGGTTCTGCCTGAGCACCCCTCCTACCTGAAATGACAGTCAGATTTTGTCCTCCTTTCACCGCAACGGCGACCACGCCAAGATGAGGAAAACGAGGACATCTCATATGGTCATAGTGCACCTCTCTCTCTTTGTTTGTCTCTTTCTCCAAACTTAGCGCCTTAGCTTGAGTAAGCTAGCATCTTAACAGGCCTACTGTACAGTGCCCTCCAAAAGTATTGGAACAGTGAGGCCAATTCCTTTATTTTTGCTGTAGACTGAAAACATTTGGGCTTGACATCAAACGATGAACGTGAAACCAGAGATCAACGTTTCAGCTTTTATTTCCAGGTATTTACATCAGGATCTGATGCACAAATGAGAAAATATCACCTTTTTGTTCGAACCCACCCATTTGTCACGTGAGCAAAAGTATTGGAACATGTGACTGACAGGTGTGTTTTGTTGCCCAGGTGTGTCCTATTACATACATTATTCAATCAATAAATACCACTGAATCTCTACACTCAGGTTCAGATTGGGTAAGATAGGTTTTGTCTATGCAGACTGTATTCAGAGGTGAAAACAACATGAAAACCGGAGCGCTGTCTTTGGGTGAAAAACAAGCAATTGTGAGTCTTAGAGAAGATGGAAAATCAATCAGAGCCATTGCAGAAACATTGGCCATAGCCAGTACAACCATTTGGAATGTCCTGAAGAAGAAGAAAACTACTGGTGTACTAAGTAACAGACGTCGAACAGGTAGACCAAGGAAAACATCAGCAGTTGATGACAGAAACATTGTGAGAGCTGTAAAGAAAGACCCTAAAACAACTGTTAGTGAGATCAGCAACAACCTCCAGATGGCAGGAGTGAAGGTATCACTATCTACTGTTCGCAGAAGACTTCATGAACAAAAGTACAAGGGCTACACCAGAAGATGCAAACCACTCATTAGCAAGAAGAATAGGAAGGCCAGGCTGGAATTTGCCAAAAAGTACAGAGATGAACCTCAAAAATTCTGGGACAAAGTTTTATGGACTGATGAGACAAAGATTAACTTTTACCAAAGTGATGGAAAGGCTAAAGTTTGGAGAAAGAAAGGAACTGCTCATGATCCCCAACACACAAGCTCATCTGTGAAACACGGTGGAGGTAATGTCATGGCTTGGGCTTGCATGGCTTCTTCTAGGACGGGCTCATTAATCTTCATTGAGGATGTAACACATGATGGCAGCAGCAAAATGAACTCGGAAGTCTACAGAAACATTTTGTCTGCCAATTTAAGGAAAGATGCAACCAAACTGATTGGCAGAGCCTTCATCATGCAGCAAGATAACGACCCAAAACACACTGCCAAAACAACAAAGGAGTTCATCAGGGGCAAGAAATGGAAGGTATTAGACTGGCCAAGTCAATCTCCAGACTTAAACCCTATAGAGCATGCATTTTACCTGCTTAAGAGGAGACTGAAGGGAGGAACCCCACAAAACAAACAACAACTGAAAGAGGCTGCAGTGAAAGCCTGGGAAAGCATCAAAAAGGAAGAATGCAAAAGTTTGGTGACGTCAATGGGTCACAGACTTGCTGCAGTTATTGAAAGCAAAGGATTTGCAACTAAATATTAAGTCTTATTCACTTAAATATGTTTTAAGTATATCTGTTCCAATACTTTTGCTCACATGACAAATGGGTGGATTCAAACAAAATGTGATATTTTCTTAGTTGTGCATCAGATCCTGATGTAAATACTTGGAAATAAAAGCTGAAACGTTGATCTCTGGTCTCACGTTCATTATTTGATGTCAAGCCCAAATGTTTTCAGTCTACAGCAAAAATAAAGGAATTCGCCTCACTGTTCCAATACTTTTGGAGGGCACTGTATATGAGAAAATAAAGTAATTAACTGAATTACATCTGATATTTCAGTGGTAAGCCTGTTACAAATACAGTTGTTGGCATATTTGGCAAAAGCAGAATGAAAGAAGTCATGGGAGGGGAATGAATAAACTGATTGGATTATGATGCTGAGTAAATTCCCTCTTTGTGCTCCCTTATGAGGTAGTAATGATACAATTTATTCACACAGACGTGTTGCCAGATTAATTTTGCGCCAAATTTCAACAATTAGCATTATTGGGGGATTGTATTCAGGATAAATGAGGTGAAAGTTTCAGTGAGATCAGTGCTGGTGAATGCACATGCAGTCCTTTTCACTAAATGCTGTTGCTAACGCTAATGCTTAAACATTCATTCATCATTCATACCGGCTTATTTATCCAATATCTGCTCTTTTTTTTGTAGCCTGCGGGCTAGTTATACTCACTAAACAAATACAGCTTGCCCATTTGAACAGAAAGAAACATGCGCCTTCCCTTCCGGCTATTTAAGAGTATTTAAGTTGTACATTCATGAGTGTGTTTATGTTAATAGTGGCAGATGCGCTAACACTAGCTATAACACTGTCTGATGGGCCATATCTCTCTGCAGTTACTTCTCCCACACAGCCTGGAAAAGCTGTACAGTAGGCAGTCTGTATACAAGTACAGCACTTCATTGACTAGAGAGAGAATGGAATAATGTCTCCTCACCTCTGAACGAGAACATTGTTTCATTCTCCCAGGCACCAAGACATTCCCTATCAGTACAGATTTCCCCCGCCCCAAAAAAGGACCACAGCTTTTATGAAAATGTCAGCGTCAAGGCATGTGGGGGAGATAAAAGCCCAGAGAGGACACCACATTGAGTCAAGTTTGACAATGCTGAGGCAGAGGGAGAGCGGTTGAAAGATTGTGTGGATGTGTCAGAGAAGGTTATTGACGGATGCTGCACCACTGCTGCCTGTGAATCGCACTGTGAGGGCTGCGGATCCTTTCGGGCTACTCACTAGTCAAAAGTGTATCTTTCTTTTTTGTAAGGTAATCTTTTTCACTGCAGTTATATTTATCTAGTTTGAGTGGGGAGTGAGAGCCCAAACCGATAGTGTTTAGTCCATGTGTTTGGATAGAACTGCGGGAGTGAGTCACAAAGCTAATTACAGCGCCTTCTCTGATAAAAAAAAATTAAATAAGTTGGCTAAAGAGAATTTGTTTATGATGAAAAATCGTATTCAAAGCTCTGTCCCTTGACCCTCCTAGATGTTGAACACAGACCCTTGTCATGCTGTGACGGAACTGAAACATGAGGCACTGGGACTGGCATTCATATCTAGGTCAAACACACCAGCAAAAAAATATCATTAATGTAAATACATAATGAATGTATTCTCATTGCCTCTCAAAGTGGGACATCTTATTGCATACATTTCACACACACTCCCTCTAAATTCATCAAATAAAACCCATATGATGCTTCTCGCTGTCCCTGTGTGTGGATGCACGTGCATCCGGCCCTCAGGCACTGCATCGGAAGACACACAAGATGAGGTGTGATTGGCGGGTGGCGTTCGCGCCAAGGTCCCCCACCCTAACCCAACTCAACCCATATCTGAAGGATGTTCCTGTCACAGACGAGGCCCTACAACACCCACCTCCTCCACGTGTTTGATCTCAGGGCAGACCTCTGGTCCCAGGTTACCGAGGTGATACCAGCTGACTCCTGTGGATGTTAAGGTGAAATGTTTATGAACATTTGTCCCAATGTTTGTTGGTTCTAATTGTGTAAAAAAATAAACTAGGGAATGATTCAGACTAGCAATCTATATGTATTTAACAATGGCAACAATTGCAGGCAAACAACAGCTATTATCAAGAACTGAATCTTTAACCCTTGCCCTCCATCCATATATTTTGACATTGGAGATCTCTAACTTATCCAACCTGCAAATTAATATGATAATGACCTTTGACAACACATCATTTTCATAGCTGACCTATCAGCAGGCATATAGCAAGATAGGGAGATGGAAAATCATCGTTGTAATTGACTTCTGTCCGGGTCTTGACAAAAGGTCACCCGGCAGCCAGACTGGCGAGTAATTAAAACCTCCCGCCGCTCTTTTTAGACAGTGGTAGAAGCAGAGACTTCGTTTCTGACATCATTAGTCATGGTTCCGCCGTCTCCAAGCACTCAGTACACTCATCCTTTGCCTACATTTGCATTCGCACACAGTGTATAATCATTAGTAATATCTCATGTAATTGGAGGTGGCATTTGGGAAATGGTTACCTGACAAGTACTGGGGTGTGAAAAGGTAGGGGGGAGGGCAGTGCTGTCAGTGTTGAATAAAAGGTGAACGTAGTGCGTTCCCAACCCTCACATTCTCATCTGTCTTCATTTGTTCTGGAAGAATGATCAGGAGGTTAAAATGTTCACCTCGATACAAAATCAAACCATCCCATTGTGCTTTGGTACTTTTCTGTACTTTTTGAAGTCACCTTGATGCCTGAGCTACCTCCAACTTCACTTCGCTCCTGCTTTCAGCAGTGCCGATCCTGCCGCTGTGGCCTACTTGTTACAGCAGTTGCAAATCTGCTTTGAGGAAACACGGTCTTGAAAGGCAAAATCGAAGCCAGTCGACCGCAGCTGGTATAGGGAGCATTTGTTGCCTTCACCGTACAGCAGCTTGTGCTGTAATTCTGTCCCTGTGTTTTCACAGTTTGTTCACTACCAGCTACTGCAACATTCAGAACATGCCGGAGAATGATTCTGAGAGGATGGCTGTCATGTCAAATTACGGATGTGAGTCCAGAACTGTACAGGCTCAGATATGTACATGACAGGCTCTGTGCCAGCCTGCTGAAGACCAAACCTGAGGTGTAGCAGCCAGATGTCTGGCACAATCACATCATGTACAGTATCTCCACGATCGCTGCAGCTACATGAACCGAGACCTGAATCCACTTCAGATACAGTGTGCGTACACCAACGTGTACACACATGCACACTGGTGTACAGTTTGAACCAGACACATCACTCAAACGTGCATGCACGGAACATGCTGTGCAGTGGCTGGACACAGTGAGTGAGGAGGATGTACACAGAAGCCTGGGGGTGCTGATGGAGACTGGCCCATACAAAGCCAAGCCAATCTGTCAGCAGAATGGCCTGCTGCAGCTCCAAGCAGGTCCACACACACTACCAGACATACACACACACACACACATACCACCTGCCAGCCAGCCCGCCCATGAATCAGTCATCTCCTGCCCCACTCTCTCCCCCGTTCGCTGCCTGATTGACAAACGCACCGGGCACCCTCAGCGCCTCTCTCCTCTCTGCCCCTCCACAGGCACCTGTTTGGAATATCCACTTTGATGCAGGGAGGCCATGGTGAAAGACAGTGCGAGCCAGACACCAAAGCTTTGTGCTTGCAGCTTCACAATTGTCCCAGTTGAGCCACGATTCGGCTGTGGACACATGTACTGTATCGGCCTTTAGAAGTAGATGATCCATTTTGGATTCTGTAGAACGTAAACATTCATTCCTGAAATGCAGAGATTTCTCTAGCTTTTTACTTTTTTCAGCTGCAGAAACATGATCAAATACTGTTACATGCAGCTAGTTTTGTTATATAAAGGTGCACGCAAAAAAGGTCACAGTTAATGAACAGGTGTTCTACTATTACTTATCTGTACTCTACGTCACTGCTGCTCAGCTTGGTAGAGCCAAAGTACCCTGGGGTGCCCTGGTGGCTCACCAGGGAGAGCGCGAACCTTAAGGGCTGAGATCCTAATGCTATGGATTGGGTTCGATTCCAGCCCAGCCTATTTCTGAATGTCTTCCCCGTATCTTAACCCAAACATTCCGTGTCTCTGTCCGAAAATATATTTTTTGAAGAAGAAACCAAGGTAACTTCAGTGTCTGAATCCCATTGGATGAATAAAACATTCCACCAAGACAAGGAAAAAGCAAACTTGATGTAAGCAGTCACTTCACAAGCTTTGTTCTCTGATGGCTGTCAGATGACGGCCAGCTCCTTACCTCAGCGTGTCAGAGAGAGACAGGGGGAGACAGAGAAAAGACGAAGAAGAAGAAGCTGAAAGTCCATTAACTTCTTCTCACTAAAACAGCATTGCTTCCCTTTATCCTCCACAGTATCACCTATGGACTTTCTCCCATGGTTCAGCAGCAGGGAAGTCTGGTAATTGGTTCGACGGCTGCACAGCCAGAGAAATCCTGTCCTTTTCCTCCCTCATTAGAAGCCGGGCATTCAGCCGCATTGAAATTTCAATAAGCTTTTGGTTCAAAGCGCCTTGACATTTGCAGATATTATATTGACTTGAAGACGCCCCGTTTACAACTCAAAGATACGATACACATTGCAGTGGTGTTTGTTTGACTAGGCAGGTGTGACAAAGGTAACTCAATTCAAATTGGATTTGTATGGCCCTTTTTACAAGCAACGTCAGAAGGCCTCTCTATGGCCATAGAACTGCACATAAACCAACCAAAAGCCCTCACAGAACATTCAGTAAAAATTAAGGAAACCTTTGGAGAACTTACGGTAGGCTATTCAGAGAAAGATCCCCTTCTGTAGAGACGTTTGCATATACAAAGAGGTGCAGACCGTACGCAGTAGGAAGAGACAACATATTTTATTTGGCAAATGAATGGATGGTGAAACATAGATTTTTGGAGTTCTGGATTAATACCAGAGCATTTGCAGCAATCTGCATTGCATCGAGCAACTTGGATGTTGTCATACCCGTATTTACGATTGGAACTGCCGCACTTTGTTTAATCATTATACGTTTACAAGATCAGATGTGTCCAATGAACAGACTATTGAATGCTTCCTGTTTGACTAATGCTTTACTCACTGGCTTTCGTATTATGTTGGGATTTGAGAAAATCCACAAATAATTTGTATTACTGCACTGTATATTATCCTCTCTGCAAATGGTTCTACTCTCTAACATGTGACTAACTTTATCTTTGCCTGTCTTTGGCCTGGTAGTGAGGTCACTACACACCGTAGGTTGTGAAATGGCAACCAGAAATTGCAAGAATTGTTCATTGTCCCCATGACAGTGCTGTAGTGAATCTATGTGAAAATGGCACTAGATAACAAATGGAGATCAATGGTTGTACAAACAGGGGTCATCCAGCTTTCAGCAAAGAGTCACCAAACTATATTTTAACCTCGACTCAACCCTAAAGTCAACAACTCCTCATCTTTATCTTGATACTTCAGTCCCCTCTGGTTAATTCTAGTATAGACCAACACCTCAATATCCTTTCCTGTTTGTCCAGGCCTTGTGGGATATGACTAATGGAGTGTTGTGCTTAAAGGATTGCGGTGTCTGGTGTGAGTGTTCCGTAGGTCACAGTGAAGTTAATTACCTGGGATTGAGCGGTTACTCTGCCCCTCTCTGGGGAGTTACTTTGCAGACAGATGTAAAAAGTAAAGCAATGTGTCTTGAACTGGTTGCATATCCAGGTCACTGTAGAAAACAACCACTTTTCCCCCCCTTCTCCTTTATAACTCCCCTGTGTCTCTCTAATTCTTTAATTTGCTGTCAGAATCTTATTTCATGTTTGCCATGGGATACCAACATCATAACCTAATGGAGTTTAGACCTGGGTTCTCTTTAGGGTAGAAGGGGCAAGATTGGGTCAATCCTAAATTAAGTACTTCAAGAGGCAATTTAACACTTTCAGTCCCAACACCCTAATAGCAATGTCCTTGAAATAATGTAGAACTTTGATTTATTTTTCTCTTTCAGCTTTTAGTTTTTTCCTAAAAGGATTAAAAAATGCTGTAAACACCTAAGAGGTGGATTTGTGGAGGAAGTAGAACCTCTTTAAACTTTCTCTGGTTTGGATGCATTCTGGGTCAGGTGACAATTCCGCTTCCACAGATTTCAGAGAAAGTTGGAGTGGGGCTGGGTGGGGCAGGACATCAAAGTGTCTGTGGTTTTTCACCTTTTCCCCCAAAAAAAATATTTTAAGAGGTTGATTGAAACAGTTGAAATAAGAAAAATAAATACATGTAAATGTAAGAGAGAGAGAGAAAGAGAGAAAGACAGAGAGAGAGACATTCAGAGTGAGAGAGAGTTGGAGAGGGAAAGAGAAAGTAAGCAGGTTAGGAAAAAGATGTAGAAATCCCTATGAGCAGTGGAGCGTTTATCAGTGGATATATTTCGGGAACTAGTTGGCAAATGTGCAATGAAGCCTGCCACGGTATCACAGCGCACTGTGGCTTTTAATAGGAACACGGCTTAAGAGGCCCTAACATCTTTCGTTTCACTTGAAGTTGTCACTCAGTAATCCCTCGGCAAAGTGTAATGCGGCCGGATTAGCAGCACAACCCCAGATTTTCAAATTATCATCAGAAAAACCCGCTGAATGATGTCGCTAATAGGAACCACATTATGCAGAAAAAGGAAGCGGAAGCAACCCCACCCTCCTTCTTTGCCTTTTGATTTGTCAAGTTACTTTCTCTCTCCCCCCCCCCCCCCCCCCACCCTTTCTCTTTCAGAGGACTCAAATTAGCAAACCACAACATTCATGTCCACTAGTGTTGGAGCTCGGGAAAAAGAAGACGAAGAAGACGAAGAAGAAGAAAAAGAAACTTCTGGATGATTACATGGTACTAGGAGTCCATCTGTGGCATAGTCCCAGCCTAATCCCTCTTTCCTTAGGGAATGACACTGTGCAACACAGACTCCCACTGACAGCCTATGTCAACAGCCACGGGAATGGAAGAGGGGGAGGAGGAAAGAGAGAGAGAGAGAGAGAGAGAGAGAGAGAGAGAGAGAGAGAGAGAGAGAGAGAGAGAGAGAGAGACTCCCTCCAAGGCCAATTCCCACAGGTCCCATTTCTCAGGCAGTGAGAGCCATCTAAATCACAGCCCAGGAACGTAGCCGCACAGAATTCCTTATGATCACTGAGTTGGGAGGGTTGGGATTGGAAGATGAAATGTTTTCAACACTTGCCTTTTCCTTTTCTCACGTAAGTTCTCAGACTCTCAGCGAGTCCTGCGAAGACAACAAGAGACCGCAAAGATCATAACCACCCTCAAATCTTTTCACTAAATACATGTTCTGCAATTTAAAATGTACATTTCATTTAGTCATTTAGCAGACGCTCTTATGCAGAGCGATTTATAGATGGTACAGGGACATTCTCCCTGAGGCAGGAAGAGTGAAGTGCCTTGCCTAAGGACACATCATTTGACAGAGCTGTGAATCGAACCAAAAACCTTCTGATTAATAGCCCGACTCCCTAACCGCTTAGCCATCTGACCCCCCGATTTTGAATAACACTAGAGAAACACTGTATGTGTGTAAATATATACCTGTGTGTGTCTGTCTATGTGTGTGTGTCATGTGTTTCCATGAATATGAGTATATATCAGTATAACGTACAGTATGTATGTAGGTTGACTGTTTGAAAATCGTCCGGTCAGTACCTTCACAGTGTTTAGCTGGAAGGAGAACAAACACATTCTGGAGGTTTAACTTTTTTAGTTGGTCTGGAAGAACAGACACAGCCAGGGGACATGGGGAGGAAGGAGGAGTAGGAGGGAGGAGCAGGAGGGAGGTGCAGGGGATGAGTGTAGACTCATCTTGCCCTCAGAGCCCCATTGGGCTGGCTGCCACAGGGAACATGATTTACGACACCATCAAACTTTTCCTTTTTTTTTTCTTACTTTAAAAGGGGTCACTGTGTAGTTGTAGATATCTTCATCCCTCTCCATACCTTCACAACTCAACTAAATATATAAATCAATAAACACAGGTCAAGGGTAAAAGGTGTGTGATAATGAATGTGTCAAAGACATTCATTTGTAAATACATTTGAAAGAGCATTTGCATAACACAGACTTTTAGATGTTGCAGTGAGATGTCGGAGACCATACTAGGACAGTGTTTCACAGTAAAAAATCAGGTATGGTCAAAGAACCTTTAGATCTTAACACCAATTACTGCAGATAAACCTGCAGCACTGCAAATCTCTTGAGCGGGAATATCTTTGACTTTGAACCTATAGTGTCTGAAGAAACTGCTGAACGAATACATCCTCCCCTCTGGTCTGAACATCAGCCAATGATGAAAACTCTTCCACACACCTTGCAGAATCTCGACTACTGGGAAGTTAGCTGTGGCGCTATTTGATAGCGACGTATTTCTCCGCCCGTGCGATTTCAGGACAAACTCTGGAAGTGAATGCAACATGACAAACTATTTAGATGTGTGTCAAATTAATTTCCCATCCTCCGTTGACAGAGTCACGCGGCCGGCAGTCATCTGCCGTGGTGCTCTGACTGAGGGAGAGGGAGGGAGGGAGGGAGAGAGAGAGCATGAGGGATGGAGAGGGGGCTCTCTCTGTCAAAGGAGATGGCTTGGCTTCACTGATTAGCTACGCTCACTGAGTATGCCCAGTTGCCTAGCCCACGGTTAAAGGGTTGGAATGGATTCTGGTCTGTGTGTGTGTATTTGTGTGTGTGATGGGATGGGGGGCTGAGGGGGTTGTGGAGGGGGTGTTTGCAGAGCCGAGGTTGCATGCTAATAAACACATGGTGTCACAGAGTCATGCAAATATAAACTCTCCCTGGCCGCTCCTCTTCGCATTTGACTTGCTCCTCAGCTGCATGACTTTCACAGTTTTTTTCCCTTCTAAAAAGTGCTTCATGTTTTTAATGCTTGGATTCATACAAGCAACCAGAGGGCATCCAGGTATTACTGATTATGGTCAGGCCTACTACATGATGGCTACAGGACTATTGAAGTCTCAAGGTGTTGTCAACATCAAAGACTAATCACAAAATGAACATCTTCAATAATAAACAACAGTTTTTTGGGAGTCACTGACTAATTATTACATGTCCTGCTGTCTTGCTTTGTTGGGTAGAAATTATCAACTGTTGCCAACACATTATTCATGATCTGGGAAAGATTACCCTTCTGGCCCATTAAGCCATTGACAACCCTTTAAAATATTCTCATTGACTTATCTTCTGATCAGTATGAGTAGTGGTGACCATTTTGTCAGCACAGTTATGTTGATTATTGCACCAGGTCAGACAATGTTGATCTTGTTTTGGTCCCAAGGAGAAGTCACACTCCACATCACAGAATCTTTCTGCACTATTTCCACACAATCCTCTTTTATAGAACCATTTATAACTGTACTCTAAATGAATAAATGTTTACATAAAAGTGGACATGGTATGGTGCTTGTGTTGTTATAAGAAATGTTTAACTAAATGTGCTTTATTACTTTCTACTACAGTACCATTCCACTAAAGGGCATGAAGCAAGGTCAAAAAGGTCATCTTAATTACTCTGAATTACTAGAGAAAGACATATACAGTGTGTTCAGTGTGTAGAAATAGGGCTGTAACACAAGGACGAGCAAAGACCTTTTCAGTTTTCAAATGAGCTAGCCAGGACTTCAGAGGACACCCTAACATGGAACTACTGCTAGTTCTCTTGCTGTTAGCATGCATCTGTCCTGCCTAATTGGCCTTTAAAAGAAGCTTAGAATCTTCTAACATATCTGGACCATTAAGGCAAGTCCATACACGGTATATGGGAGTTTTCAAGAGGGCCACATTGGCACAGTAATCCACACTAAGACCTGTTCCTTTACTCATTATATAGAGATGGCCAATTGGGGACATTTCTTTAAACAAGTGGCTGGCAACTAAGCTCATGCTACTTCCTATTGATTAACAGATGTTTAATCAACTGAGACGGTTTTGTAGATCTAGTTATTTACTCACTCCCGAACCCAGGTCTTATCACTTTAGTAAGGACCTAACTTGCACACAGCAGAGCTCAACCGGAACAACCGTGCAAGTGAACAATCACCCACACTGACATGAATCTATCAGCTACCAGAATGTCTTTAAGAGTTTTATGGAAATTGCTGTCGAAGCTGGAGTGCGTCAGTTAGCTTACTTTTGTTGTTTTAACCACTTGAAGTTCCCTCAGTGTTGGAGATTTTACAGAGCCTAGGGTTCAGATGATACTGTTATAGAGATGAAAGCGAAGAGCTATTAGAGCCAGCATGTATGTATCATTTCTTATTTCATCAATTAGAAGATCCACCCAGCAAATCAAGACCGATGTGTGCCAATGCCTTTTGCAGATAAAAAACATTGCGCCCTTCTTACTTCATCATTCAATCTAGAATAACAAGAAATACGCAGATTCATCCTGAGTATAAAAGTACTTTCTGATAATCGTTAGTCCTTTAATTCTTCATCACTCTGACTGGCACACGTTTGAGTTTAGACCTACTTTTACCGTTTGGTGCTTGATACGAGATATGAGACGTTATATACAACGCAAGTCTGTATGTTGGGCACAGTAAGATCAGGTGGAATTTTATGATCTCTATGCGTGGGTTTTTGTCGTTGTGTGAATACATGTACATAATACAGCCCAAAGTCGACAATTTTTGATAATCTTGTGAGCAATCTTAATGCACATAAATAGTGTATTATTTAGCAAATAATTGAATTTCGATCTCAGTCTTAATGTGTTAGTTTTGTACCTTGTCAGAAATACTTGATTTGGCAATGGCTATTTTTACCAAGAGGATAAACACGGGGTTACATAGCTTAGTAAGCAGTCAAGTTCAATATACAATGACTGTTTGGCCGCACCAATATCTCTAGGTCAAACACAAAGAGGTCATAGGTCAAACACAAAGCGTGTCGTCAACGGGGAAAAATAAAACTTTTGGCTGTTCATTTGACGGATAATCACACTTTTGAACAACCCCTGATGATGCATATAATAAGACCAGAATCAAAAAGCTGACCAAATGAGTCTCAATCAGGGATGCTACCATTTAACTATAGCCATTCTCAGGGTTGATAACATTTTCTGATAATGACTGTGCATTCACTACACTTCAGCATAGTTTCACTCTGAATTTATGCAGAAGATACAACATTGCAACAGAGGGAAGATTTATACTAAAGGAGTTTTCCCTTGCAGCAAGAGCCAAACATTTACTGTGTTTTATTTCCCCCGAGGATTGTGGAACTATGTTGATAAAAACATATATTCACTTCTCAGAACAAAAGCAGATGTGATGTTCTTTAAAGAGACTATGATAGCCCTGGATATGGGTTATTTAGACTTTGGCCTCCCTTTGTGTTTTCTTGTTGTAGTTTATTGATCTTTTCTGGGTTTCTTTCAGGGGTTCCATGTGGATAAAATGATACTTATTGATTCTCACTATTTTTCTACTCCCTCAAGACAACCTGATCCATGACGATGCATGTAATATACTGTGATAGTGAACACGAATAACATTATGGGTCTGATTTTTTTTAATTACTATTATTCACAAAAATTGCCACTAACACTGATAACAAGTGATGGAAAACTACTTCTCCAACCTAAATGTCCATGAACAGAAGACAATTTATATTCTTCCTGTCAACTTCTAGTTGTCAATGTAAAAATTAAAGGACATCCGTACCATGAAATGATGACATTCGTGTGAAAAATGAACTACCACACGGCCTACAGGATTCTGTCTGCAGGTAAAGTCAGGTGGTGTGGCGCTTTGGAAGTCCTGAAGTGACATGTCTAGCTGTCAGCTCCGAGGGCTACTCACTGTCAGCTGTAATGGGGGATGTTGAGCTGCCCTCTACACCTCTGTCCGAGTAGGAACGCCAGCACAACCTCCCCTCTGTGGAGAAACTACATGGCATCTGGGAGGTTCCATTTCACAATTCTGATGTTTACAACATCTCTGGTTCCCCTTGTGTGAATGTGTGTGTAAAAAGACAGTGAGGGAAGGACAGAAAAGCAGAGGAGAAAAGGGGGGGGGGCAGAAAGAAGAGAACAGAAAGAAGGAAAGAGACGGGCAGTCAGACAGGCAGACAGACAGGCAGACAGACAGATGGGCAGACAGACAAGCAGACAGACAGACAGGCAGAAGGGCGAGCAGCAGACATACAGGAAAGTAGACATCCTGGCATCAAATCCCGAGGAAATTCAGAAACATTCACACAAAAAAGACAAAATGCAGAAGCTACCCAGACCCATTCAGTCGCAATGATGCGGTCAAGAGCTGCAGTCACTCATCTCAGACTGATCTCCTGATAGAACATGATGCCAGACACAGCAATCCCCCTGGCACAATGAATTCTACACTGGGCAACAGTTTGATGTTTGGTTGGGAGGACAGCACCAAAGTGGATGCTTGGAGGGGTTCCAGAGATGAAATACACGCAGCCAACAGTGGCCATCGGTCGTGACTCAAACCCCCTAGGTGGTCACTGCAATGTGTGATCTAAAGAAAGGTTTAATAAAATGATATATGCAGCAATTGTGAAGGCTGCAATTTATTCTAAATTCTATGATTTGGTTTTGCTTGCCATGCAATTCTCATTGAATATCAAAATGGGGAGGTTTGATTAAAAGTCGTTGTTGATGTATAAAGCAAATGCTGCAACTGCAAAACTTAAATCACATAGGCTATGCGGAACCTATTGTTGTCTTGTTCTAACGCGGCACTTTAATTGAAGAGATAACTCATTATAGTCGGGTAGATCATTTATTTCACCCGTTAGGCTCTGTTCTTCCTTTCAAACTTGCCTCCTCAGAGCAGAAAAGCAACTCATTATTTTCCGTCGGCCAGTTTTTTTTTCTGTTTAGGGGACTTGTGAATGGCAGCCAATAGGAGGTTAGAGTCCCTTCTGCTTCAGCCTCCCTGACATCTACGGCGAGAAGTGATGCAGCGCAAGTGAAACGCAGTTGAGGAACAGGCACAAAAGCTGCTTTACAACTGCTGCAGTGAACGGATACTCTAAGCTCCATCGTACGCCTTGCTACCGGGGGATACCCTGCAAAATAGAACTTCATCGGCAGGTGAGTCCTTAGAAAAAATATACTTCTCTCATCTCTTGTTGTAAATATTGCTACTCTTGTGCCTGGGCGGATGGAGTCGATGTGGTTACTTACACATCGGGCATAGCTTTTTGAAGTCTGCAGTGTGTCCAGTGTCAGCGAGAGGTTGTTGACCGTTGCGCATTAACTAATTGTAATAAGAGTATCTCTTGAATTATGTGACAACCACATATGATGAGCGGTGAGTTGATAATAACTTATAAGGATATGACGGGAAGTTAGTTAAACTGCTTATTCCTTGTCATTTTAATATATGTTATATTAATGCATAGGCTACACTTTAATCGACTCAAAGTATAGGCTTATATTTTAAATTAGTGAAAGCAACAATTTCAGCGTGAAAGTGGATCATTTTCTGTCCCATGACATCGCGTTTCATGCGACAATGATGTACAGTAACAGTAAAAGAACCGTCACACAGACTTATTTGTCATGTCTGCATGCAAATTATGGATCTTTTGTTGGTAGAATTTGAAGTGTAAGATAACCTACATTTTGCTATCGACAAGCATCAAATGTAGACATCTACAGCGCTCTTCTTGAAATGTCTCTCTGTCGGTGGTCGCGTGTTGAAATTAACGGTATCGCGGGATGTGAATTGATCCAGGTAGGATGGAGCTTAGCCTATTGTGCGCGCTGATAATGTTGGATGGGTACCTGCCGTACCGTGAGATAAAGGCTTTACAAAAACGTACAAACAGACATGGCCTTGTGGTTTGAATGGACTCCTAAAGTTTACCGAAGTTTTAATAGTTGTTCTTTCCCCCCAAAAAAACAACAAAGCTATGTGAATAACAAAGGTAGGCCTAAATACCATCCTCGCTATGAATATGTAATAATGCACATTACAGTTGGTTAGACTATGTAAAGGTTTTATTCAGTTTGTCAAACTGTACAAAAAGTTCTGAATGTGAATATTAATGTAAATCGAGATAGAGAAAGAGACAGCGTGTGTCCGAGAGAGAGAAATGATCTAGAAATGGAATTTCACGACTCAAGATTTCATAAAGTTTGGCAGGCCTAGATACCTCCTGCTCTTTATTCCTCTGGCATTCAGCCTTAGAAAATACGCCTGCTGGAGGCCAAGTTATTTGGAAGAGTTGACAAACTACCCAGGGAAAATGCGGCAATAACGACTCAACACAAATCAAAATTACAAACATATAGACACTTTTACTGCGATAGGACGATCAAGGCTTTTATAAATATCATGTCACCATTTATATTTAGTTTGGCAGGCCATTAATGCTGATATTTGTCATAATTCATTTGGAAATCGAAAGTAACTTATCTTCGTTTTGTTGTGGGTGACAGTTTGATGAAAGAACGGTGCAGTGTGATGTCCTGAGTCTTTTGCACCGGAACAGGTTTCGTAGCTCAGTTTTTACATACGTGCTGGTTTGAAGTTCAGAGATGAAAGAGAGAGCAGCATAGAATCTCAGCCTGATCAAAGACCTACAGAAAACAGGGCAGGTACTGAATATTTGAAATTTCTGCAAATATACTTTTCTGTGTGTGAGTGTGTGTGTTTGTGGTGGCATGGGTGCTTATGCAGACATTAAAAGCAATAAAACATAATTTGATTTGACATTAATGAAAAAATACTCTTCAAATGCCATTACCCTTCCCAAGTCTGCACCGAACCTTCGAATCCCAGATGTCAGCTATTTGTTTTTGTCTGTCGTGATGTCTTATTCCCAGATCTCATTGTTCCATGGGTCATTTCACCATCGGCTTAGTGAAATGCCACAGGCTTCATGTTGGGATGTATGGACACCACACTGACTGTCTCGCGATCTGCCCGTCGTCTCTCTCTCCCTTGCGTGTGTGGTGATGACATCACAGGGTGGTGGGTTTACCCGATGGCCAGGCCATGGCGACCAATGACCCGAGCTGATTACATTATGTGTGCTCCAGATGGGCTCCGTCATTCTGATGTGTCCTGTTCCACAATCATAATATTGAACCTTTCAAGTACTCTCCAGTCTGCAGCATCTGGACCTAATGAAATCATATCTCAGTGGCCACTGTTTGAGAACACCATTTCCCTATGGGGTCCTTTTTGTTTTCGAGAGGGGCAGACTGTGTCTTTGAAGTTTGTCACAGTATACCTTGGGGGATAATGTTTTTGTTTTTTTGGTAGACAACTTTGATCATTTCACAGGGTAGACATATTCTGTGATGAACATGGCTGTGTTGACATGGTGCGAGGTTTCCGCTCAACACTTGACATGCATGATGTCTCTGTTGCTGCAAATGGAACATGCGTCCATGAGCGAGGCCCCCTGGTGGAATGTTTGGGGGGGGGGGGTCCACATGTAAGAATCAGTATGGATGGTTGGAACAGCTCTCAGAAGGTGTGTGTGTTTCTGAAGCATCACTGGCCATTAGTGTTGAATTCATCAGTGGTAGGACAGCTTGATATCTAGTACTCGCTAATGAGACAGGATCATCCACAGAAGCCCCCATCTGGGTTTGGATAGAGAATGTTAATCAACACGCCTCCAGTCAAACAGAGAAATATAGATTTTGAACTCAAACATGGTTACCTGATAGGAGGTCTGTTCTCTGTTAGTCTCCGGCATCGGTGAAGGTGAATGTCCCCCCTTGAAGTTAAAGCCAAGTCCCAGGTCTCATTTGTAAGGAATAAGGTAGACAGGGCACTCCTTTTTGACAGATTTCAGGAAAAGGTATGCTGGATGTTGCTGGATGCCGTAGCATGCCACTGTAGAATCTGTTCAAATCCGTGGATAAAATGGCCCTACTTTACGCCCGTTATCCGGTAAATACACAATGAGATGAGACCATCGACACCTCACTTAACAATAGGTAATTATCTCTCCACTTTGTAAAAGGAGGACAGCAATTACACAGGAGCACGCTTGATAGTCTATTTTCATAGCTGTGTTGTTTTTCAAAGCTGCTTCATTGTTGACCAACAATATGGGCAGGCCTTTGTGTGCACATGTCTGTGTGCGCTGAATATGGGAGCGTACAAGGTGCATGCTTTGGTTCTTTTGGGGGGAAACCATTCACACTGACTCCCATATAACACCATCATGGAGAATGTTAGGATGGAATCAGTTAGATGTCTCTGGGTCTAGAGACACTGCAAATTGCTGCCAACTTTGAATAATGAGTTCTGCCAACAGGTTTTTTCCCTCTCTCTCACTGTGGCTCAGCTCTATAGCTTATCTAATTACTGTACGAGGAGTTTGAGAGACAGTCGAAAAATTCAGATACAGCGCTGGGTGGAAATGGGCCCTGGGTCAATTTAAGGCATTGTAACTGATTTACCAACAAAGCTTGCGAGAGTTTAGTGGATATATTTGCATAACTGGCTGTCCACCTACTCACACAAACATCAGACTTGGTGTGAGTTCACATACACACATACACGCATGCGATGCATATTTTTTCTCAAAATGTATTTCTCTCTCTCTCTATCTCTCTCTCTCACTCTGTCTGTCTCTCTCTCTCTCTCTCTCTCTCTCTCTCTCTCTCTCTCTCTCTCTCTCTCTCTCTCTCTCTGTCTCTCCCTCTCTGACACACTTACACACAGACGTGTATACCCCCCACACCCACATAAACCAACACACAAAGACAGCACAAAGCAGTGGGTCCACGGTTCACCACACGCTTCTCAGCACAATTTAACAAGATATATTAGTCATCCCTGAGGTAGCGTGGCTGCAGACTTCCACAGGGTGCTGCAGACTGCTGTCTGACAGTGGGAGATAGTGATTTAGTACAAAGCCCTGTGGTCCACGGCACTATTTCAGAGTTGGGGGGGTAGTCAGGCTAGCCAGCCATAGCCATGAAAGCTGATCGAGCCCATTCACTTGGCCACACTATAGGCTACTATATCCCATTTCTAACCCCATTTTGGTGCGGAAAGAGCATTTGGGGGTAGAGTGGAGTGGTGTGGTCGAGGAGGTGTGTGCCAAAAATGATAGCGTTATGATCAGTGACCTTAAAATGCAGGTTGTGATAGGAAATCCCTAAAAATGATGGCGTGCAGTATGTATTTTCAGAGCGGGGGCACCTAAATGGATCTAACAGGGAACAAACCCCCGATTTAATCCTTGAAATGAAGACCCACTGCCTCTCCCCATCCCACTCGACTCTCTCGCAGGGTGCCGATTGACAGCGTGTGCACATTGACACCTACAGCAAACAGAGCATGTACAGTGCTCAGTGCAGACACGCACCTACACACACACACGCTTGTGTGCACACCTGGGTGGACTGCATGGTTGCGTGTTGGGCCGGTGGGCCGAGGGAGAGAGCGAAAGCAGCAGGCAGAACGTGTCCCTGGGTTCTTAGTGGATCCTGAGCAAAAGCCTCGCCCGCGGAGGGGAGAGAACGGCCCGGCCCTCCTCCTCCCCCTCCATCCCCTCCAGCTTAACTCCTCCTGCGGTAAGTGGACTGAAGAAGCTAAACACTGTCTGGGGAACGGGGTGGTGGGGGGGGGGGGGGGGGGGGGGGGGTTGGGGTTGAAGTAGAGGTTGTAGGTTTGTGGGCAAACATGACAGCCTGTTAATAAGTGTGGAAGAAAGCAGACCGAGACCCAAGACGCTGCTGTTCAGAGTGGTGGTTAGGAGGTGGACGGTGGAGGCTGGGCCTCAATGTTGTCTCTCTGAAACCCACAGAGGGATTGTGGACTGTCGAGAGGTGGGGGGGTTACCCCATTCTAAAGAGAAAAGGAGAGGGACAGAGACAGTGTCATCGCGGGCCCAGTGAGTCTGTTCCAGGGCGGACTGGTGAAAGAGCGGGGAGAGAGAGAGAGAGATGTGGCATAGGAGGTGAGTAGAAGGAGCTGTGAAGTCCTGGGAGGAGTAGTGGTGGGTGTATTGTACCAAGCCCCCCCCCCTCCAACCCCCCTTGTTTTATGTGGGAATTGAAATGCAGTTATGGGTGTACACCAATGGGTTATGGATGTATACCTGTGCATTTGTGTGATGTGTGTGTTTGTGTTAGACCGTAATGTGATTTTGCTCTCTAATAGCCCTGAGGAGGAATGACCCATGTTATTGCATACGAAGCATGACACCTCTAGCCAATGGGAGGCCGTGTCGGTTGTGAAAACCTGTCTTCCAAGTTTAGGCAAAAGAGTCATCTTGCTAGCACAAAGACAGGGACCCCTCCCTTCCAGCATCTCTCTCCCTTCAGACAGGCCTCCCTCAGTCCCATAGTCACACTCTTCCCTCCCTCTCTCTCTTTTTTTGTCTTAATCTCTGCACTCCTGTCAGGTGACCTCCTACCTTACCAGTGTCCACAGGCCTTTTCCTTTGTGTACACCGCTTGTGAGTACACGGTCAGTTTGTTCACAGACCTTTCGACCTCCCCGATGATCCGTCTGTGTTCTCTGCTCCCCTGGTTATAAAAGCAGTTTGTCTTCCCATTTGAGGTGTTTTTATAGCTTACTCGTACTGGGAAGGAGACAGCCAAGACAACATGGGAGAGTAGGACAGAGAGATTGAAAGGGAGAGAGAGACAGACACTACAAAGACCTATGTGATGCCCAAATGGGCACAGCTGGCGTGTTCTGGGACCTGGGTCCCTCGGGGAAGGGTACAGGACAATAGAAGCAACTACGTCTGGAGGAAGAGGAACCGTACACTAATAATACCACAATATGTCACTGAGGCCGCTATTACGGGTGAAACATGTCGCCTTTTGTGGAAAGGTCATCGTCTTTGAGACCTCCACAACAGCCGAACACCGCGCTGACAGATAACTGACAGGCACATTTGTATGGGGGGCTTCAAAGGCCTCCAATTACTGTTTGAGGCCAGGCCTCAGAGAGCAGGGACCTGTCTGAGACGCAGGTGCTAGCTGATTCAGAAAAAAAGCGGCAAAACACAACTATTCCAATGACCACTGTCGTACCGCAAAGGTAAACAAATCAAATTCATCCTCTGTTTGTTGACAGCTTTTGCATTTTTTGTACCAGGTCTGATAGAAGTCTTACCTGACGCAAAGCACGCTACGAGCTGCTTCATATTAATTGAGTTTGATCTAATGAAGGCAATGCCAAATGAGGATTATTGTTAGCCCGAGGACACTAACGAGTTGAATTTGATGTAAGAAGCTCTGGGAATTTCTTTGAAATGGAAAAATTGCATTAAACATTCCATTTGTATTAATTGTGCTGGTTATTAGTGGTGCTAGCGATCATACTTTAGCAGCACATGCTACCAGCGAGAACATCTCATTGGCCGGGGGCACGTGGAAAGAATAGCAATGATGTCATTGAGTGAAACTGAATCAGGAAGCTGATTGTGAAGTATTGTGTCTAGACCCATAGTCCTGTGAGACTGCCTCGCTGGCCGACTTTTATCAGTCATTCAAGCTCCTCGCCACCAGATTCAATTAATCATCCCCCTAATTTAATCTGCTGGCCAAGGCCCCTGGTTGAAGCTCTGTAAGTGGGCTTTAAGAGAGCTGGAGATTGTTGGCTTGTATGGCCCTCCAATCCACACCAAGCCCATGGGAGAGTTCTCTGTCTGGAGTGACTGAGAGCTACTCAACAGGGTCAAGAGTTAGGCTCACAGAGCTAGGTGTAGTCACTGGCTGAGGATTCAGCACACACACACACACACTCACATTGTGAACACTTCCTGATCTGAAACACTCACATAACCACCACATGGACAGACACACACACACACACACACACACACACACACACACAACACCTGAATAGAATCCCTCCTGCATATATGTTCACACCCACATGCCCTTACCCATACAGAGCACACACTCACTGCCCCCCCCCCCCCTCCCTTGCCTTGCCCTCCTTCACCCCCAAGGCACAAACACACAGGAACACAAAGTCAAAGTTTGCCAGCGGCAGACGCTTGCGAGAGACATGGCGGCCTGTGTTCCCATGCTCTCATAAATAATGGACAGGGAAGAAGCATCTGTCAACCAGCTTGTCATCCCCCCCGTTCCACATGGAAGTCAGACGGGACAGGCCAGGGCAGAGTGGAGCACTGTGTTACATACATATAACCAACCTCTCTGCTCTGGGTCTCCACCTCAACCTGCGTCCTGTTTACATCAACAACGCTGACCCCCCCCCCCCCCTCTCCCCTGTTCACCTACACGCTTGATCCTCTCTGCACAATTTATGAGCCGCCCGCTCCCTCACCCACCCACCCACCCACCCACACACCTGCTACCGTACGCGCACCTACATCCGCCACCCGCCATCCGCCCTCCTCGCAGAGAAGTGACATCCCTAACAAGCGCACCCTCCGGCAAAGGCGTTTTGCACAACGGCGGAGTTAAACCGCGACGGCTCTCCCTGTGTGCGACGTTCAGAGCAGCTTTTTAGTCTCAGCGGTGCAAGCGGAGCACTATCCGGCGAGTTGATAATAACCCAGGACGAGGTAAAGCTAAAGCCTGACTAGCTAGCAAGGACTTACAATGTGTCAGCCACAGGGCCAAACAAGGGAAAGCGCTTCCAGTGGGACGTCTCCTGCGGTGTGTGGAGCCGTTTTATTGGAGATGGGGAACCAGATTGGGGGGCAAGCTGTCATCTGGATGTGAGGACGTGTCTGGCCCAGGAGGCTGCTCACCCAGCTACTGGCCAGGCCAGCTGGGTGGTATGGGGGAGGCTGAGCAGGATGAGTCGGGTGAATGCCGCGTCATGACGGGTCCTGTACGGCAGCTTTATGGACTCCAGCCACGGTCCGCCCGGTCTTGTCCTAACAGCGGATCCAGCTCATAAAGCAGTGTCATGATTTGCAATAAGTAGAGTTAGGGAGAGTAATGAAGGCGTAAATCAAGCGGTGAGGGTGCGGCCTCCCGGCCTTCTCTTCTTTCTCTCTGTCGCAACCCCTCCTCCCCCTCCACCCTGCCTCCTCCTTCTTTAATGGAAAGTCTGGCACCGCCTAATAAAGCCGCAAGTGAGCAGCAGTATTAGTAAACACACTCTGTAATCACTCAGCCCAGTCCAAGTGTGTGTGTATGTGTGTGTGTAGCATTATATTACTGGCACCACAGTTTCTGGGGCGGTGGGGTGGGGGGGAGGGAGGGAGTGTGGGTGGAATGAATAGGAGAGGAATGAGGGGAATTATAAGTTCCAGCCTGAGAAAGTTTAGGCTCTTCAAGCCCACCCTTACAGCTTTGTCTTCAGCCATTCATAGGCGTTTTGAACAGGAAGAAGCTTTTCTCCGTGTGGGGACTTCATCGATAGCACGTGAGCATCATGAAGGTCAGGCTTAGATCTACAACCAAGACCATCGGCTCCCTGCCCTTTTCTGGATGAAGTGGTTGTGTGTCCAAATGTCTAAACAGCAGTAAAAACTGTGGATTGGAAGCAATCATCAAAAGAGGGGATCAGATACTCTGGAGTGGAAGTGCTTGGCTAAGAATTGTGTTCAAATATCCCTTCCCCGCTCTAAATCGATCGCAAGGGGTCCCGCTTTCCAAAATCCATGGTCAAACTCGCTATTAGGTACAGTATTACTTTTTTAATGCAGTGGGCTTTTCATTCTGGGACGGAGGGTGGGACGGGTGGCAGGAGCCACAGAAGAAGAGAGAGAGAGAAAGAAAGAGAGAGAGATGTAGAGAGAGGGAGATAAGAAAAAAAGAAGTATATCTGTTGACCCCAAACACAAAGAAATAATGGCGTCGGATAATGAAAAAAGTGGCCTACATTCCCAATGTCGCTCCGCCAGTTCATGAGGGAAGATTGGTTGCTCCGAGTCCGCCCATGACATTGGGCCCGGAATCCTATTTTTCTCCCCTCGTCTGGCTGTTAAACTCCAAGTAGCCTCCCATGGAGCGCTAATGTGATATTGATTGTTTATCTGTAATAACACCGCAGACATCGAGGCAGGACTTGGGGGCGGTGCAGGGGTAAGGTGGTGGAGGAGGAGGGGTAGGAAGGTTGTGATAGATAACACCCCGCAGCCTCCCTTTGACTGCCCTGCCGGTTGACTCCAAATCTGGTTTGGTGGTGGTAGGGGCGCAGGGAGGGTGGTGGGGGGTGGGGGGTGGGGGGAAGGGGGACTAAACTGATGTTTCCCAGAACGTATCCTATCTGGTAATAGGCCAGGTGTGAAAATGGAAATAGAAAGTGAATAGAAACCTGCAATGTGCTGTGCGCTCGATAAGGCTGTGTGCCGGGAAGTGTATTCTCATAATTCAATCTTCAAGCACAGTTTTTTTTTTTGGAGGGGGGGGGGGGGGGCATGGCAAGCGGTGCCAGCACTTGGCGTCCTCCCACCCGTCCCCTCACTGCCCCTGGGTCTGGGGCCCATATGGTCAGCTACAGTGTAGCAAGCTGACCTATAGCTGCTACTGTTGTTCAGCCAACCCTCCCCCCCTGAGGAGTTTGGTAATTACAAATGTGCTGGAAGTCGCACTGGCCACTAGCAAAGGTGAGCATGATTAAATGTGTGTGTACAGAGAGGTGGGGGGTCCCTTGCGTGTAACACACACACACACACACACCTTCTCTATCTGCGCATATGTGCATGAGCAGAATAGAATCAAATTCTAGGCGAACTTTAACTCCTCTGGATCAATCAGTGTGGTTCGTTCATTAAACTTACTCATCCCCTGGAGTGGCTATAAAAAAGCCATTTCAATGATGAGGCCAGCTTCCCCCATGGGGAATAGCTTGTTGAGGTAAATAAACATAATGTCAGGTCAGAGGAGGCCATGACACTTAAGGCCACAGCTAAGGGTGCCCTTGGGTTTCCTTGACTGCTGCATGGACAGACAATGGAATAGACTAAATGTGTAAAGGTGTTTACATTTGAGATACAGTATATTGTACTGCTGAATGAAATGACATGTCTTTGAACGGTACCATTTGTGTGAAGGTGTTAAGACTTGTGTTGCCTGGTTGTAAATGATCAGTATGTATTATTTCTATCTGTTTAAAAAATCCACAGCTGGACATATTCCCCTGCTTGACAAATGGGTTTTTTGATATATAGAAGAGCTTTTGCGCTTTAAGTTCAATCCATTACGAAAAACTTTGTTCAAATTAGAGTCAAAAGTGGAAATGTTCTATCTGTTTCTATAGGCTAAGTGTATGTCTAAGTGTAGTTTGTGTGTGTGTGTGTGTGTGTGTGTATGACCCAGGCACTGCCATTAATATTGTAAAAGCAGGTGTTTCTAACTGTCCCAGTGTTGTTTTACGGTGAGCTTCGAGGGAAAGCCATTACTCTTGGTTGGAGGAAACACATTTTCCCCGCCCGTGCTTTTATTGAAGCCATACTTTAGATTTGTAATGTCTTTGTTTTAGCTTCATGAATTATTTAGTGTTGTGTGACAATTGGGTTTGTAGCTTTTTATATTGGTGACCCGCTGTTATAGTCAATAGAGGTAGAATAGTGTTTTCACAGTGGTTCTCCTTGTGTAATTGTCGCTTGGGAGGCACAGAGACCGCCGCGAGAGGCACGGACGTGGTCACACAACACTTTGGCTGATTTCAATTCACAATGTGCAAGTTGACCTTTGTGTGTAGGCAATCAATGCATCCGCTCCAAAAATGGCACTGTTCATTTCAAAGAAACGAGTGCGGCGAGATCCATTATCAAGGTGGACAGACGTTATTTAGAGGCTGGAAACAACACTATTGGCACAGCAATAACACCTTTTTAATTACAGTTCTGCCTGTGAGTATTCATTTTGCATTGATGTGCACTTTAATCTTTTCTCCAACACTGGGATAATCGAAAGGAACATTTGCCGTCACACTTGACCGCACACACTAACACTTGGCAAACAAACACGCACACAAGCTTGGCAAACACAAACGCACGCACACACAAACACACGGGACATTTGCGGAAGAAAGGAGACCCGTCACCTCCTTGGTCTCCAGAGACATGCAGAAAGTGAAGAGGCCAATAGACCCCCACTGAGCCCCCCCTCCTTCCCCTACTGTAAATCCCTAAACACTATAGGCCCCTGTCAGTCAACACCCTAGGCCACCATTGGCTGCTATTACGTAGACAGCTCATACATTTTGTTGCACAGGAAACAGCACCACTGAGCACGCATCTACAACTAGGTTTGACAGGATTAACGCTATTAGGCGGCCATTTCTTTCACTCGGGCTTGTGTGAGCTGCTTCTTGTCGATTAGGCTAAGCTAAGTGACAAAGAAGGCCACATCTGTCTGTCCCTGCAGGTCGTCACCCTAGGGGACATTACCCTAGGGGCTAGGAGGGAGCTAGGAGGGGACTAGGTGGGGGATGGGAGGGGGCCTGGAGGGAGCAACAAGAGTCTAGAAAGGGAGACTGGAGAGGGATAAGGGGATAGAAAGCTATTAATAGGGGTAAGTAGGGGGGGAGAAATAAGAAAAGATAAGAACAGGGTTAAGTGGGTGAGAGACACTTTGGTACATCAAACCCCATCAATTAGAGGTTCTCCATGAAGATGTATCTATGTTGAGAGACATCAATGAGAAGGGATAGTGAGGGGGAGACCGAGGATGGGGGGGGGCTATTTCTCCAAAAATGGCTTTTTCTCCAAAAATGCCATGTCACTCCTCGACCGCAGACACCATCAACAGAGGAACAGATTGGTGAGGGTCCGTCTTCTGTGTGTGCGTGGGCGAGAGTGACAACATAAAGAAAAGACAGACCATAGCTTCCAAGAGGGAGTAGTGCATGTGGACAGTTGGCTTGGCAACCCTTAATTTGAGCACAGAAGACTGAACAGAGTGGAGTTAAAACAAGCGCTTCATAGACAGGGATACTTTAGAGGTGGGATCTAAAGTGGGCCATATTCCCGGCGCGACTTGAGGCGGTTGAAGGGTTCTGAGTGTGTAGATGTGTGTGTGTGTGTATGGAAGTGTATGTGTGTGTGTGTGTGCGCCCATTCGGCTTGAGTGATGGGAGCCCTGCTGAATGATAGCAGCAGTGGATATAACGAGAAACAGAAGAGGGGGAGAAAGGGGGTCTCATTGACTTGGCCCAGATTGTATGATTTATATGGGTTATTTGGTATGCATTTGGGCAGCGGAGCAAGGTAATGGTGTTTGCAATGAGCTCTGGAGTGCTGCACCAGGATGATGCTGTGGGTCAGACAGGTCTACTACGAGCTAATTTGTTTGGATTAGCCTAGTTCACTTCCATGTAGAACAGCAGGGGTTTTCACCATCTCCTGAGAATGATTGGAGGATGTGACAAATGGCTCAACCCACATTCCAAGACATTACAAAATAATAAATAGTAAACCGATACTGAATTTTGCATTGGAGTTGGGACCGTTTAATTTCAACTTTGTTTCTTGCATTTAGTGTTGATGTTCGAAGTGTTCAAAACAGTAATTTGATATAGTCAATATGAGAGTACTATCATGGATTAACACTATCAGAAAGATTATCCCCATCCATTGTGTCTGTTATATCTAAACCTAATTTTATGTTTACTGGCTGCTTATGAACAGGTTGAACATTCGTCAGCAAAGGCCTCAAATGTGACCGCTGCTTTGAGAAAGTACATGTCACTCAAACGGAACTGCAAAAACTGCACCTTGTTATTTCAGTCTCAGCTTCACTCAAACTGATATATTATTTCTTGTTTCATTTCCTTATACAAAAAGATTGGTTTATAGATCAAATCTATAACCAGTTTTTTGTGTTCAGCATCCTTCAGCGTAGAGCTCTTTTTTAGTGTTCAATTTCCTCACCTCAATCTCAGATGTCAGATCCCAAGTCAGGAGTTATGAAAGTTGTTTTCAAGACCCGTCTAGACCGGATTTTGCAGCCAAAGTAAAAGATTGATATATATCGACAGCTTTTTGAGTGAAATTGTTGCAAGGCTTTACACCAATACTGTAAGTTTACAGGTTAGCTGTTTCTGTCTCTGCTGCTGTTCTCCAGTATATCTGTTCTCCACTGGCTTGGGATGGAGAGGAAGGAAAACAGCTTTCTGCCAGTTATCAGCCAATGTCTGTGGCCCCAAAGGGGAGCTTCTTGTGAAACCAGCAGCAGCTCACATATGGACAATAAGGAAGAAGGGAGGGAAGAAAAAGGAAGCTCTGTATTTGGGTCAGTTGCAACCGTTCCCAATGCACAATTGGGATTTTAGTTGTAAAATTAGCCAGTGCTGGGTTGCCTGGTGCGCGGATAGCGAGCTAGTGTTCTCCAAGTGCCTGGCGACCGCCTAATAAACTGGAATTGGAGAATAGCAACTGGGGGGGGGTGGGGGGGAGGGGGGGTGGGGGGGGAGGGGGGGTGGGGGGAGTGGGGTTTGGGAGGGGGGAACAAACCAAGGGCTCTGACACTGTCACACATTAGCAGCCTTTAAGGGCCTCCTCTGTGGTTTGTTACAGGGTCTGTCTACCTGCACCCCCCCCTCTTCCCCTCTTCCCTCCCTCCCTATCTACCTCCTTGCTCGCCCCTGGCTGACATTCTCCTCTCTCACTTTTAATTGCCCCCCCGGGGGTTCTTTCTGGGTTGCCGCAAAAGTCTCAGTCGGCTTGGCGGGGCACGATA